>NC_079226.1:11971822-12329322 GCF_029633865.1 Lampris incognitus
CCCTTGTGCGTTATTTGGACGCATGCATTGTGCGCCGTGAGACGCCGTTTGCTTGTGAATATCGGCGTTGTGTGTTGCCTCCGGTGGACTCTCCCATTTGGCCGGTTCTCCTTGTATAAAAAAAGAAGAAGAAGAAGAAGAACGTGACGCGTTAACCGCGTAGAATTTGAGCCGTGCAAAAACATCAGCCACACATCTGTCAGGCTCGCACAACAGACTTGTCGGGCCTAAGCGGTGGAGAAACGGCGAACAACCCGTGTATAAACTGATGAACTTAACCATCTATCCGTGATATAACACGCCACGTCTCCCGGGTGGGTGGGCCTGCGGTCTCATGGTCGGTCCGTACGGCGGCGTGCAGGAACTACAAACGGACGAGGAGGGTCAGAGCCGCCCGAGCACATCGTTCATACGGTTAAACCCGATTAAGAGTGTAGCACGGGAGACACAGCGGCCCGGATAAAAAGATAAACGAGTACAAATGAACGGTCGAACCCCCTCACGGGGACGTGGCGGACACAGGGCCAATCTGAACGCCGATGACGGTCATCCTCATCGTGGCCTTCGGTACACCCAACGCCCGGCGGGTTCATCCGGAAACTCCTCGGCCCTGTTTGGGCTGTGCTCGGTCGGCTGAAGCCTCCCCTGTGACCGGGTCTCGCCGCCGGCGCAAGAACCAAAACTAAATAGGGCGCACTGCAACGAATCTCAGCCGCCACAATGGTCACACTCATTTGTATAACGCAGTTAATCGCCGCGCTCCTCGGCGGCGTGCGTTGCTTAACGTCGCCGCTTTCCATCCCCGTTTGCAGTCGAGCTCACGGGCACGTGCCCGCGCCTCGGAGATGCAGGACGCTCGAGCCCTAACCACATTAAAGCTTATTGGCTTTGCGGTCTCTGGTTTGCATTAGCTGTTACTCTTATCCATCAATTGGGGCAGATGAGGGACGGTCTTCCATATTGTTGTGAACGCCGTCATCCGCCCCTCACGCGGCGTCCTGGTCGGCGTGAGCCACGAAGATGAGTAGTAGACCGACTTGACAGCTAGCCAGGAAGACAGACAGGCGGAAAGGCGGGCAAACAGACAGCTGTTTATATATCCGTCCCTCTGTGTGTGTGCATGTCTTTATGTCCTTGCGAGCATGCATGTGTGTTTGGCTGCCTGTTTGTGTACTTTTGCAACACAGGTTGGAAGACGTTGCTTTCTTTCCACATTCACCCTCCCCCCCCCGTGACTTTTGCGTAATTTTCCAAATGGCATATATGGGTTTATTTTGGGTGAATTACAAAAGAATACTCGAATCTCCCACAGCATTGGAGAAAATCCTAATAAAAAAATGGTTTAATTAATTAGATATTTCTGAAAAGGCTCTGCGGCCCCTGAGGTCAGGTTTTCAATCCCAGTAGCTTGGATGGGTTCCTCGTGCTGTTCAGACTCGTGTGTTGTTCGGCCGCGTTCTTAGAGGTTTTCTCTTTGAAACATTGCTCATATTCAGGTTGCTGTTGAAAAAAACCTGACATCAGACGTCTTTTGACTCATCTGAATGGATTAAAATTAATTCAGATTTGAACCGCCCTCAACTCCCGCCACCGACAGCCATACACAACACTGTACAGGTGCAGAACACACTCAGGAAAATCCAGCAGAGTGGATTTCTCCAGACAGTTTCCCCCCCCAACAGATTTTTTTGCCCTCCCCCTTTTTTTCCCTCCCCAATTGCACTTGGCCAATTACCCTATTTTCTGAGCCGTCCCGGTTGCTGCTCCACCCCCTCTGCCGAGCCGCGGAGGGCTGCAAGACTCCTCCGATACATGTGGAGTCGCCAGCTGCTTCATTTCACCTGGCAGTGAGGAGTTTCACCAGGGGGACGTAGCACGTGGGAGGATCACACTATTCCCCCCAGTTTCCCCTCCCCCCGGTGCCCCGACTGACCAGAGGAGGCGCTAGTGCAGCGACTAGGGCCCACATCCGGCTTCCCACCCGCAGACACGGCCAATTGTGTCTGTAGGGACGCCCGACCAAGCCGGAGGCAACACGGAGATTCGAACCGGCGATCCCCGTGTTGGTGGGCTATGGAATAGATCGCCACGCTACCTGCATGCCCCCCCCCCCCAACAGATTTGACAGTAAACCATGAGAGGCAATGACAAAATGTCAAAAGTCAAAGGGTCAGAATATTTACTTTTGTAAAAACTCGCCGACTAATCCACGTTAAAATAAAAGTCGCGTCGTCACAGTGAGGACTCGGACATCACGAGTCGGTTTTTTTGCTCTTAGATCGATTAGGGTTGTAAAAAAAAACACACCAAGTATCACGATCCAATCTTTCACAATACGGTGTCAATTTTCAGAAACAAAGCATCGATTCGTAAGATTACGAGAGGCTGCGGTGTCACTACTTCATTGCGTGGTTTCCATCTCTGACCACTAGGTGGCAGGTGCGGTACCATAACAAGGCTGCGCAGAACCACAATGGCGGCAGGTGTTGACAGTATCATGCTAATTATGGTTCTGAATACTCACAATGTCTGACGTATCGTAATACGCGTAGCAGGATATATCGAACCATGACACTTCTCTCGCCAGTGCACAGCCTGAACATTGAGGCGTTATCAGACTGAACAGCAGCGGTGACAGGCTGGCTGCACCATCTGTCTCCTCCGTATAGCTCTTGGTAACAGTAACACAACCAGGAAGCGCTATGGGAGAAAACACTTAGTCATGTACAGTTTGTATGGCGTCAGCAAAACACCGCAAGTGGCATCAACAAATCCACTAAGCCCGTGTGTTCGAGCCAAAGTTTAAAAGCTAAAGAGAGTTTTTTGTTGTTGTTGTTGTTGTTGTTGTTGTTGCTGTTGTTGTTTTTCATCAGCAAAGTCCAAGTACCCTGCTGAATATATCAGCAACAAAACCAAGGTGGGGGGGGGGTGCAGTGTGGAGAAGCAGCTTATCACAGTAATGGGATTTTTACTTCTTCAGCAACATCTCCGCAGGCCTCGATCGCAGCACTCGGGCCGGTTTACATCTAAGTCGGCTTTTTTTCATGGCAGAAAGATTAAACGGATTGAAAAACGACGCTGCCTATGGTGAGGGGCAAGGAAGGGGCAGCAGCGTAGGGACCGGTGCTGGTGGCGGTGGTGATGGTGGGGGGTGCTGTTGTGGGTGTAAGTTTTAGAGATTGCTGGGGATCAGGGTCTCTCCTTAAGCCGCATCGATTTTGACTGTCAAGTGGCGTTGCGCGAAGCGGGCACAGGCCCATACGTCAAGAAAACGGGAGATAAGATGCAGCGACGTGACAGGGCCCGGTGGGAGTAATGGCACTTCCCCAAACTAATGGATGCTTGAATGCTGTCTGTTGAGGGTGAAATCTGTTTCGCTATCATTCAGCCAGAATGATAGCAGAGGCGAGGTAAACCATAAATACAAGGTTTTACTCATACTTGTCGTTACAGGGGACAGTTGTGTATTTTTTGGGGGTTTTTTTGCCAAACGTCTTGATTTTTTATTTGATATCGAGAATTTATTGTTGCCCGTGGGGAAATTACGCCCTGCATTTAACCCATCGCCTTGCTCTGGGGCACAGACAGGAGTATTACCCCTAACATGCATGTCTTTCTGATGGTGGGGGAAACCGGAGCACCCGGAGAAAACCCACCGCAGACACGGGGAGAACATGCAAACTCCACACCGAGGATGACTCCGCCCAAGGTTGGACAACCCCGGGGTTCGAACCCAGGACCTTCTTGCTGTGAGGCGACAGCGCTAGCCACTGTGCCATCTTGCTAGGAGGTGAAATGAAGCAGATGGGGTTTTTTTTCTTCTCTTTTCTTACATTGGCTCAAACTTAATTTTTATAAAATTGTGGATTACACTATTGACTGAAAACTACCAAGCCCCTCCTCCCTCACAGTTTGGTGTAGCTTTAAATATGCCTCGCAAAATACGATATCACAACACTGATTCCAACAAACGTGAAAACGAAGTTCAGCTGAAAGGAAAACAACGTTTCTGGAAGGAATGGCTGCAGCTGAACACTTTGGAACAAACTCAAAGCTAGCATTAGCAAAGCTAGCATGAGCAAAGATAGCATGAGCAAAGATAGCATGAGCAAAGCTAGCATGAGCAATTTTACTATGATTCAAGCCGAGTCGCGTCCGGCTGTCTATCACACGAGCCAGGCCTTGCAGGGTCATTATGAAATTGCAGCAGAAAAGCATTCTAGAGTCCACTGGGTCCCAGTCAGCGGTTCCCAGTTCACAGAGGTCCACGGAAGAGGGAGAAAATGAAACTCCTTTTGGCTAAAGAAAAGGCATCCATCTCCTACAGGGGAAGGTTGGTCGTCAATCACGTCATGCTGCTGAGCGTTAGTGATCATTTCTCAAATGAAAATCTCATTTTGTCAACCCTTTTTCTTCCTCCGAGACCCTGTACTGACCCCATTGACAGGCTACCTGGCTGAATTACACGTATACCCGCTTCACACTGGCCAAAAAACCCCGCTAACATCCGCCTTTGGTGGTCAATGTTACACTGACCAAAGGCGGATGTTAGCGGATTTTTTGGCCAGTGTGAAAGGGGCTTTAACTAACAAGTGTTGAATCACGGTACATTTTAGATTTGCTCATATGCGTGACAATTTTTGGGGGGGGGTCCCCCTCTTTTTTCTCCCCAATTGTACTTGGCCAATTACCCCACTGTTCCGAGTTGTCCCGGTCGCTGCTCCACCCCCTCTGCCGACTGGGCTGCAGACTACCACATGCCTCCTCCGATACATGTGGAGTCGCCAGCATTTCTTTTCACCTGACAGTGAGGAGTTTCGCCAGGGGGATGTAGCGCGTGGGAGGATCACACTGTTACCCCCAGTTCCCCCTCCTCCCCGAACAGGTGCCCCAACCAACCAGAGGAGGCGCTAGTGCAGCTTCCCACCGACAGACACGGTCAGTTGTGTCTGCAGGGACGCCCGACCAAGCTGGAGGTAACACAGGGATTCGAACCGGCGATCCCCGTGTTGGTAGGCAACAGAATAGACCGCTATGCCACCTGGACGCTCCCCTAGAGGGAAAATTCGACTGGCAATGAGCAGGTGAACATTCATTTTAATATTATTTGAAAATACATTTTTCACATTTTCAAATGTATTTGTTTTATATTTTGAATTTCATTTGTCCTAAAACGACAGAAATGCTGCTTTCTAGCTCAGCAATATTTCTAGTAGGCAGTTTAGAATAATTTCCTTTGCCAAAAAACGTATTTTAATCATTTCTCCATCAGTAATACGTTAAAATAAATCAGTACACATGGTTGTGGATGACAGGTATTGGATGTTGCTGAACTATTTTCACAGAGAATCGACCCCCATCCAGGGGCATGACACATCTAAGCAGAAACCGTACCGCGGGTATGCAGCTATTTAACTCTTTGTAAGCAAAAGATAGATTTTGAGCAGTCTGCCAACGACGTCAATAAAGCAGAAAGCACAAACCGGAGCCCAGAGGGTCCCAGAGCGTCTTTAGGAAGCTCCATACGACATCCTCTGAATGATACGGCACATTGATCCGAGGGTTTGTTGTTTTTTTTGCTGGTTTTACGACTGAGAAATACACAATCTAGCCAGAGCGAACTTGGCCGTGTCAAAGGAAGCGGCAGTGCACGGACGCGGTGGAATATCCTGTCGGATAAGAACCTAAGGCCTGTCAGGGGTGCGATTTCACACGGCCCCGAGAACAGAAGGGGCTGACACAAAACAGACTATTTGCAGCAAACTGTCTCACAGTAGCTCCCGAAACTTGGTCAGAGCAAATTTACAGTCTGGCTCGGAATAAAAGAGCGGGGGGAACGGGGGAGAAGCCGAGGAAACTGGGCACAGATGAAAAGGCTGAGCGCTCTTTGAATGCAGCTCTGACCACAGTGTCTCATGTCAAGACCGTCAGAATCTCTTAGAAGACGAGCCATCTTTGCTGCCTTTCATACTCGAGGAGACAAACCCGCACCGTTTGGCTGTGTTAGTGTTTCCTCGCTGGCCGAGTCACGGCTGTTTGTATTCAGTCCTGGGGTTTGGGCTTGTGTAATGTGCTGTGTGCTGCGTCTCGTATCTAAAATATTTCAGAGTCAGAGCCGAGCCTCTTGGTGCTAGGATGATATAGACATCTAGAAAACAAATACTTCTAGAATACACATCTAAAGCAGTACATTTTTCACAGTAAAAAAAAATATATCATTAACAAGACCGTAGCTTTTATTTTTTAAAGCTAAAATCCCCAATTTCTCTCTTAGTAAATCATAATGTTATCCACCTGGGTGATGGAGTCAGACTTCACAACACGCTCCGGCATTCCTAACATGGTTGAAGACAGTCACCTCATAACAATTTTTTTGGGGGGGGGCCTTTTTCTCCCCAATTACCCCACTCTTCCAAGCCATCCCGGTCGCTGCTCCACCCGCTCTGCCAATCCAGGGAGGGCTGCAGACTACCACATGCCTCCTCTGATACATGTGGAGTTCCCAGCCGCTTCTTTTCACCTGACAGTGAGGAGTTTCACCAGGGGGACTAGCACGTGGGAGGATCACATTATTCCCCCCAGTTTGCCCTCCCCCCGGCGCCCCGACCGACCAGAGGAGGCGCTAGTGCAGTGACTAGGGCCCACATCCGGCTTCCCACCCGCAGACACGGCCAATTGTGCCTGTAGGGATGCTTGACCAAGCCGGAGTTAACACGGAGATTCAAACAGGCGATCCCCATGTTGGTAGGCAATGGAATAGATCGCTACACTACCCAGGCGCCCCAAAATTGACTTTTTTTTTTGTTTGGGTCACACCCAGCAGGAAAAATAGATTGAAAATATAATCCCAATGTGGAGATGCTTTTTTTTAGATTTTGTTTTTTGGCACCTTTTACGAGATAGAGATAGTAGAGACAGGAAAGGCAGGGCAGCGAGAGGGGATGACATGCAGCAAAGGGCCCGAGCCGGATTCGAACCCAGGACACTGCGGTAAGGACTCAGCCTTCCGTGCTATGAGCTCTACCAGGTGAGCCAACGGGGCGCCCCCATTAGGATGTATTTCGTTGAAGTTTGTGATACATTAGGCTTACTTGCGGTACCTTTAGTCCGAGGATCCGTTATTATCAGGGCGCCGTCTACTGGTGAGCAAACGTCACGGCACACGAGCCCACAATGGCTGCCGCACCTTGTTTGGTAGTCGGAGCAAATGAGTGTAAACGGGTCTGTGCCTCTCTGCCTCCTGCATCCAGCCGCACTGGATCCTGGTTCTGCCGGACCGCGGATGGTATACGTGCAGCAGAATCGCCACGTCGGCGTCACATCTCGAACGGATAAAATGGAGAGAAAATTCACAGATTGCACCTTTAAGGAAGATTGAATTCGCTTCACACGGCTCTTCACGGTCGATTGGCACACTTTCACACGGTTGTTAGTGATAAAAGGAGACGCCGCCTCGCGTGAAACGACGGGAACGAGACCCGCGTACAAACTCTTTAATTAAACGAGTGGCTTCCCCCCCCCCCCCCCCATCGCGTCTGTCTGACTTCAATGTCGTCACTGCGGGGCAAAACTCGCACGGAGCAGCTCTGCGATGCACGCATGGCACGCCTCATATACCCCTCACATACCCCCCCGACCTCCTTTAACAGCCTGCCTCACATAAAACAGAGATGATAGATGGGGCAGATAGCTCCCCGACTGCTGCGTGACCCCAGGTCTTGAAAGAAGCAGTACTGGGGGGGGGGGGGGGTAGAAGTTAAACTAATATGAAAAAATGTGAAAAAGATACTACAGGAGACGATGAAAAATAGCAGCTTATCGTGCTCGGGGCTGCCGTTTCCCCCCTACGGCGCTGGCAGCAACGATTACTAGATTTGTATGAAGGCACTAAGTGATGTACTGACTTTTGAGGTCAACAATGAAAGCAAAGATCAAAAGCTGCCTCGGCATCAGGATAACACAACGCCAGCGCCATAAAGACAGTCTCGGGACTATGAGAGCGACTCTTTTTAATTGTCTTCATCCCACCATGTGTTTCTATTTGATCAGCTTTGTTTTGTAATTAACTACCACGCACACCGACGCGGGTCACGTGAAGCACATCGCATTTGGATGTGCAGAATGGGCCACAGAAATGGTTTGGTTAACAGAGTGAATTTGTACATGTTTTTATATGTCATGTGTATGTGTTATGTATATGTGTATAATAGGTATATATATATATTAAGATGTATGAAAAAACTGATACACTGCAGTACGAGCCTGTTTCGCGCGTCACGCTCTCATCAGCTGCCAGTGTGGTTTACCGGCGGCTGATGAGAGCGAGACTCAGAACCGCCGCTCACCGGATATTTTCTCTTTTTCGGACCATTCTCTGTAAACCCTAGAGATGGTTGTGCGTGAAAATCCCAGTAGATCAGCAGTTTCTGGAATACTCAGACCAGCCCGTCTGGCACCAACAACCATGCCACGTTCAGAGTCACTTAAATCACCTTTCTTCCCCATTCTGATGCTCGGTTTGAACTGCAGCAGATCGTCTTGACCACGTCTACATGCCTAAATGCATTGAGTTGCTGCCATGTGATTGGCTGATTAGAAATTTGCATTAACGAGCAGTTGGACAGATGTGCCTAATAAAGTGGCCGGTGAGTGTATATATATATGTGTGTGTGGGTGTGTGTGTATAATATATATGTGTATGTATTATATATGTATATGTGTATAATATATATATGTATATGTTATATGTGTATTATATATATGTTATATATGTATATGTGTATAATATACATATATATGTGTGTGTGTGTGTGTGTGGTAAGCACGGTCGCCTCACAGCAAGTAAGGTCCTGGGTTCGAGTCCCGGGGTAGTCCAACCTTGGGGGTCATCCCAGGTTGTCCTCTGTTTGGAGTTTGCATGTTCCCCCCGTGTCTGCATTGGTTTCCTCTGGGGGGCTCCAGTTTCCCCCCACAGTGCAAACACATGTAGGTCAGGTGAATCGGCCGTGCTAAAAAAATGTCCCTTGGTATGAATGTGTGTGTGTGTGTGTGTGTGTGTGTGTGTGTGTCGGCCCAGTGTGATGGCCTGGCAGACTGTCCAGGGTGTCTCCCCGTCTGCTGCCCGATGATGCTGGGATAGGCTCCAGCATCCCCGTGACCCTGAGAGCAGGATAAGTGGTTTGGATAATGGATGGACATATATATTGGGGGGGGGGGGGGGGTTTCGGAAACCATCAATGGTGTTGATAAAAGTGCTTGACAAATGAGCGGAATATTAAGATTATATATATATATATATATACACACACACACACACACACACACACACATATATATATATTATATATATATATATATATATAAATATATAGCGTTTTTTTTCCAAAACCATCAATGGTGTTGTTATAAGTGCTCAACTAATGAGGAGTGGAATATCAATACAGATACGGGGGGGGGGGGGGGAGTTGTATTAAAACTTTTTTTCCTGTATATATATAGTATATGTTGTTATATGTATATGTGTATAATATATATATGTTGTATATATGTATATGTGTATAATATATATGTGTATGTATTATATATGTATATGTGTATAATATACACTACCGTTCAAAAGTTTGGGATCACCCAAACAATTTCGTGTTTTCCATGAAAAGTCACACTTATTCACCACCATATGTTGTGAAATGAATAGAAAATAGAGTCAAGACATTGACAAGGTTAGAAATAATGATTTGTATTTGAAATAAGATTTTTTTTACATCAAACTTTGCTTTCGTCAAAGAATCCTCCATTTGCAGCAATTACAGCATTGCAGACCTTTGGCATTCTAGCTGTTAATTTGTTGAGGTAATCTGGAGAAATTGCACCCCACACTTCCAGAAGCAGCTCCCACAAGTTGGATTGGTTGGATGGGCACTTCTTTGAGCAGATTGAGTTTCTGGAGCATCACATTTGTGGGGTCAATTAAACGCTCAAAATGGCCAGAAAAAGAGAACTTTCATCTGAAACTCGACAGTCTATTCTTGTTCTTAGAAATGAAGGCTATTCCATGCGAGAAATTGCTAAGAAATTGAAGATTTCCTACACCGGTGTGTACTACTCCCTTCAGAGGACAGCGCAAACAGGCTCTAACCAGAGTAGAAAAAAAAGTGGGAGGCCGCGTTGCACAACTGAGCAAGAAGATAAGTACATTAGAGTCTCTAGTTTGAGAAACAGACGCCTCACAGGTCCCCAACTGGCATCTTCATTAAATAGTACCTGTTAGAGCCTGTTTGTGCTGTCCTCTGAAGGGAGTAGTACACACCGGTGTAGGAAATCTTCAATTTCTTAGCAATTTCTCGCATGGAATAGCCTTCATTTCTAAGAACAAGAATAGACTGTCGAGTTTCAGATGAAAGTTCTCTTTTTCTGGCCATTTTGAGCGTTTAATTGACCCCACAAATGTGATGCTCCAGAAACTCAATCTGCTCAAAGAAGTGCCCATCCAACCAATCCAACTTGTGGGAGCTGCTTCTGGAAGCGTGGGGTGCAATTTCTCCAGATTACCTCAACAAATTAACAGCTAGAATGCCAAAGGTCTGCAATGCTGTAATTGCTGCAAATGGAGGATTCTTTGACGAAAGCAAAGTTTGATGTAAAAAAAATCTTATTTCAAATACAAATCATTATTTCTAACCTTGTCAATGTCTTGACTCTATTTTCTATTCATTTCACAACATATGGTGGTGAATAAGTGTGACTTTTCATGGAAAACACGAAATTGTTTGGGTGATCCCAAACTTTTGAACGGTAGTGTATATGGTATATATATGTATGTGTATAATATATGTTATATATATATGTGTGTGTGTATGTTATATATGTGTGTATAATATATATGTGTATGTATTATATATGTATATGTGTATAATATTTATGTTATATATATGTATATGTTATATGTATATGTGTATTACATATGTGTGTATATGTTATATACTGATGTGTAACTTGTGTTTAAACGTGTAATTGTACGAGCATGCTTGGGGTTCTGCATGTGCATTTAGGTGTGTGTGTGTGTGTGTGTGTGTGTGTGTGTGTGTGTGTGTGTGTGTGTGTGTGTGTGTGTGTGTGTGTGCATGCACGTGCACTACGTAGTTGTGCAATGCGGATGACTTTGCAGTTGCTGCCAGTACTGCCAGCACTTTGGGAGAAACAACTTTTTTTTTTTTTTTGCCAAACAACAGTAATGAGCTCCAGCTAACAAAATCATCAAAGGTCAAAGCCAACAAGAGAACGGGGCTCAGAGCAGCGAGGACGCGCCGGGCCATAACAGCATTACGAGCGGAGCAGCCAACAGGCCAGTCAGAAGACGTTAGGCCGAGAAAACAAAAACACAGGCGTTTGATGTGACCGAGAAAGGAAGGCGACATCAAGGAAGCGTTGGATGTGCCCGACGGCAGCGCATTAAAAGTACGACCGGTCTCCAATCAAGCCCCGGTCTTCATGTCTGAGCCTCGTCTTTCAGCGCCGTGGATTTGAGCTAATGAGCTTTCTTTAATATCTGAGGAGATTTTAACGACAGGTTTGATGTTCATGATTTCAGAAAGGGCTGTAATTGGATGTGCTGCTTGGCATCCTCTGTTGGACGGACCGCAATGGAAGGATGGACCGAGGGGAGCATATTACAGCTGATAGTCGAGCTGGGAGGAGGGGTGGGTGGGGGTGGGTGGGGGTGGGTGGGGGAGATGGGTTGACTGGCATGCCTATGATTGGTGCACTTTGGGAATTACAACAGATTCAGCTGGAGCATGCCCCAGCCAGATGAATGCCCCATGACGGCCAAATAAATTAGCCCAGTTTTTCCGGCCCTTGAAAAAATAATACTACATTATAACTTTAGTGACAATCATCCAGAATGGTTTTGATTTACTGACTGCAGACAATAACACACAACAGGCAAGCCAGTGTTTTAAAGGTGTCCTAGTAGAGCAACAGAATTACATAATGTTAGTGGGGTTAGTTGTGTGTGGGGGGGTCTTTTAAAAGATTTAAAAAGATGGGCGTCCAGGTAGCATAGCAGTCTATTCCGTTGCCTACCAACACGGGGATCGCCGGTTCGAATCCCCGTGTTACCTCTGGCTTGGTTGGGCATCCCTACAGACACCACTGGCTGTGTCTGTGGGTGGGAAGCCGGATGTGGGTATGTGTCCTGGTCGCTGCACTAGCACCTCCTCTGGTCGGTCGAGGCGCCTGTTCGGGGGGGGGGGGGGGGGGGGACAGCGTGATCCTCCCACGTGCTACGCCCCCCCTGGCGAAACTGCTCACTGTCAGGTGAAAAGAAGTTGCTGCAGCAGTGTGGGAGGAGACACGTGGTGGAGGGGGTGGAGCAGCGCCCGGGACGGCTCGGAAGAGTGGGGTAACGGCCGGATACAATTGGGGAGAAAAGGGGGGAAAATTAGAAAAAATAAAAAAGATTTAAAAAGAGGACACTGCATAGCACCACCCACTTCTGCTTGGCAGGTTGCACTGATTTAATTGTCTGTCCATCTCTAAAGAAAAATGCACACACAACTCCCCCCCCCCCCCCAAACAAAAACAAAAACAAGTGTCTATGACCTTTCTAGTGGTTTTGACCCCATCTACACCTGGTCATGAGACGCCATATCAACCTGGATGAGACAAAACACTTTCCAATGGAAGGTATACCAAATGCACACAGCGGGATTTAGTAGGTCCAGGATGTGATCCGGTCTGCCAGACCTGCTGTGCTGATCTGGCTTGCTTTGCCAGTGGATTTCCTGCAGAGTCTGCCCGGTGTAAACCACGGCGTACTCGCAGTCGTGAGGGAGGACAATCGATGGGACGGGAAGCCAGAAACCGTGACAAATGGGAGTCAAATTGCAGCGACTCGCTCTGAAGTTTGCGGTCCATCCACCTTCACTGGATTCCAGCATAATCCAGCCCCGGCAGACGTCACGTCCCCTGATCCACCGTGACCCGGTGACGTAGCTGATTCATCTTATTACCCCCTCCATCGTGCGCTCCACACGGTCGATATTTTTAAGAGTAAAATTACATATAGCTTCTTAATATATAGATGCCTTATATAGTTGTTTGTAGTAATGTTTTCCAACAGATGATCCACTGTGGCGACCCCTAACGGGAACATCCGAAAGTAGTAGTAGTACTAGTAGTTGTAGTAGCAGTAGTAGTAGTACTAGTAGTAGTACTAGTAGTTGTAGTAGCAGTAGTAGTAGTAATCTTTTCCAACGGATGATCCGCCGTGGCAACCCCTTACGGAAAAAACTAAAAGTAGTAGTAGTAGTTGTAGTAGTAGTACTAGTAGTACTAGTAGTTATGATTTCCAAATCAAGTGGTATTGTTATCTGAGAAATTTGACATGGGGGGGGGGATGATTCCATACGTCCTTATTTTTCTTCATTCTGTCACCTTTAACCCTAACCTTAACCATCAGAACTACATGCCCAGCCTTAACCCTTACCCCAAATTATAACCCAATCCTAATTCCATTTTAACCCTAAACAAAAATCCTACTCCTAAAAAATAAGACCTGAGAAGAAGTGAAACTGTCCTCTCTTCCCAAAAATATTGTTACTCTTAAAAACTCAAAATTCGTCCTTATGGCTGAACACACACACACACACACACACACACACACACACACACACACACACACACACACACACACACACACACACACACACACACACACACACACACGGAACCCACAAATCTGAAAATTATATTAGCTAATTTCCCTGGAATATATGGAGGAAATGATCCGAGAGCCTTGAGTATCTGCATATTGTCTTTTTATTTGTCATGTGTAAGTATGTTGTTGAAGACACTATAGATGCATGCAGAGTATTTGTCCTTAGACAATAACAACCCACTGTGGTTGTGCGTTGGCCACAGTAAGCTGGAGAAAGACGGAGGATATTGTTACTTGAACAGCTGCCAAGACCATGATGTGAGCCATCACCGGTAAAAGACGTTAAAAAGCAGAGCGGTTCCTGATCTGTAGTCGTTCCGGGGCAGAAGTGAACTGGGAGATCTCTGAGGTGAAGATGTTAATATCCTGTCTCCTCATGCTGCAGAGCAGAGAACTCACCTATTTCCTGTAAAGCACACTGCCTGCTCTGTCATTTAAGCTAAACTCCTGTCAGAACACTGTTGTGTGTACCGTACATTGAAAACAAATTCACTTTCCTGCCAGGAGCCATTAGCACACATGCTCAGCGGCCGGTCCAACTGGGTAACAATGACCACTGAGGTTTGTTTTAAACTAAACACATTATTCCTCTCGCTTGCTCTCTACTGCCACCTATTGGACTTTTGGGAACTGAAAGCCAACTGGGAGTGACGAATCCGTCATGATGGATTCTGTTGTCACCGTTTCATATCTCCCTATGCCTTGAGGGATCCAAGCCACAAAAAAACAAACAAAAAAAAAATAAAAAACAGGGAAAACTACTCATGTAAGCTGTCTAGGATGTGCCAGCTACCCAATGCTAAGTAGCATTACAGAGGAAGGGTTGTTGTTTTAATGATGCCGGAGTGCAGTATGCAAATACACCCAGAACTAAACACATGTTTCTGCTGACACAGCATAAGCTAGAGTACATTTATCAGGTTTTAGTGTTCCCATGTTCTTTAATTTTCTGGTAATGCATACATAAAACCTAGCTGCGATACTTAACCACTGTTTCTATGCGAACGGCAAGTCGATGAGCAGCAGCAGCTTCTCCACAATTCAAAACTAAGTCCCACTACCCCTTCCTCGATGTAAAATTCATTATGAATTAGGGAAAATCGATTGGACTGACTTGGAGCTAAACTGGGCTGGTAATCTGTGCAGTGGCTATTTGCTAATTAACCGACTGAAGAAGAATGAATCTTGAATAACAATGGCAAACTTGAAAAGCAAGTCACAGCATCAATGGACTTCTAAGATGATAAATGATTCACACCAGACTATTTACTGGAGTGAGATAATCTGTTTGTATTATCTGTAGTGAAAGACAGCAGACATATCCATGCAATAGTATCAATTAAAGGCAACTGCTCAATTAATTATTTATTGCTTATGCTTGTTGTCAGCCATAATTGTTTACTCAACATTTGCATTTTAAGCCTTTGTTGATGCTCTTATCCCAAGCAACACAGTGAGTGCAATAGTAGTAAACACCAATATTTAATGCAAACAATAAGCGTCAAAGTCATAGTGCCTATGGTACATCACATTGAAACCGCAATGTTAAAGCAGCTGTAGGCAACTTTCCCCTTAGCGTTTCTAAGCGTTTTTATTGTTAGCGCTGCTGTCGCATAGAGAACCGGACCATTTTGTTTATTAGCAGCCTGGCTACTGTCCAAAGCAAGAAACAACTTTAAGAATCCCAATTTGAACTAGAAACGCTGTTTGGGCAGCACGGTGGCTCAGTGGTTAATGCTGTCGCCTCACAGCCAGAAGGTCCTGGGTTCGAACCCCGGGGTTGCCAAACCTTGGGGGTCATCCCAGGTCGTCCTGTGTGTGGAGTTTGCATGTTCCTCCCGTGTCTGCGGTGGGGTTTCTCCGGTTTCCCCCACCATCAAAAGAAACATGCATGTTAGGGTTAGTACTCCTGTCTGTGCCCCTGACCAAGGCAATGGGAAAAGAACTGGAGTTGGTCCCCGGGCGCTGCATCAAGACAGCAGCCCACTGCTCCTAGCTACACAGATCACAGCTAGGATGGGTTAATTTGTAGTAACTGAACTTCCCCAAGGGGATTAATAAAGGAAACTTAATTAATTAATTACTATTGTAACTCTAGTTTATGGTCACGGCAATTTGCATATGAAACCGATCGTTGTTTTCGATCATTATGCCAGTGTTTTTTATAAGGGTGGGGATACCTGCAGTCAGTTGAGACTGAAGAGGTCACTCAGATGAGTGGTGAAACATACCTGTCAATAAATGTTGTATCCAGAACTTTCTGTGATTTTTTTTACACCATTTCCCCGTGTTAAAGGACTCGTTATTCTAATTGATGCTTGCTGCCGTCCCAGTCACTTGCCACCATCTTGTCTGTGTAAGTTGATTTTGGCTAATGCGTTTTTGTCCCCTCTGTATTGAAGAGTGACATGTGTGGAGTTTCTCAGCATTGAACCCATGTTTACAGGATGCATCGCTTTCCCCCCAGACCGACCGCATGATGATCCCTAGTGACATTACAACAGCAACACAAAAACTCAAAACGTGCCTGAAACCTTTCTTATGGGCTCCTCTCAATATTTTAAACTTACCAACCCGTGCATGTATTCACTTTACATTGTCTGTCCCTTTATGAAAAAGGCTCATACAGTACACAAAGGTAAGGTCCTATATGGGACATAACAAAAAATCCCATTCATCCATCGTCCCTCATTAAATTAGACTATCCGTGCAGAAGCATGAGACCTAGTGTATCATTTTGGCTTCATCTGTGTCGTCGGGGGATCTCACACACTTAGCATGGTTGTCAGATGAAACTCTATCTCCAAACTCTTCAGAAGACGCTCTGAAAAAGCCCAAAGTCTCATTTCACAGGACAACCCAATTTACCTGGAAGTTATAAATTGGTTCAGCCAACAAAGAATCAGGTGACTCTTTCCAAAGCGGACAGTACTGGCTAGAAGTGTTGTCATTTCCCTTTTTGATGTCAAATTAAATTTTGTATCTGAATTACAAAAGGCTTTTGCTGTTACATGGCTCACAATAAGAAGAAAGAAAAAAAAAACCCAACAGCAACAAAAAACACAATGTTGGCCTCGTTTCGCTGATGGAAATGATTGCTGTCCGGGCCAAAAGTGCATGAAATCACAAAGATGAAAGGCGCAGGGAAGAGATCACATGGATACTTGCAGCTTTTAATTATGACCCAAATTCAATTACTTTGGAACCACATACTTTACCGGGCCAAAGTAAATTGCTCCAACCTAGTGGCAGCACTGTGATTAAACCCTGTTCACACATTCAAGTAGGGGAAATTTTTTTTATTATTATTATTATTTTTTTAACATATGCTGTATGGTCAATGGATTTTTAAAGACATCTTGCAGAAGGGGGTCCCTGGCCAGAAGCTAATGCTATTTGGGGGGGCCTTGGCATGGAAAAATTTGGGAACCCCTGCCATAGACCTTTCTCACAGGAACCGGAAGTGAGAAGGTGACTTGCGTATCGACTTCCATTCAGACGCCACGGCAGTGGTTTAAAAAAAAGTTGCTGTGGAGCATTTTCAGTTTCTCTCTCGACCCCGCCAAACCTGAGTGTCGCTGGTGTAAGGACTGTGGCATCTCATTCTTCAACCAGAGAAAATGAATTTGACTATCCATTTGAATTTTCTGTTTTCCAAATATTTGATAATGGTTAACATTGGCTGGCCATGTTAGCATTACCGAATGTTTTTCTCCTACTCTGAACTCCGCATAACTTAACATTACAACCGTGATACAGTTAACAGTTGGAAAAAGTAAGTAGTCTTATGTATGAATAGGTTAGATAACCACCCAGCTTCACGTTCAGTATCTAATGGTGATGGACAGGCTGTAGTCAGAGCTGAGGCTACATGCTACAAGTCGGATGTGGAAGATCGAGGACCACCACAACGTTAAGGTTTGACTGAAGTTGGAACGCTGATTGGTTTAAATCTCTCATTAAGTTACCAGTTCCTTCGGCTGTCTTGCTTCTTGGACAAGTATGGCTGTTTTTGTGCAGAAGATGAGCACCAAGTTGCGCTTCGAAAGCTCCCATTTCTGGATTCTGTCAACCCCCCCCCCTTTTTTTTTGTTCCTCCCCAATTGAACTTGGCCAAGTATCCCATACTTCTGAGCTGTCCCAGTCGCTGCTCTACCCACTCAGCCGATCCGGGGAGGGCTGCAGACTACCACATGGCCTCCCCTGATACATGTGGAGTTGCCAGCCACTTCTTTTCACCTGACAGTGAGGAGTTTCGCCAGTGGGACGTAGCGCGTGGGAGGATCACGCTATTCCCCCCAGTCCCCCCCCCCGAACAGGTGCCCCGACTGACCAGAGGAGGCACTAGTGCAGCAACTAGGACACACACCCACATCCGGCTTCCCACCCGCAGACATGGCCAATTGTGTCTGTAGGGACACCCAACCAAGCCAGAGATAACACGGGGATTTGAACCGCCGATCCCCGTGTTGGTAGACAACGGAACAGACCGCCACACTACCCGGACGCCCGATTCTGTCATTTTTGTTTGTTATTGTTCCCCTGAGGGCTGAAATGCCGCCACACTTCGCCAAATACTTCAGAAGGGTGAAAAAGGTCCAAGACAGTAAACGGTCCCTCGGTGGATTCACTCCTTTATGAAATATCAGCATCGGACACAAGACAGGTCCTCAAGAAACTACCGGCAACTTCTTAAGTCCCTTCTGCTCTCAGGTGCAATCGCAAAAAACAGACACAATGTTTTGTCTCTTCCTTCACAGATCTATTATATGTGAAACAAAGTCTCAACAGTTTGACAGCATAATGGGATGTCACACATCTCCGAAGAGTCTCTCCACAAAGCAAGCAGGTGACACATCATGATGTGTGTGTACTCCGACTCATAGTTCAGCGACGGTTCATTTGACTGATAGTGTGTCTCGGTTTTTCCATTTTCCCAGTGTACATGTTTTAGTGCAATCTGAAGGGGAATATTAAGGCAATATTTACTTGAGATGATTAGGCCCGGGGTTAAGTAAAAGGAGGGTTTTCCATGTATAAGTAGGAAACACGAGGGACTGGATATTTAGCTGAGAGCTCAAAAAGCAAAAAAGTATTGAACGTGAGTGTGGTCTAATGGATATAATCCTCTTCTAATGAGCGGCACTGGCATTATGTTATGTTAAAAGTTGGACTTGTGGGGTCCGCGGTGGTGTAGCGGTCTAAGCATCGGCTTTGTGTCGATACAGTTGCCCACTGGGGACCGGGGTCCGCGCCTCGGTCTCGTCATATGGCCGGACTCGATGAAGCAGCAGTAATTGGCAACGCTGTGTTCGGGAGGGGGGCGGAGTCGGATTGTGTTCGTCACATGAATGCGTCTCTGTGTGTATCGGAAAAAGCGGTGGTTCGGCCCGGATTCGCCTCGTCACGAAAGTGGTGAGGCGTCTCCTTCGAGACTGCCGTCCGGAGAGATGCAGTTGGCGAACGCATGCAGTACGAGGGTGGGTGTTTGAACTAGAATAGGGATCGATTGGCCACTAAATTGGGAGAAAAAAGGGGAAAAATCAGAAATAAATAATAATAAAAAAAAAAGAAAAAAGAAAGTTGGACTTGCAACAAAAGTGCACTTGGAGGGAGAATTCTGGAAGATAAATGGCATCCTGTAGTGAGAGCCCGGCATGGGAGGATTCAAACAACAAGGCAAGCGCCAAATGTGTGTCGGACCCAGCTGCTTTCTTCTCTCAATGACGTTCTAGTCATAGCACAGTGGTTCCCAAACTTTTTCTGCAGGGCCCCTCTTTTGTAGATGAGAATATGTTCAAGCCCCCCTCACCTACATGCCCCCCCCATAAACACATCCTGACGTGCCCCTGGCTTTCAAACTCTGTGATTAACAGAGAACTGCAACTCCGGCGTGGGGCGTCGTGCTGAAAAAACGAAATACGGATCGAGTCACTTCAGGAGTGGAAGCATGAAAGGTGACGGTGGAGCACCAGTGGCGGTTTTAGCAAGTTCTACCTGGGGTGGCATGAGGTTCCAGCTCGAGGGGGCAGAGGTTATCTCCCCCAGACAAGTTTGAATTTCAGCCTTAATTTCCTCCAATCTGGTGATTTTTTTTTAATGCATGAGAATCACATAATAATGAGACAAAGCAAATTCAACTTTTATGTTGAACACTTCACCTACTCCTATTTATTCCTGAAAGATGTTTAAGCAACGATCAGAGATAATGTTTATGTATTCTGTTGCACAGACGCAATACATATGTGTGAATGAGAGGGAGGAGGGCGGAATGGGGAGGATGCAAAGGGTAGAGGTGACGGAGGCATATGAGTTTAAATACTTGGGGTCAGCTGTCCAAAGTAACGGGGAGTGCAGAAGAGAGGTGAAGAAGAGAGTGCAGGCAGGGTGGAGTGGGTGGAGAAGAGTGTCAGGAGAGATTTGTGACAGAAGGGTACCAGCAAGAGTTAAAGGGAAGGTTTACAAGATGGTTGGGAGACCAGCTATGTTATATGGTTTGGAGACAGTGGCACTGATGAAAAGACAGGAGGTGGAGCTGGAGGTGGCAGAGATGAAGATGCTACGATTTTCCACTGGGATTGATGAAGGAGGACAGAATTAGGAACGAGTACATTAGAGGGACAGCTCAGGTTGGACGGTTTGGAGACAAAGCAAGAGAGGCAAGATTGAGATGGTTTGGACATGTGTGGAAGAGAGATGCTGAGTATATTGGGAGAAGGATGCTGAATATGGAGCAGCCAGGGGAGAGGAGAAGAGGAAGGCCAAAGAGGAGGTTTATGGATGTGGAGGATATGCAGGTGGCTGGTGTGACAGAGGAAGATGAAGAGGACAGGAAGCGATGGAAACAGATGATCTGTTGTGGCAACCCTTAATAGGAGCAGCCAGAAGTAGTAGTAGTAGTAGTAGTACTAGTAGTAGTAGTAGTAGAAGATGAAGTGAAGACTCACAATTACGTTTTTTTTTTGCCAAAACATTTTTATTGAGTCTTCTTTTTACAGACAGCTGGATAGCTTTTTATTGTCCCCTAGGAGAAATTGCAGTCTGCAGCAGCATTACAGGAAAATACACTATACAAGCCACTGATATACAGATTAATATACACCAGAAAAAATACATTGTATACAAGTATATAGAATAATACAGCCTATATATAGTATAATTATATACTAATCGTATATAACAATCTATTAATTATTATTGTATTTATATTCTATATTATTACATACAATAATCCATCCTCTAACCTCCCTCTATACCCCCGCCCACACACACACACACACACACTATTGAATTGCATATATCTATAACGTCATATTCACATTTTCACCAAATGTCCAAAGCCTCAGTTAATTTCCCTCCAATCTCTTTAAACCAGTTTAAGGCGGCGGTTGTTATGCTGTCCAGCAAAGTGTTTAACAAAAATGTCTAAGTCCAGGGGCTTCGCACACTCACTCTGAAAGTTGAGCACAGCTAAATCTGTCAACCACTCACTTGCCTTGCAGGTGATCTTTAACAGGCGTCAAGGTGGAGAAGCTGTGCTCACACCCAACACTACTCACTGCTGCAATCTCACACAAACGAAAAAGCTCAAACAGGAGTTCCTTAAAAGGGTCCAAAAAACTGGACCAGTTCAATAAAAGTAGAGGGATTCTCTTTCCTGTTTGCCCTATTTCTTTCACAAAGTCTTTTTGCCTGATGTTGCTCAGTCTTCAGGTCTTGCAAGTCTGGGCCATACGCTTCTGCCCATAACAAAACCGTCTCTTCCTTAAAGGAGCTGCTGCTGTGCTTGATGGGTTTAGAGCTTGTGTCCCCTGTATTATGTTACAGCTGGATTTGAGAAATGTTTCTCCATCTCACCAGTCATGGAGTCTATGATAGGAAGCAATAGTTTGTCTCTTAAAAGCATCTTTGCTGTCAACCCATAGTCTCTGTCCAAGTGTGGATGTGACGACTATGTCATGCAGGCTACTTGCTGTCGATGTGGCTCTTTTCAGTTTGATTATGGTAGAAATGTTGTAATTATCACGTTTCTTTTTCCTTTTTTTTTGTGGATTCCCCCCCCCCTTTTCTCCCCAATTGTACTTGGCCAATCCCCCCGCTCTTCTGAGCCGTCGCAGTCGCTGCTCCACCCCTTCTGCCTATCCGGGGAGGGCTGCAGACTACCACATGCACCTTTTCCACTGACAGTGAGGAGTAGCACGTGGGAGGATCACGCTATTCCCCCCAGTTCCCCCTCCCCCCTGAACAGGCGCCCCGGCCAACCAGAGGAGGCGCTAGTGCAGCGACCAGAACACATACCCACATCCGGCATCCCACCCGCAGATACGGCCAATTGTGTCTGTAGGGACGCCCGACCAAGCCGGGTGTAACACCGGGATTCGAACGGCGATCCCCATGTTGGGTAGGCAACGGAATAGACCGCTACGCTACCTGGACGCCCCTCACACTTTTCAGTTATTGTAGTTGTCCTTTTCATTCTGATATTCCCCAAAGGTCTGCCTAAGGGCCTCATTCAGGTCGGCCGCTTTGCAGAGAGCTATCTTCGGTGACTGGAGCAGCTCAGATAAAACCTGTGTGTCACTGAGGACCATTCTGAAAACTGCGAGTTGCCCTCGTGCGTCTACAGCTCTGGCGGACTTAGCCTCATCCGACATTTCTCCCAGCACTCTTATTGCAGCAGACAACTTATCCATAAAGTTCTAGCGGCAGGCCGATATAGTGTCACCAAGTCTTCGGTGGGACCACTGAGCATTTCTTTTTGTATTTCAAGCCACTTTTCAGTGGACATGTGAGCATGACATGAATACATACAGCTTTTCCAGCAAAGAGAAAAAAACATCGGTAACACTTTTTATGAAGCCTGCATCTATAATGCCCTATAAGAACCTATAACGCTCTATAACGCCCTATCAGCATCTATTGCATCTATAAAGCCCACACTTTCCTATAATGTGTATTACAATGACTACCAGCTATGGCTGAAGACTGTGAAATAGCACTGAAGTGTCATTATGCATCTCTACACAACTTCAGCAAAACAAGTTGGCTATGATGCATTATGACATTTGACAGATAAACAGGCTAATGATGACATATTTATAATGCATAAATCCGTTTTAAATTGACAATGTGTCATAAAGGTGGTTATGAGGTGTTGTGAGGGCGTATACATGGTTATAATGAATCTTACAATGACTTATAGCTACCCTTAAAGGGCGTTATAGATGCTTATAGGGCGTTATAGATGCAAGCTTCATAGAAAGTGTTACCAAAACATCCAGCTTCAGCACCTTTTTCACACGTTCCACAACAACCGGATTGGTGGATACAGAATGCGTACTTGGACACTGCTTTGCTCTAGCTTGGACTAATGACCCAGCGTAGACTCATGACCGCACTGGCCACTCATGACCGCAGCTCCATCGAATCTTTGACCCACCAGCTTCTCTCTGTATTCCGCCTCAGACTTCTCCGAGCAGGAAATTATTTTATTGGCTAAACTATCTGCATCCAAGTGTTCTGCTTCGCCGTACCATCCCATCATAATCGTACCATATGACAAGGGACATCTGCTCCTGTTTGCTCACATCTTTAGTCTCATCTGCTCCAACTGAGAAGTGCTCACTGGCTTTAACTTAATTTAAAATTTCCTCCTGCACCGTTCCTGCCAGAGATTCTGGGATCTCATTTTGAATGCTTTTACTTGTGTACTTAGCATTTCAGGGCCCCTGTGACGATCTTTTTTTTTGTTGAATAAATGGATTGTGTTCACCCGCCAGACATAAAAGCTCAAGGAAATTCCCTCCGTTCTTTGAGGTTTCGGTTTCATCATGTCCACGCTGTGCAATATTCGGAGTAGCTGCGAGCAGCAAACCTTCAGCCAAGGTTTTGATGTAATTTTGATTTTCAATTACTTGCGTCTCCCATCATTCCCAGGGCAGATGTGTTCTTTTCGGCCACTTTTTTTTTTTGTGTTCACCCTATGAAATCCTTGCATTTACATGCGTCTCTGACTTAGCGTGTACGTTAAAGCCACCATCTTGTGGAATCCAACTGGAATATCCACTTTCAGATGCGTAAATACTCTTCGTGGCATTCGGATAGGCAAAATGTCTGCAAGCAGTGCAGTATGCTGCATAGTTGGGTTGTGAGTATCCTAGCCATGGATCATCTTTACACCCCTCACTGTGGACGCCTCCTCTCGTCCCTCCTTGCAATGTTTTGGGACATGACTTTAGATGTGGTTGCATTGGTCCATCTGTTTTTAATTTTGTTACATCTAAAAGGAGAGAAAAGGGACAATTAGGACCGTCTGGTGCTGTATCAATACTTACCATACACTTGTTCTGTCCAACTCAATATACTGTCCAACTCAATATACTGTCCAACGCAATATACTGTCCTACTCAATATACTGTCCTACTCAGTATACTGTCCTACTTAATAAAGTGTCCTACTCAGTATACTGTCCAACTCAATGTACTGTCCAACGCAATATACTGTCCTACTCAATATACTGTCCTACTCAGTATACTGTTCTACTCAATATACTGTCCTACTCAATAAACTGTCCTACTCAATATACTGTCCTACTCAACTCAAACAGCCCACTCATCGCACTAATATTCTAGTGTGATGCTATTGCATTAATTTCAGCATAGTGTGCCTAATTTATGCACATCTTTTGGCTGCACATGTATCAGCCCAACAACACACACTAGCCAATATCTGAGAACATGAGCGCCATGTTGTTATGTTGGGGGTGCATGTTCGGAGGGGAGGGGGAACTGGAGGGAATAGCGTGATCCTCCCACGCGCTACGTTCCCCTGGTGAAACTCCTCACTGTCAGGTGAAAAGAAGCGGCTGGCGACTCCACATGTATTGGAGGAGACGTGGTAGTCTGCAGCCCTCTCCCGGATCGGCAGAGGGGGTGGAGCAGCGACCGCGTAGGCTAGGAAGGGTGGGGGGTAATTGGCCAAGTACAATCAAGGAGAAAACGGGGGAAAAATCCCCCCCCCCAAAAAAATGTAACACTGGGTATTTTTCAGAAAGCTACTACGAATGTAAATGAACACATGCAGTGTTAATGAGTAAGATCACATGTCTACATCATATGATACCTTACATGCTACAAAGACGTTTTGTGGGGCGAGTGAAAGTTGAGCTGAGGCGTATGTTTAGCTATACAGGTTCCCGGGTGCATGTCATAACAATACACTTACTTGAGTGACTGACCATGAATGATTGAATGAGCTAGCGGTCATTTCCATTCACTTTAGAACTGTTAATACGTCACTTTATTAAGTTTTAATATTTTTTTTAGGTGAGAAAGTAGCCATTTATTTAGATTCCCACTATGTGAATCAGTTTATCCAAATAACGCCTATTTGGAAATTTGCTCTGACGCCCCCCCCCCTTTCTCCACAACTGTACCCGTCCATTTACCCCATTGTTCCGAGCCGCCTTGGTCTCTGCTTCACCCCCTCTGCCGATCCAGCGAGGTTCTACAGACTACCACATGCTTCCTCCGATACATGTGGAGTTGCCAGCTGCTTTTTTTCACCTGGCAGTGAGGAGTTTCACCAGGGGGACGTAGCGCGTGGGAGGACAGTGCAGTGACCAGGACACATACCCACATCCAGCTTCCCACCCGCAGACATGGCCAATTGTGTCTGTGGAGATGCTCAACCAAGCCGAAGGTAACACAGGGATTCGAACCAGTGATCCCCATGTTGGTAGGCATCCCCATGTCGGTAGACCACTACGCTACCCGGATGCTCATGCTCTGACGGTTTTGTAACGATAAGTTTCTCTACTGTCCCAGAATTGTCCCCGGGACAATGGGACATCCTTAATTTCGAGCACCGAGCTAGGCTATGGGCTGGCTATGAACAGTCAACCGTTGCCGTTGTTCATGCTGTTCACACTCTGACACGCCCAGTGTGAGACACACGCGGCTGAGCTCTGTCACATATCTCACACCGTCAAATTCTTGTAAAATCATTTTAAACGTAGAACGACGATAAATGAATGAAAATACCTTACCTGTCACTTGGCGCCAACGGCAGCAGCATCGGTGGAGTACGGAGAGTCAGTAGGCACGCGAGGCTCGAGATGAGACGAAGTAGCGGTGACATCGATTGGTGGGTTTTCCTGGGTGGGTGGGTGGACGCAACCATTTTTTTTTCTTTATACGGGAGGGGGGGGCAAAATGAATTCTAAACTGGTGAGTAAAGAAGTTTACACCAACTACGGAGAAACATCATGAACTTTCAACACCATTTCTTTACATTATTGGCCTAGAAGTAGGGTGGCAACGGCAGTGGCGAGGCCTTTTTCCCTCGGCGCCGCCCCAGCTGCAGCGTGTACGTTCTATGTGTTTTACCACGTAGCAACGTTCATCACTTTCAACAGATTTGCTCAAAATTGCAAGTTCACCAAGTCTCCGAGAATAAACAAAAACCTGAACATTTTCTCTGCAAGATTTACACTTCTAGTCCTGCGGTCTTTCAGTGACCGGCGTGCGCTCGCTTCGTGCTGCAGATCTTTTCAAATCGGGGATGCAGCTGTGACGCCGCCACTCTTGTTTTTCCCACGGCGCCGTGCAACGGCCACCGTGGGGCTATGCGTCGCAAATTGTTGTCACTCACTCACGGACGACCTGCGGTGGACATTTAGTCGGACGCGCTCGCAACTGGGATCAGGCGCGCCGTGGTTTCTGGACGGTTTCGTGCTTGTTAATTAGCCTTCTTGTTAATTAGCCTTCTTCTGTGTTTTTTTTATGGCGTTTGGCATCCACAAATGCTAAGATTTTCATTGAGAGTAACGAAGAAGGAAAGGATTAGGAACGAGTATATTAGAGGGACCGCTCAGGTTGGACGGTTTGGAGACAAAGCAAGAGAAGCAAGATTGAGATGGCTTGGACATGTGTGGAGGAGAGATGCTGGGTATATTGGGAGAAGGATGCTGAATATGGAGCTGCCAGGGATGAGGAAAAGAGGAAGGCCAAAGAGGAGGTTTATGGATGTGGTGAGGGAGGACATGCAGGTGGCTGGTGGGACAGAGGAAGATGCAGAGGACAGGAAGAAATGGAAACAGATGATCCGCTGTGGCGCCCCCTAATGGGAACAGCTGAAAGTAGTAGAAGTTTGGCATCCACAAATGTTGCATAACTGCCATTTGATGGACTGTAAAAACTTCACAGTGCAAACTAGTGCCCACCCAAACTGATGTATATCAGCTCCCCTCCTCGGGAACCACTGCCGTAGCCTAGCCTGACTTCATGACTCATCCTCCACAATAAAAATGGACTCCTACTTATCGGAAAGAAGTGGAAGGAAATTAAAAAAAACAATCAAATAACTTATCCAGACCATATGATTCTCAATAAGGCTGCCACAAACTCAATTCACAGGACGACAAACTGCAAGACCTTCTTTTTTCCAGATGTTTTATGGTTCAACTTTCTTGTAAGAATGTGACCAAACATTGGGGGGGGGGGGTCATTGTGATTGCCCATATGTAGAAAGCAGAAGTAGAGTGAAGTGAAGCGCAGGTAATGCAAATCGAAAATTGATATCTTGAGAACAACAAAACAAAAGAAAAAAAAAGCAGGTTCATGACTTACCCATCAGCTCTGATTGACAAACAGTCCAGCAGTGGGACACTTGCTGTGTGGTAGTAAATAGAGTTCAGGGACGTGTTGCGGACGTGCACAAAACGTCTGCATCAGTATCCGTGACTGTGTCGTCTGTGTAATAGTTATTAAGCTGTCATGTTGATGGAAAGAGTGTTATTCTACACCAGACTTTAGGTTTCATCTTTTCAAAAGTTATGTTAGGACACTTCTATTTGAGCTACCCTGTCAGCACGGGCGGATTACGAGACAGTGGGCCCCTGGGTGCGGCTGTGTACCCAGGGGCCCCGTTATTGACACGAATGACTAAGCCCTTCCACTATGTGGCAGGAAATGCAAAGTTAATAACGGCAGCTTCATGCGGAAGCTTCTGGCTTAGGGGGTCCCCCTGAGCCTGGTGGGCCCATTCAGTAATCCACCCGTGCCTTACAGGTACCACCCTCAATATTGAGTGTTTTTTCACCAAGATCCACTAAAATGAGTTTTTTATTTTTTTGTACGCTTACAGGCTCTCTTGTTTAATACATCCTGAAAAACCCTTAACAGCTCAAGAGAGCACTCCTGACGGTAAGGACTTTAAAAATGAGCACCCTCCTTTTTGTAGGTGAATTCTTGAAATCAGATGCCCCGCAATACCAAACACAAACATTAAGTGTCCTTTAGTGCTCTTTAAAATTGGTGCCCCTAATAAAAAGAAATGAAAAGGCCTCACGATACGAACACAACAGCCCAGACTTTATCCACAGAAGCGAGGAAGTGATATCCGCGCATGCAAATGCACAAGGCGGCAGTGAGAACTTAACAGCACTACGACTGGCAGAAATGAGAAGCGCATAAACATAAAGTGTGAAATAACCATGGTGAGTAGATGTACGTCGAGGAACTTGTGTTTATTTCTTGTACAGAACCTTTTTTGGTTCGGCACCCAATTAATTGGACCGTTCTTTTTTTTAACTTGTATAGTTGCATCATTCCATCAAAAACCTTTCGTCTGCAAAACACAGAAATAATGATAAAGGGGCGCCCGGGTGGCTTGGCGGTCTCTTCCGTTGCCTACCAAAACGGGGATCATTGGTTCAAATCCCCATGTTACCTCCGGCTTGGTCGGGCGTCCCTACAGACACAATTGTTTGTGTCTGCGGGTGGGAAGCCGGATGTGGGTATGTGACCTGGTCGCTGCACTAGTGCCTCCTCTGGTCAGTCGGGGTAGGGGGGTGGGGGTGGGATGGGGGGAACTAGCGTGATCCCATGTCCCCCTGGTGAAAGTCCTCACTGTCAGGTGAAAGGAAGCGCCTGGCAACTTCACATGTATCGGAGGAGGCACGTGGTAGTCTGCAGCCCTCCCCGGATCGGCAGAGGGGGTGGAGCAGCAACCGGGACAGCTTGGAAAATAGGGTAATTGGCCAAGTACAATTGGGAGAAAAGAAAAAGAAATAATGATAAAAACGGTATGTATGTAATAATTTAGTTTATGGGCTGCATGCAGCAATAAATTCAATATTAGGTCCCGTGAAGCTCAACTGGTAAAGCTGGAGTTATGGCAGCATATGCCTTGAGCATGGCACTGCCAGGGTTAGTGGGTTTGATTCCCACTTGGCTTAACCATATTGTATAACATCTAATTACTACATCCTGTATTCCATTTGCTCATCTTTACCATTCACCAACAAATTTTGGAGGACACTGGAGAAATTGCGGTAGGGTAATGAAAATGAAACGGAAAGCAAAGCGATGGGGGGGTTTGGGATTTTATTTTATTAGCCTCTTCCAGTGGGATTTCTCTGGAAAATTTTTTTTTTTAATTACAGACACAAGTAGGATTGTGCAACTTTGATATTTGCTCCACTTTCCCAATAATATTTGCCCACTCTCATTTCCATCTCATACTTTTGGGTAGTAGAAAACTGATTTGGCTTTCAACATTCAGGGTCAAAATGGCTCAGACCTCACTAGCCCCCAATGCAATTTAATTAAAGTTACATTTCCTGACAAGTTATGACAGGAGACGTTCAGCTACACTTTTGCATAAAGTGCACAAAAAAAAAATCCGCTGGTTATTGCAGTTTACCAGTTGTCACACAGCCTCTCCCTGAACATCAAAAACCAAGGAGCTTGTTGTGGACTTCATAAAGAAACAGCGAAAGACTATCAACAGGGGGTCCCAGCAGAGAGGGTGAGCAGCTTCAGGTACCTCAGTGTTCACATCAATGAAGACCTAACATGGACAGTACACACTGAGACTAGTGAAAAAGGCGAGGCGGCATCTTTATCACCTCAGGCAACTGAAGGTCAGTGTCTCTCAACAGATCCAGAAAACCTTTTACTCTGGTGCCATTGAAAGAGCATCCTGGCAGGGTGCAGCCCTGCCTGGTATGGGAACTGTACCTCTTAAGACCAAAAAGCCCTGCAGAGAGTGGTCGGCTGAGTGTACCACCGGGACTACACTGACTCCCCTACAGGACTCATACACCAGGCAGTGCAGGACTAAGGCGAGAAGGATTACTATGGATCCCCGTCATCCCAGTAACGGACTGTTTGAGCCACTGCGGTAGGGCAAATGCCTCCGAAGTCACAAGGCCAACACAGTGAGACTCAGTAGGAGTTTCTTTCCCCGGGTCATAAGAGCACTAAGCACCAAATAACATCAATAACTCACACTGTGTGTACTGTGTACACATACTGAGAGCTGTCACTACCGTCACTTGCCTAAAACAGACTATTTGCACATTTGTATATAGATATTTATCAGAGTATTCTTTCTACTCCCTGGACCCCCCCCCCTTTTCCTCCCCAATTGCTCCATCACATGCCTCCTCCAATACATGTGGAGTTGTCAGCCGCTTCTTTTCACCTGACAGTGAGGAGTTTCACCAGGGGGACGTAGTGCATGGGAGGATCATGTTATTCCCCCCAGTTCCCCCTCCCCCTTGAACAGGTGCCAGAGCAGTGACCAGGACACATACCCACATCCGGCTTCCCACCCGCAGACACGGCCAATTGTGTCTGTAGGGATGCCCGACCAAGCCGGAGGTAACACGGGGGATTCGAACTGCCGATCAATCCTCGTGTTGGTAGGCAACGGAATAGACCGCCACGCTATCCGGACGCCCCTTAGTCCCTGAATTATTATTCCTACGCATGTGACAACTAAATCTTTGACATCTTAAATCTTGGTCTTTTTATTTTCATTCTCCGTGCAAGTAAAAGGAAATTGGGTGTAAAACATCGTGGGATATGAGCTCACGTTAGTTGCAAGAAAAAAATGCATAATTATTGTTCAGAATGTTAGGAGGAAGAAGTGGCAAGAAGCTCCTAAGCAATGTCACATAATTCTTACATGTCTGTCATGAGCACTGTAAATAGCAGTCGTGAATGCCGCATCTGCAGCACTCCATCAAGTCAGTCGGCATCTCTGCACCCTCTATCATTCAAACAGAAATAAAACAAAAAAACAAACTGTCATTCAAATGCAATGAAACTGGGCCAGGGTGACTGACAGAGAGAAAAAAAAAAGAGTGAAATGTTGTTGTGCATAGGCATATAAAACACTTTTGCTATGAAAAGTTTATGTAACCCGGAGAAGATGAAAGGGAAACAAGTCTACTTTGCCATACATAGCCTGTCATTACAAGCAACTGCTAGACCGTTTCATATCGCTCTAATTTGCTGGTGTTTGCAAGACTTCAGTGAATCTATTCTAATCTCACCCCTGCATTTCGGGCTCAGACCTCTGGAGAAAGGCTAAAATGCGGGCTTTGATGCATTTTGTTACCATTAAAGGTTTGGTGCATGTGTTTGTGCAGATAGTTTTGTGTGTGATCTTGGATATTAATGATGTGGAATCCAAAGTTCTCCAGGGTTTAGGGCATAGATACAAGGCTAAAAAAGTGTTTCAGTTCAAGGGAAGAAAGAACTGAGGTTGTTTCTTTTTATTTTGAACAGCTCCTTTGTGTGTGTGTGTGGGGGGGGGGGGAGCAGGTGATGTTGGTGAAAGACAGGTTGTGAAAGGGAAAGATTCTGAGAAAGGCTGGTGTCAGGCTTCCATGATTAAAATGCGAAGACAACTTGACTGCAACACACCTCTGCAGAATTCTGCTTACAGTAAGTAGTTTACAAAACTTTTAATTAGTTGACCTAACCACACTCTGTTAATCGACATAATTGCAGCTATTGAAATAAAGAAAAAAATCTTCTATATATAAAGCAAGAGTGTGTGTTCGCTTAAAACTCCAGAACTACTCATTGTAGAACACAAAGAAAGGTATCTTTAGAATCAGCACTTTCCAAGGATTGCACAGTTTGACAAATATTTCAAAAACCAAGTAAACAATTTGATTTATTTGCAAAAGAGGCATTCCAACGATGTTTTGTGGAAACTTCCAGCAAATCCTTCCAGTGGTCAAGGGAGGCACGACGCCTAACATTGTCAATGCTAGCCTGAAGACACGCAACGTGGTTTACCCTGACGTGCTTGAGCACTGAGCGATTAATACACACACTGGCAAAGAAGCTTGATGAATGAATTGAAAATTGACATTTGATCATTTTTGTTAATAAAATTTGTTTATTCGACATTCGTTATCACATGTATCATATCATAAATGATCCTATATTTCATCATCGATTATATCGTAAAGTTCAGATCATGTTGGTTGTTTTGGTGAGAACATTTTCCCCGGGCAACGCCGGGTACTTCTGCTAGTATCTTAATAAAGCCACTGCAGACAATCACATAATGTCAATTTACTAGGGGCGTAAGAAAAGATCGATACACTTGAGTATCACGATATTATCTTTTGTGATACTGTATCGACTCTCAAAACCACTGTATCGATTTATAATTGTTTACATGTAAAGGTTCATGACAAACATTTTGTGTTGTGTGTAACCCCACAACCACTAGATAACAGGGTTGTAATCTATCTTCAGCCATTTGACTCTTTCACTCCAACCCAACAACGTAAACTGAGACAGGAAGTAGCATAAGCACAAAGAACACAGGCCTATGAAATCGCAATATATTGCCTTTCTTATAGTAGATATATATATAGTAGATATAAATATATTGAATCGTAACCCCGTATCGTGATACGTATTGTATTGCCAGATTCTCGCCAATACACAGCCCTACAATTTACTTCAATATAAATTGTTGACGTATGGGTGTGGAATAGGAATAATAATAATAATAATAATAATAAAGTGCTTTTTAGCAATCTCCTTCCAGTGTTCCATTTGGCACAGTTGTTGTGACCGATAGTCCGTCTCCACAACCAAGAACTTTGCGTCATGACTTTATTGGTCTCAGCTCTGCAAGGCTGAGACCAATAAAGTCATGACGCAAAGTTGCCGCATTGGCTCTCACCGTGCCACCATTGGCTCTTGATGGGTTTCCATTACACACAATGCTAACTGGGCTGAATTCATTTGCACGGTGTTGCTAACTGTGTCTTGCATCTGATGTCATAAGGGTCAGTAAAGGTTCAGTTCGACGATTCACAGAAAGTTGAATCAGTTCATCTGTACACAACGTTGTGTCCAGATCGACTGATTCAGCTTTCTTTGATTTGCTTAGCTGGATTATTGAGCATGCATAAAGAAATGTTCAGTCCAATGATTTAAAGCCACAAGTTTTGCAGCAGGTTGAGGGAATGTGGCCCCGAGTTCAAAAGACTCTTAACTGAGAGCTAGCAAGCTAGCCACCATGCAGGATGCTACTAGACAACTATCAGAACTATTCAAATGTTCTCTTTAAAAATATCATATCAACAAATTGAAAAATCAAGTGTTGTCCAGCCAGCTAGTTGGCACTGAAGGCAGAAAATTGTCTGAGAAAAAAAAAAAAGTTAAGTCAAGTCAAAGTGAAATCTTTCCTTTTGATAGTTATTAACATTGAGTGCCATATCAACATTGAAATCTTTTTCCTAGGTGATACATTTTCTTTTGCCAAAAAGGGTTTTTCTTTTTTCTTTTCCCCCCAAATTCCTTCATGGATTTCAGTGGAGTTTGGGCTGTGGACTGGGACCCAATGGAGTTTAGAATTTTGAATGCTTTTCTGTTGGAATATTAAAAGGGAATTTCAAGGCATATATATAGTGACTGGCAGTGAGTGACTTCTGCTACCACTGACTGCTAGCTAATTATAAGTAATGTAAGTTGTAACTTTATCATTGTTGTTAGTCTGAGGACTCATTTGAATTATGTAATAGTGTCGATTCCACAAATATTTACATGACTGTAAAGTTCAGAAGATGTTTTGATGTTTCTTCTATTACTCATGTCATTCTCAAGAGACAACATCTGATGGACCAGCCATGAGTGAGATATCACTCCACCGTCCTGTTAAAATTGGGCCAGCACCAGATGTCAAACTAGATGTAAATCTTTCATGGCTGGTTCCCAGAATCAAGCATGGAGATGAATCAGAAACAGTAATTTTTACATCATAGCTCTATCATGCAGAAACGGCATTAGACGGCTTTGGCACAAGGTCCCCATGTTCTTTAAAACATCACTCATGTGGCCCTGCCGTCCAGGAAGTGATCATCTCCATCAGGTTTGAAACGTTTCACCCTGCAATGAGTTGATCTCTCAGAAGGACCTTGTCAGATTGGCACTGCACCAGCTTTCAGCTTTGTTGCTCCTTTAATCCTCCTTTGCTCAACTTTGTACTTCATTTTTTCCAAGTGCAGCCGTTTTTTAAGATAAGAGAGATGTAAGATAAGATGTTCTTTTATTAATCCCCGTGGGGAAATTCATCCTCTGCATTTAACCAATCCCAACACACATTGGAAGCAGTGGGCAGTCGCTATGCAGCACCCGGGGACCAACTCCAGCTCTCCTTGCCACGCCTTGGTCAGGGGCAGACGGGAGTATTTTTTTACCCCCCCCCCCTTTTTCTCCCAGTTGTATTTAGCCAATTACCCCATGCTTCCGAGCCATCCTGGTGGCTGCTCCACCCCCTCTGCTGATCCGAGGAGGGCTGCAGACTACCACATGCCTCCTCCCATACATGTGGAGTTGCCAGCCGCTTCCGATACATGTGGCATTGCCAGCCGCTTCTTTTCACCTGACAGTGAGGAGTTTCACTAGGGGGACGTAGCGCATGGGAGGATCACGCTATTCCCCCTGAACACACGCCCCGACCGACCAGAGGAGGCCCCAGTGCAACGACCAGGACACATACCCACATCCGGCTTCCCATCCACAGACATGGCCAACTGTGTCCGCAGGGATGTCTGACCAAGCCAGAGGCAACACAGGGACCCGAACCGGCAATCCCTGTGCTGGTAGGCAACAGAATAGACCGCCACACCATCCGGACACCCCCAAACAGGAGTATTAACCCTAATAAACATGTCGTGATGGTGGGAGGAAATTGCACCATCATTTTTTTTTTCATGGTTTAGCTCTGATCTACATTCTTCCTTACACATTTCTGTGTGCTTTTAATTGTGAACGGCCTTTGTTGTAGTCCTCTAGCACTCACCCTGTGACTATTCAGCGCTTTCAGTATTTCCAGTTTTTTATTAGAGTGACTTTTTCATACCACGGTTTGTATCCAATGCATAAATGTGCATTGGATTTTGGAGTTTTCTCATTTTACAATTTTCCTGGTTTGCTGTGACAAGTTCATGACACCCTCTGAATTAGTCACATGCAGTGTGTTTTTTTTTTCTTCAAGAATAATCCCGAGCTCATTCTAATAGGTCAAGAATAGTTGGTAACACTTTCTGTGAAGCTTGCATCTATAACGCCCTATAAGTGTAGCTCTAAGTCGTTGTAAGATTCATTATAACCATGTTAACGCCCTCACAACACCTCATAACCACCTTTATGATACACTATGTCAACTTAAAACGGATTTACGCATTATAAATATGTCATCATTAGCCTGTTTATCTGTCAAATGTCATAATGCATCATAGCCAACTTGTTTTTCTGACGTTTTGTAGAGATGCATAATGAGACTTCAGTGCTATTTCAGTCTTCAGCCATAGCTGTTAGTCATTGTAATACACATTATAGGATAGTATGGGCGTTATAGATGCTTATAGGGTGTTATAGATGCTTATAGGGTGTTATAGATGTAAGCTTCATAGAAAGTGTTACCGAATAGTTTAGCATTATTAGTGTGACTTTTTCATACCACAGTTTGTATCCAATGCATAAATGTGCATAGTTTCAACTAAGACCCCCCTCCCCCGGGATTAGTTGGACAAAGTATCGTCTACACATGATTGGCTCTGGCAGAACAGATGGCATATTGCTTTACATATTATTTCAGGGGTGCGCTTCGCTTTGCTTTTTCGACCATGATTTCTGAGTCAGTTCGCAGGGTTCTTTGGTGTTTTTAGTATAAATCCCATGACAAGCAGCACTTGCCCCCCAAAATAAAAAAAAATGACGGAGGAGAGTTTGCTTTGCCCTGCTGGACTACACACTGAAAGGTAAAAAGTAAAGTCAACTGGTTGGCCCCCTGAATACATAAAGCATAGATTTCCTCGGAGGACAGACTGCACGCCGTCCTGTTTAACATTCAGAAGCGGCGGTGGAGAAACACCCAAAGCGTGGTTTGGCGATAGGGATGTGAAACCAATAAAACTTGTTCAGTCTCGCACAGAAGATTTATCACGAGCTCCCCTCCGCCATTCTGCCAGCGCTAGATTACATGTCAAAAGTGGCACGGCGAGCAGATATTTCAGCCAATAAGTGTGGGTGTGAGTGTGCAGGGGGGGGGGGTGGGGCTCATCTCAGGAGCAATATTGCATGGCCTTACATAGAGAGCAGCTCAGGCTGACCCCTGAACCTATTGTTCTAAAGAATGATGGTTGACTGTAAACCTATCTGACATCATTTAGGTGAAATGTTGCGTCAGGGGAAGACAGAAACGGATCTCGGGCCGGGGGGAATAAGACACTCAGCAGGCAATTTCCACGCAGGCCGCCTCTATAACGGCATATATACTGTTTCCAACACCGTTCGGTTGCACAGACCCACTGCAAAATCTGTATATCAGGCAAAACATTACAGACGGTAATTTGTTTAATGGAAAGCTCTATTTCTGTCCTACATGGGCACAAATAATCAAATTGGGAGTTTTTATGGAAACGGCTGCCACTCCGCTGTGGACAATTTGCTTGTGATTAAAAAAAAAAACAAAGAAAACGGCAAGAATAATTTTCTCTCAGTCAGAAAGCATCAGTCAGCCCGAGTCAAACGGACCCGTGGTATTCATAAAATGCATCTGCCTGATGTGCTGGTGTGTCGCCGACCATGTCCCACGTGTAATGAAACCCTCCTCTGACACGCATCAGATGAAGTTATGCAGTCCAACCATAAACGGTACACATCCTTCTCTTCCTTACTACGACACGGGAAGGCCGCCGACAAGCTGTAACTCAGTCTAATTAAATCTGGCTGTATATATAAAAGCATCAAACACAACGCCTCACCTTAGTTCAGGCTCTGGATGTGCTCTGTACGCGTGGCGTCTTCGACGGGCCTTTGCCGCCGGCCTGAAAAAAACTCTTTCGGCTAAGGAGTCTACGCCCTGCATTTGCAGCAGGGGTATAATGAGTTTATGGGACCTTCGTTATGAAAGGGTCAGAATCTGCAACCGGCTCATGAGGCATTTACGTCATGTCGAGCAACTGAAAATGTTTTAGGTTTCAAAATACAAGTTCCCCAAGAGCAAATAAATAAATAAATGCGGTGGCCTCTCGCTCTCTGGTGTGGTGATCGCCACGGGTCCATCAGGACCTTAGCATATGGCCGCTCCTACGCAAATGTGTCCGCAGCAGCACCTTCTCATGGTACCTCCTGTTTTCACCGAGTCTGCTGCGGGGGCGGTATAACCGGGTGGGCCGATTGGACTCGTTAGCCTTGGTTGGCAGCCAATCAAGGAGAAAGACAACTCTGATTTCAAACCCGGGTAGATGAAGCTCGTTAGCCTGTCGGGCAGTTCATCTAGGAGAAGGAAAACTGATTTAAAACCTCTGCTGCCTGGCAGGTATACTCGTCTACGGGAAAGGCTTCGGGAAGAAACCCTGAGGAAAAATCCGCATCCGTCTCCGTCTCCAGTCGTCTTGCTAGTCTTGCCACTAGTAGTAGGTGGTCTCGGACGAGACAGTGGGGTTGATGATGCGCAACTCTTCCTCACTTTAATCATGGCGCAAGTCATCAGTCACCCATCACAGGATGACCAGATGGTCCTCGTCGCTGCGACGGACGAATAACAGATACACCCCATAGCTTTGTGGTGACCTGTCTATACATCCATCCATCCATTGTCTTAACCGCTTATCCTGCTCTCAGGGTTGCGGGGATGCTGGAGCCTATTCCAGCAGTCACTGGGTGGCAGGCAGGGAGACATCCTGGATAGGCCGCCAGGCCATCACAGCCCCCCCCCCACACACACACACACACACTCACTCATTCCTAGGGACAGTTTAGTACGGCCGATTCACCTGACCTACATGTCTTTGGACTGTGGGAGGAAACCGGAGCCTCCGGAGGAAACCCACGCAGACACGGGGAGAACACGCAAAGTCCACATAGAGGACGACCCGGGACGACCCACCAAGGTTGGACCACCCCGGGGCTCGAACCCAGGACCTTCTTGCTGTGAGGTGACCGCGCTTACCACTGCGCCACCCCTGTCTTTACACTGAAAGGTAATTTGGGGTTTAAGTTGTATAAGTTCTCCGTCAGTCCTAACACAACCTTCACCGCCCACTCCCCTTGCTCATTACCGGGTCCCCACTACTAGTAACCTGCATGCAAAGTGACAAGATGAAGTCCAGTTGATCCCGGCTATTTCGGCTACGGGGATATCTGTTACGTCGCAGCTGTTTTGACCATCATTAGAGGGTAGTTCAGGGTTTTGGGGTTTTTTTTGTGTGAAGCACTTTGTGACGTTGTTTTAGAAAGGTGCTATATAAATAAGATTATCATTATTACTAGTATCTCTGACTCGGCCATTTGATGTTAGTGTATTCACTGGTCTTCAATAACCTCCTGTAACTTTGGCTTTTTCTCTTTTGCGAGATTTTAGGAAGTTATTAGGTAAATACTGTTTAATACAAACACTCCTACGAGTTTGAACAATCCCTTCTTTTTGACGTTGAATTAAAAAGTTATACTTAAAATGGAAAGATGTGGCACTGTACTCAATATCTAAATAAGCATCACTGAATCTCTTATGAATAGCTTACAGTGAGTCGCGTTCAGAAGAGACGTTATTGGGGAAGGCTGTTTGCAAGTGCAAGTAGGAGGGATTTGACGTTTCGGCGTCCTGACACGGCTGGTATTGAACACGGCAACAAAATGATGAAAGTAGTGAATTCTAAAAGATTTAAATGAAAGGTTCTGCGTGTACAAGACTGACAGCGAGGAAATTAGAAACACGAAATGCAGCAGGGTCTGTAAACCTGCTGATGAGGTATTTCCAGTAATGTATTTAATGTTTCACTGGATAACATCTTGGGGTTGACAAACTCAGTCAAACTGATGAATAATTCACACACCGAACAAAGTCTCAAAGTCTCTGAACTCCGAGAGATCGCGCTGGAGGAACTGGCTACCGGGTGTTTGTTCGACTTCGTGCGTGTGAGCCCTCCATTCCCTTCCATTATCTGAACCGCTTATCCTGCTCTCAGGGTCGCGGGGATGCTGGAGCCTATCCCAGCAGCCATTGGGCGGCAGGTGGTGAGACACCCTGGACAGGCCGCCAGGCCATCACACAGGGGCCGACACACACACATTCATACCTAGGGACAATGTAGTATGGCTGATTCACCTGACCTACATGTCTTTGGACTGTGGGAGGAAACCGGAGCCCCCGGAGGAAACCCACGCAGACACGGGGAGAACATGCAAACTCCACACAGAGGACGACCCGCGACGACACCCGCAGGGCTCGAACCCAGGACCTTCTTGCTGTGAGGTGACCGTGCTAACCACTGCACCACCGTGCCACCATGTGAGCCCTCACTTCTCTGAAAACAAGAGATGGCATTTTGTAGGGTAAAAACACCCTAAATGCAGGTTATCCACCTGTTTATTTTCAGAATGGCGTTTACTCACCTTTTTTAAGGCTGGCGTAAATCTTCATTACACAAATTTCTCGTGAAAATCAAAGTACGCAGCATCAAGCTGATGTACGTTGTAGGAAATAATGTATTTCGATGTCTTGATGCATGCTCCATAATATAGGTAAGGAAGTCCCAGAAAGTTGAATCAGTTCACCTGGACACAAAGCTGAGTGGAAGAAAGATTTCATCGCTCCATCTAAGTGACTTCATCAGTCTCGGCTGACTCCAGGTATCCCCACCCTTAAAAATAGCTGCAATCGCAGCGTTGTAAGATGGTGGCAGATATACTCTTAGCCCCCCCATCTTGGTTCAGGGTTAGCCTTCTTAGACTGTGAAACTGCTGTTGGTGCTGGGGGACATTTGAACGTTGATGTTTACCATAAACCCACACATACTGATCAGTACTTAACGTTTGACTCTCATTGGCCACTGCGGCACGAACTAGGAGTCATCAGGACACTGTACCACCGAGCCGACAAAGTCCCCACATTAAACGGGCCCTGGGTAAGTGTGGTTATCCTAACTGGGCGTTCGTCAAAGCCAGGAAGATGCCCAAACAAGTGCACCAGCCGACTGAAGAGAGGAGAAGTACAACAGCTGCCTAAGTGTGGTGATTCTGTATGTGGCGGGAGTGTCGGAAAAGTTGAGATGCGTATTTTCCAAACACTGCATCTCAGTTGCTTTCAAACCCCAAAACACACTGCACCAGAAGTTGGTCGATGCCAAGGATCGGGTCCCCCGGCACAAACAGAGTAATATAGTATACACTGTTAAGTGCCAGCAGGATTGCCGTGACTTGTACATCGGGGACACTCAACAGATGCTGGCCGAGAGGATGGCACAACACAGGAGAGCTAACACGTCAGGCCAGGACTCCACAGTCTACACCCATCTACACAGTCTACAGGCCAGTGGCCACTCTTTCAAGGATGAGGGTGTCCACAAGAGGCCATCTATGTGTAGAGGGAATGACCATACCTGAACCGAGGTGGTGGTGGTGGGGGTGGGGTCTAAGAGTACATCTGTCGCCATCTTACTATGAATACTACACATGGGCATTATAACTCTAATTAATGGTCACGGCAATTTGCATTTGAAACCTGTGTTGTATCGCCAGTTAGGGTCGTTACGCTAATGTGCTGTTTATAAGGGTGAGGATGTAAGGGTGGGGGCACCTGCAGGCAGTTGAGACTGACTAAGTCACGTTGATGAGTGATGATATGTTTCTCCTACTAAACCTTGTGTCCGGATGAACTGATTCAACTTTTTGGGAATGTATTTTAATGTAAATACACACAAATCTTTTCCGATAGTGCTGACTTTGTTGTGAGTTGGTTGCCTAATGATGATCACTGACCTAATGGTCAGAGTTTACCCACATTTTGATTTACAACTACATCACCGAAAACAAGGTTTTACTCAAGCCCAGTTGTTTTATTCTGAAGGTCAGAATAAACATTTCAAATCAAATCAGTAGTCGGGTTTGATCTGAATGGTCTTGCAGTCGGAGCAAGGCTTTTTAACCTTTCTCTATAAAATACGCAGCAGAGGTCACTTGGTTAACGGTCATTTATGATGCAGGGTGGCTATTCTCCCCTCGTACTCGATAATTTTCTGGAGGCCTTTTAACTGATGATGGGGTTTTGGCAGAGAAGTTGTGTCTCAGCCTTGCAGAGGACCTCTGCTTGGCAGTTCTTACTCCATTTTCCAGCCTGTACTTTGGCCCCTTGGTAGAATTTCTTTCAAATTCTTTTTTTTTTAATTCTCTTTCTTGTTGGCAAGTGTCATGTCTTAAAGCTGAAATCTGTGATTTTCCCTAATCTGCCCCTCCATCCGGCAGCAAGAATTACATACAAGATGTAGCAGCCATTGTTGTTTGTGTACTGTCGGCTCAGCCGTAAAGTTCCCACCCTTGGAATAATGGCATCCTCAGGCCAAAACTAACACAGTCTAATGTATAACAAACTACATCACACTGCATGGGAACACTATTCTACTGTAACACTGATTGTAGAAATGGTAGACGAAATGGTAAACCGACTGCATTTATATAGCACTATTCTAGTCTACCGACCTCTCAAAGGGCTTGCCTCACATTCACCCACACATGCACACACTGCATGCGTGGGTGCATTTGGCTGCCATGTAAGGTGCCATCCTGCTCATCAGGAGGAGTTATGGGGTTCGGTGTCTTGGTCAAGGGCACTTTGACATGCTTGGCGCAGGAGCCGGGGATCGAACCAGTTCTACTTCCTGAGCCATGTCGCCCCAACAGAAGCATTGCCACCTCGTCATCACTTTTCAATACTTTTTCATGTATTTGCTGCTGCACCCCTTTATACATTTCAACAGCGGTACATGGAGAGTGTCTCCACCCGTGGTAAAGATGCCAGTTAGTATTAAGACTCCAATCTGACTCGAGATTCCAGTCCGGATGGACAAAATCATTATTTATTGATGGAGGAAAATCCTGGATTTCATGTTTAATACTTGTTAGTTGGCGGAGTCAGAGCGGTTCAATATTTGTCTGCTACTCTGATGGTCTGACATGGTGATGACAGGCTTGGCAGGATTAGGTGAACCATATTGTGGTTGGTGGATCTGGAAGAGGTGGATCATAACCCAGCTGTGTGTGGGACAATCCCAAAAGACTAAGGTAGAATATCACTCGAGGTTATACTAATACATGGCCGTATCTTGCTTTTTAGGGTTTTTCCTTTTCCTTTAGTGTGTTATATAGCTACCTAATCTTTATTTCCTGACAGCAGACATTTTCCACTTCAGTCGGCATTTCAGCTGTACACCGATTAACAGGGCATCTATAGAAACGCTTTTTATACAGCTTGTGATTGAAAGACTTAATCCACCATTAGCCTATGTCACACAGTAGGTAATGAGACGTCCTGCTGTAATCTCTGTTGCTGCAGATGTTCGTGCCGTCCACTCTCATATTCCGGACTGTATTCGGGCTCGAACGTGTACGGATGGATTTGAGAAGTTGCCATTTTCAAGAACAAGAAATTATCTTACATTATAGGTTTATAGTTTGCTTACGGAACCGGCCTACTATGAGTTTGATGCAACAAGCACTGGGTGCTGCCCTCCTGGAAGTTAGCCAATCAGAAGAAAGTGGGCTTTTAGGGGGGCGGGGGCCTCAACCCCAGAACGACCGGGATTTCACTCCTACCTAAAACGACCATGGGCGGTCAAAATGGCCGCCGGTTTTTAAACTCTATATTCTGTCAAGATAAATACCCAATTAAGATATTAATGCTTTACATATGTTAGTATGTCTGTTATGAACTAACTGACACCAAAATTAAAATTTTAACAACTTTAATACTATTTTTAAACAATTTAAACTTCAGAGAGACATGGTCGAACTTGAATAGCAAAATTGAAAAAGTGAAAGTATTACCTGAAAAACAAAATGGAAAACACATATTGCTAATCTAACTAACCTAACAAGGCCTATAAAATGTGAAATGTTCAAAAAGATCTGAAAATAAATATTGAAACCCAAACAATGACCAGAACTTAAAAACTACTAGAACCACCACCACCCATGGTTTTTAAACTCTATATTCTGTCAAGATAAATACCCAGTTGAGATATTAATGCATTGCATATGTTAGTATGTCTGTTAAGAAACAACTGACACCAAAATTAACATTTTAACAACTTTAATACTATTAATTTAAAATGGCCACTTTCCAACGCCTGTAAATACTGCAACACCCTGGTGGTAGTCATGGTGCGTCTGGTAACATGTCTGTAACCAGACATGTTGGCAATGATCAAAAATCAAGTTTAGACTAATTCTCTGCGCTGGAGGACGCTAGTGTGTTTCTAGGACAGAGCAATGAACTTCACGAAGGAAATGATGCGACCAACACACGTCGTAGTGACATGACGCGCACATGCAAATTACGTTCAGTCATTTTGACCGCTCATGGTTGTTTTAGGTAGATCTTATCATAACTTTTTTTGTGCAATTGATCGAAAACTAATTTTAATGCAAATATGTGCAATTTTAGGGGCATTCAGGGAGCAGCAGGTCTGTATCTTTTTTTTTTTTCATGAAGTTATTAAACTTTGAAAATCCAAAACAGTCAAAATGTCCAACTTGGTCCCAAACAACCCAATTAAGACAGAGGATGAATTGAGGGGCTGCAAAAGGGGCAGTATGAAATAGAGAAGGAATTTTTTTTATTCCCCCCCCCCTTTTTCTCCCCAATTGTACCCAGCCAATTACCCCACTCTTCCGAGCTGTCCCAGTTGTTGCTCCACCCCCTCTGCCGATCTGGGGAGGGCTGCAGACTATCACATGTCTCCTCCGATACATGCGGAGTCGCCAGCCACTTCTTTTCACCCGACAGTGAGGAGTTTCACCAGGGGGATGTGGCATGTGGGAGGATCACACTACTCCCCCCCCCCAAACGACCATAGGAGGCACTGGTGCAGCAACCAGGACACATACCCACATCCGGCCTCCCACCCGCAGACACGGCCAATTGTGTCTGTAGGGATGCCCAACCAACCCGGAGGTAACGCGGGGATTCGAACCAGCGATCCCCATGTTGGTAGGCAATGGAATAGACCGCTACACTACCCGGACGCCCCCATAGATAAGGATTTATTTTGAGCTGTGGATCATGCAGAGCTACTCTAGTGGAGCCCCAGAATAAAAATATAGAGCTGGAATGAGCATGATATGGCCACTTAAAATCTGGCAGACCTACTCCAAGTGTGTAAGCACTTTTAGATGTGCAAGACTCCTATCCCTCTTCCAGTAACAAATCTGCCAAAGGATCATTCCCAGCTATTGTTTTAAGCTGTTGGAAGTTAGAGAGGACATGTTGCCTGGAGGCGAAGCCTCTTCTTCCTGAATCACGGACCAATAACTCTTGAGAAACAGATCGATGATGGCAGGGAACAACCTGTACACGACAGTCTCTCCTCGTGGGGTGATTCCATTCCCTGGCATTCAACCACATAAGCGGTAGCGTCACATTGTGAGCACTGTATCTGTGACTATTAACGCCGGTAATGCCTGTGAAAGGTTGATTTGATTAGAATGCTCCTGGAACAGTCAGTGTTCAGCGCCAAAGGAGCTTTCTAATTTTCCAAATATAGCTTATCGACCTAAGCTGATTGTAAATTATGGTTTTGCTTGGATCGGTGACGAGTTCTCACAATATCTTAACACAACACTGAGACTGATGTCAGAAAACATCCATCGCAGTTTCTCGTCTCTCTCACGAAGGCAATTTAAACCCAAGTTGTTTTTCCTGTCTCAAGGTTACGCAAGGACCTCAGCGAAACACCTCCATTTCATTTGGTAAGCAACGCATATGGCTGCCATGATCAGGGTGCAATGTGATGCGAAATCTTTAACCTTTGATGCTCAGTCACACTCCTTATGAGTCTCCTCACAGCATTTGCCCTCCTTCTAAGTCCATCTTGCAGCATTGACAAAGCCCCCCCCCCTCACCTAGTTTCCTCATCCTTTCACTAAATCAGCTCTGTTCAGAGCCCTTCACGGCTGACTGCTTCCCCTTTAGCCATCACTGGCCATCAGCGCCTTTCTTTCCCTTCCTGTCCAGGCATTTTGCATTCGTTCTCACTCTTCCCCCCCCTCCTTACTCCTCTTTTCACACTATCTGCTCCCCGTGTCGCTGCTGTGTCTCTCTGCCTCCATTAAATACTGCAGCCGGATTTCTATGCTGGCGTACAGCCGTGGGGCTGTAATCCAGTCCAAGTTGCATCAGTACCGCAATCAATCACACAGGCCATCCTGATGCCTTTCACTCCCCCGGAGAGAGGGAGATTGACACATGGGCTGTCAACCTACAGTCGTCTGCTGGCACCCTTACCAGAATGTACTTGTGCATAAGCAAGGTTAGTGCTGTCAGAGAAGTCTCTTAGCAAAACTTTTTTCCCCTCCGATAAGACTTGCAGAGCCAAAATTGGTTCACTGCAACAGACATATATAACACTGATATGGGCAGAGTGCTCTGACAGGGTATCAAATGCTTTAAACTGAAATACCACGTAAGGTAACGTGATTCAGTAATGAAGACGGTAAAATGAGTTGGTAATGCACAGAGAATGTTTGTGAGAGAACCACATTTGAAGCATTTCAAATACCTGGTATTTTCATTCATTCATTCATCTTCAGCCGGTTCCCCGGGGCCGGGTCATGGTGGCAGCAAGCTAATTAGGGCACTCCAGACATCCCTCTCCCCAGCAACGCCCTCCAGCTCCTCCTGGGGGATCCCAAGGTGTTCCCAGGCCAGACTGGACATGTAGCGAGTTCTGGGTCGACCCTGGGTTCTCCTCCCAGTTGGCCATGCCCGGTAAACCTCCAAAGGAAGGCTCCCAGGAGGCATCCTAATCAGATGCCCAAAGCACCTCAGCTGGCTCCTTTCGACGCGAAGGAGCAGCAGCTCTACTGCGAGCTCCCTCCGGATGTCCGAGCTCCTCACCCTATCTCTAAGGCTGAGCCCAGACACCCTACGGAGGAAACTCACTTCAGCCACTTGTATCCGCGATCTCACAGTTTCAGTCAATACCCAAAGCTCATGACCATAGGTGAGGGTTGGAAGGAAGATTGACTCGTAAATTGAGAGCTTTGCCTTCCATCTCAGCTCCCTCTTCACCACACCGGTCCGGTACAACGTCCACATTACTTTTTTTTTTTTAACAAATTTATTTCTGATTTCTCCCAATTTAGTGGCCAATCGATCCCTATTTTATTTCAAACATCCACCCTCGTACTGCATGCGTTCGCCAACTGCATCTCTCCGGCCGGCAGTCTCGAAGGAGATGCCTCCCTACTTTCGTGACAAGGTGAATCCAGGCTGAACCACTGCTTTTTCCGACACACACGGAGACACATTCATGTGACGAATACAAGCCGACTCCGCCCCCCCTCCCGAAGACAGCGTTGCCAATTATTGCTGCTTCATCGAGACCGGGGCGCGAACCCCGGTCCCCAGTAGGCAACTGCATCGACACAAAGCCAATGCTTAGACCGCTACACCACCGCGGACCAACATCCGCATTACTGCTGATGTTGCACCAGTCTGCCGGTACTTATCTGGCCTAATTGCACAAGAAGGTGAGGTTCTGCAAGTCGAGCTTTATAATAGCGAAGGCGACAGCCAGATAAATACTTGGCAGGCGGTCGCACAAGGTAGCGTTCTGTTTTCTGAGTTTAGCCGTTGCGTTATTGATTGGACACACTTGTTTGGTCACATCTCTAGATATCTGCAGAGACAACAGCCTGCCCACCGTCTCCTGGAGAGAAAACGAGAAAATTAAATCTGAAGGAAAAGCTTCATAAAACCTAAAATGAATATAGTAGATACCGATAATATGATTCAACCAGATCATAAAGACGGCATGTTAAAATTGTTCCAGTTGTCTAACAGTGAACCTTCATACCACACAATGGCATGTATGTGCTCATGAGTAGATTGATGATCTTGAACCTTAGCCAGCAGTAGCATTTGACTAATGCTTTATAATGCAAACTGATAAAGTGGAAGGCTTGTGCGGCTTCATGTTAGGCAGGGATTTTGAATGGGATTGTGCAACAGGTTCACAATGAAATGGGAGGGCTGGGTGCCATTGATTTTTCTTGCGTAACCACACTTGAAATCCATTAGTTTAGTGGTGACACAACACAGTTTCTGAAAAAGGGTTTACAGGCGGCTTCACCGTGCTGACATTTGGAGATAACCAAGTCCTACTTTTGCCGTGAAAAGACAGCTTCATCACTTCTCCTGGGCTGGAAGAGGTCTTAGTCATTTGTGTGGTGGTGAGATGTGCAATCCATCACTTAAGAAACAGATTAAACTTCCCGTGAATGTTTTTTTTATATTTCAGTAACATGTCAGAAAAGTACTTGCAGTCAATATAGACAGATGAAATTATATTAAAAAAAAAAAAAGATACTCAGACCCAGCTAAGCACGAGTGTGGTCTGAAGTCGTTGGTATGGTTACAGGGGCTATCTGTAATTGCTATCCGAGTGACTAGCAACTACAACTCAAAATAGACGAGCAAATTCAAATAAAAAGGTAGTGGATACTCAGCATGTTTACAGACATCTGCCTCTTTCAAACACCTTCAGTTGGTCTGATGCAATCCTTGCATAGTTCGCTGAGGAGTGCGAGCACAAATGCAAGAGGGCCGTGAGGCATTTCGGACCTTCAAATAACAAAGTCCCTCCACCGACCCCACTCCTGTATTTTTGAATGCAGAAATCTAGTGTGGTGGCGGCACAGTGGTTAACGTTGTTGCCTCACAGCCAGAAGGTTCTGGGTTCGAGCCCCGGGGTAGTCCAACCTTGGGGGGGGTCGTCCCGGGTCGTCCTCTGTGTGGAGTTTGCATGTTCTCCCCGTGTCTGCGAGAGTTTCCTACGGGTGGTCCGGTTTCCTCCCACAGTCCAAAGACATGTAGGTCAGGTGAATTGGCCGTACTAAATTGCCCCTCGGTGGGAATGTGTGTGATGGCCTTGTGGTCTGTCCAGGGTGTCTCCCCGCCTGCCGCCCAATGACTGCTGGGATAGGCTCCAGCATCCCCGCGACCCTGAGAGCAGGATAAGCGGTTCGGATAATGGATGGATGGAAATCTAGTGTGTGTCTCATTTACTGAGTTTCAGTAAGTACCCACCAGCTACCCCTGCTGGTACCCAGTGATCATAATGCGCTTCAGGAAAGCAGAACTTTTAAACATCACCTTTTTAACAGATTGTTACAAAACTGGACAGATAGTCTTACGCCCTGAATTACTTTGCCTTTCCACGCATTCCTGCTGGATGAAAAAAATGAAGTCAAAGATAAATGCAGTGTACATATCCTCATGTTTATCCATTTTAACTAATCCGTGCCCCACACCTCTTAGTTGCTATTCTGCCCACTCAATGAAAGCTACAGTATTCATTTGTGAATTAAGGGTAATTTATGTGCTTTATATATTTTCCAAACCCGTGGAGGCAAACCAGCATTGACACATTTTAAACAAAATGTGTCTTGAGATTCTGCTCAGAGATATGTTATATTTTGAACTTCTTCCTTTACCTTAATTCTTTTAATTAGGTTTACCGGAATCAAATCATGGACACCTGTTTTGAACGCCGACTCTTTTACTCATGTCTCAACTGTGGATGCGTGTTACATCAAACGTCTTCCCCGAGTTACCTATCTCTATCACAGAGCTCCTCTTAAAGGTACAGTACACCATTCAGTACATGACAGTATAGTGGTACAGTGTTCAGGCCCAGCCCTGTGCTCAGTTTACCGTATTTCCCAGACTACAGTCGCACCGGAGTATAAGTCACACTCAGCAAAAAAAAAAACACGTTGTTGTGAGGGGAAAAAGTCGCTTCGGCGTATAAGTCGCATTTCTATGGTGGTACCATAGAAACTGAATGACAGTAGAATAGACATTCTCATACAAATCAACATAGCAGGATGGTCAGAGCGGCGGCCACTGCGAAGAGCTGTGACCGTTGTAGTGGGCTAACTTCCGTATGAACTGACTTGTGTGTCCGGGTAGCGTAGTGGTCTATTCCATTGCCTACCAACACGGGGGTCGCCGGTATGAATCCCCGTGTTACCTCCAGCTTGGTCGGGCGTCTCTACAGACACAATTGGCCGTGTCTGCGGGTGGGAAGCCGGATGTGGGTATGTGTCTTGGTCGCTGCACTAGCGCCTCCTCTGGTCAGTCGGGGCGCCAGTTTGGTACCAAAACTTTAACCCCCCCCCCCCCACTGTGACCTTAAACCATAAATCTTGTCTGAACAATAATGCTACTCAGTTAGCATATAGGTGCATAGTGAGCACCTTTTACAAGAGCTGGCAAGAGACGGCCCAGCTTCACACGACCTCTTCCTCTTCCTCTACCGAGTTATGCTGGAACACATTGGTCCATGCAACGATATGCAAAGCAGCCGCCAAAGACCGCTGCATTATTGTGTACCAGTACGAGTTCAAATGAAAGCTTCGACTTGAAGCCCGATCACTGATATCCGTGTTGAAATGAGTCGGTCGCTACTCATTTTTAAGACGGTTGTCAGAAATCAAAAATTCATTGTTGGTCTAATCAACATGTGAGTTTTCCACTTTTCAAAAGGGGGGTGGGCATCTATCTACGTATGGACCTTTATGTACAGGTAGATGGACAGACAGCAGATCTAACTAGCCATCTATCCGAGGTCAAAACTAACCACTTGATTATCTTTAAGCGCACCAGTTAATATATTCTTAACAACCACAGTGTGCCAGGCTGCTTGGTCTCTGGGACAACATTATTTCTCCAATTGAAGTAATCTCTTTTATACACCACATGGTAAAAGGGGATTCCATCCATCCATTATCCAAACCACTTATCCTACTCGGGGCCGCGGGAAAAGGGGATTCATGCAGCAATAATGTGTTGATAACCAGGTGGCAGACAGCTTAAAGGTAGAACAAGTAGGATTATCATAAAAAACAATATATAATCTCATACAAAAATAATCCCTCTCAATCATCACTCATGACCCACAAAACCTGTGTGTCTGTATCTGCAGAGACCCCGTCCTCCGCCTGTATTTTCTTACTTTGCTGTGTACGGGATATTTCTGGGCGATAACCTTTGGGCAGTGGGACCAGGTCGAGATCATGAGCACGCAACCAAGAGGGAGCTACTACACAGTGCTGAAAAGACGCAAAGATAGCGAGGCGAAACGCCAAGTGGACAAAACTCGTTCCGAAATGAGAGGGAATCTGGGGTTGGCTTTCACCCGCTGGCGAGCACGGAAGGAGAGGACGGGGATGAAGAGCAATACGGAGTTGGCCTGTACACTGGGATGTGTTCTGGCAACTGTGGTCAGGGGGCGTGTCTCTCTGGTGACGTTGAGCTGAGGAGGAGGGGCCAACCCCCCCCCTTTTCTCCCAATTGGACTTGGCCAATTACCCTATTTTTCCAAGCCATCCTGGTTGCTGCTCCACCCCGTCTGCCGATCCAGGGAGGGCTGCAGACTACCACATTCCTCCTCTGATACATGTGGCATTGCCAGCCATTTCTTTTCACCTGACAATGAGGAGTTTCACCAGGGGGACGTAGCGCGTGGGAGGATCAAGCCATTCCCCCTCCCCACTGAACAGGCGCCCTGGCCGACCAGGACACATACCCACATCCGGCTTCCCACCCACAGACACGGCCAGTTGTGTCTGTAGGGATGCCTGACCAAGCCGGAGGTAACATGGGGATTTGAACCAGCATTCCCTGTGTTGGTAGGCAATGGAATAGACTGCTACACTACCCGGACGCCCTGGAGGGGCCAACTTTGAATGTTGTGTTTACAAATCGCAACTGATGAATCCTACTTGTTCTAGTGCACCCGATCCTCCTTCATATGACTGGGGTATGACAACACGGCCTTGTGAGGGTCATCTCAACAGGTGGTGGCATGAATGTGGAACATATAACAATCCATGTAATTTCCCTTACCATTCGTTCAAAAAGCCAATGCTTGTCATTTTCACAAAATATGTACTGGGGTGATTTTTTTCCCCCACACTGGAAGTGGGGGAAGATGGCGGCGCCAATTCACATTTGCGGCGGCCTCACCCAGTACCGTCAATGCAGTGTCTTTGTCCACGTCTAAGTTTTGTCTTCGTGTGATGGCTGGGAGAGCTGGCGCTGGATTGGCGGCGAGAGCTTGGTCTGCTGCACCGTGGGCCCAGGGACCGCGGCCTTGCCCGGAGCTGCACACGAGGAGGTAACACTGAGGGTGGTCTGACAGGACGCGGACGCGGGGCAGGCTAAGCTAAATGCTAGCCCATGCAGACCAACAGTTCAGATAACGCCAAGGGCGGTCTGCTGGCGGCGGCCTGACCTGTCGTTGACTGTGGTGTTTTTGATGTCATTGTGTGGAGTGCGGGGAGGTGTGCCAGGGGTGTCTGGCCGGGACAGCTGGCACTGGATTGGCTGGGAGGGCTTGGTCTGCTTTGTCTGGTTGCCGCAGGTACCCCGGCCTCTGCCTGGAGCTGTGCCCGAGGAGGAAACCCAGAGGGCAGTCTGACAGGACACATAATCGGGGCAGGCTAAGCTAACTGCTAGCTTATGCAGACCAGCGGTTCCGACAGTCATCCTGGCAGGCGTTTGTTCCCTTGGACAGTGATTTTTTTTGTTTTGTTTGTTTTGGTTTGGATTTGTGTTAGTTTGAATATGTGTGTTCTTGTAGTTCTTGAATGTGTGTTTGTCTCTATGTTGTAGGGCTGTGGGCTGGGGCAAACCGCATTTCGTTTCACTTCACGTGTGCAAGTACATGAGGTGAAATGACAAAGTGTTCCTGATTCTTCAGTTAAGGGAGTTGTTCGGTCCCAAGGGTAGATTTTCAAGAAAGAAAAACATTTTTTTGAAATTATTCGATTTGTGTCTCAATGATGACATTTTATTACTTTTTCAGTATGTTGAAAAATCAAATGTGCCAGAATTTCACCGTTTTGGGCTTGTCCCCAAACCAGACTTGGTAACTGGCTTGTATGGCTTGTATAAAGTTTTTTTTTTGAATAAAATTTTCTTCTGTGAAAGAAGCATGTGACCTGTTTTGACACCGCCTCTCAAAGAACCGGAATCGAGAATCGTTCAGAACCGAAATCGAGAAGCAGAATCGTTAAAATCCAACCGATGCCCAACCCGAGTTATCAGATGGCCTTGCATGGCGTAGGATAAGCTAGCCTACACTACAGGCCATGTGTGGCATGTGTGCTATGCCCCTGCATCCTGTGTGCTCTGTGTTGTGGTGTTGATGATCATTTTATTTCGGCCTGTGGTGTTTCACTTGAACAAATTGTGATTGGTGCTGTATTAAGATTTAGTTTCTTGTCATTTTCACTATGTACCTGTGCACATAAATAAAAACGAAATGCCGTGTATTATCATAGTGGCGTTGCCTCCAGGATGTTTTACTATGCAGCAGGCGTTTGCATGTTGTGCTGAGAGTGTGGTTGTCGTCTTGCTAGCCTATGTTTTGTGTAAGACCAACAGCTGAGGCTGTTGTCATGTGATGTAACCTCGGTCTGGTCTGTTTACACTGGCTGTTCCACTGTGTGGATTTTTGTTGTTGTTGCTCGAGGGATATGAAAACATTGTAACAGTAAATTGTTTTTCTGTTTTGTTGTGTTACCTACATGGCTGGATTTTCTCTGTGTGAGATGAAATGTTATTGATGGTATTAAGTATGTAGTAATACAATGTTTTTCGCTGGAACCCCACAATTGACTGCACACATCCATGTACGCAACATGTGTAGTAGTGCACCGGAAAATAGGGCTCCCCTGAAAGCCACTATGTAATAATAACAATAACTTATATATATAGCACTTTTCATGTCCTGGGTACGATGTTAAACTGCAACCCTTGGGTTGTTGTGAGGAGGGTGTGTGGACACCCAGCAGGACTCAAAACAAAACCTGTCAAAGGGCGGATGAGTTCCTCTGTGAGCCAGCGGCCATCCATACCTGGAGAGGAGACAGGGACCGCCAGGTACTCCCCCTACTGAAGCACCATGATGACTCAACCTGTTGAGGCATCAGCTGTGCTCCTACAACCTCCATAGGTTACGGAACTACTGATGATGATTATAATGATGATGATGATGATGATGATAGCACTTTCCAAAACAAAGACCAAAGTGATTTTCAAGAAAGAAAAAAAAAAGAAAAAACCTGCCGCAAACCACATCAAGAAATAACAGGATCATAAAAGTCAGGATTCTGGCTACTGGGCAATAATTTGCTTAACATAATTGTGGTGACATATGGAATAATATACCGCAGGTCAGCGATATCACAATGCCAATTGGGCCGAGGTTTGATATAAAGACTTTTCAGTGTAATGGTCACGAGAGATCACAAGTTCATCTCAGATTCAAGATTCCTTATTTGTTACGTGTCATTATAAAAAGTACAAGAGAGTAAAATTCTTGCGCTTTGGGTCCTCAACACTGCAGCAACAAAATAACAACAAAACAGAACAAAAAAGCAGTAATTATAATAAGTAGTGTGTTATGTATATAAGGGTCTGTGTGTGTGTGTGTGTGTGTGTGTGTGTGGTCTGAACATCCAAGTTACATGATTATTCAGATTTACAAAGTGATCGTCATAAAAAATGGAGGTTTGATGCCCAGATACACTACATTATTAGAAGTGAACGTGACACATTGACAAAGTTTCCATAAATAATGTATACTCATTGATTTTTATGTGCTTTCAAAGGAGTGAAACACTTAGTGTTAACACACTGATGTATCAGAGGCTTTGCATTTTGTCCACTCTCTGATGTAAAATAATACCCATCACGCTCAAACTCGGCAGTTAACATTAACGAAGAGCTGCAGGAGAGATCAGATGGGTGAATCTAATGACAGGGATAAGGCCACGTTTTTACCCAGAAGACACAGTTACGGCCGAACAATGGCCTAATTTATCATTCTCCTTTAGCCCCGATGGCAATGATTTTTCAGCGGCTCTGTTAAAAGTCTTAAATTTCTTGTTTATGTATTTCTATATCGGTAAATAACCGTGTGCTCTCTGGAGGAAGTCTTCCTCCTTTCTTTCCTTCCCTGATCATGCCGAATACCGATTTTTTTTTTGTTTTTCGGGGGGTCTGATAGGAACTGATGTCTTGAACTCTGTTTTGCGAATTAATTTCTGTCTGCTGTTAAGATTCAGTAGATGTCCTCTTTTAATTTGCAGACTGTGAAGTTTTCATCCATCTATACTACCTATAACATGAACTCGAGCTGATAAGAAAAAGCACACAATGTCTTAAAGGTAGTTAGCCAGCATAAAGGCTTCTGACAGCATGACCTTTACAGCCAGGACCGGGCCTTGATCCGTCTTCACCCTGAGCAATCCCAGGCGTCGCTCGTGTCGTCTGAATACCAAGCTAGCCTCAGAAGACTCGTCTGTTAAATTAGGACGGCCTCTGCTGAGGGAAGACATCCAGATGCCTTACGTCTCACCCGGGACAGGCACATCTGGTGTGGTGAGGCGGTGCACAATTGAACAAAGCAGTGACAGAGAGCGTGGGAAGAAGAAGAAAAGAAATTTAAAACAAGGGAGAAGCCAGTAGGTAGAGATGGGGGTGGGGGGGGGGGAGAAACAGGACAACTGGGAACCGTATTGTGTAGCCCTTTACAATGAGAGTTTCACAGAGGAGAGGAAAATCCATGGTCATTGACAGGTGTCTGTAGGACACAGGTCCTAGTTAACAGACCGTCCCTGGCCATTTCTGACAACCCCACCATTTTATCAGCCAGCCCTGACAAGAGAACAAAGGTCTCAACACGGGTAGCAGCGCTCCTTTGGGGAGAGGTGGTACGCTTATAAGGGCTCCGGTTGTGGCAAGATGGCATGCCGGTGGGATTCGGGTTGTGACTTATGGTTATGACAGGTAAGGGTATATGATGCATCGTTGGGTGATCCCAAAGGGCCGGCTGATGACGGGAAGCAGAAACAGCCGTCTGGACAGAAATGTGCAGTGGACGGTTCTCCCGGTTCACCGGAGCGGACAGACAGAGAAGTGGACAAAGTGGAGCAAGATTCAGACTCCCATCTGCCAGAACCTGCGGCAGAAGGGCTTCTGGCCAACCAGACCTGCCGGCTCCTATAATGATGAAGAAGGTGCCAAGTGTGTAAGTGCAAATTGCCGATGATGAAGTTCCCATCCCTTAAAGTGTCTCTGTTGGAGGGATTACACACCTTGCTAATCTAATTGGAGCCGCCGAACGGACGAGTCTGACAAAAGACAGCGTGTGCCGCAGTACTCATTACGCATCACCAGCTCCAGAAAGGGCCGTTTATTCGGTGTGAGGCGGCGTTTTGCGCTGATATTTGACCTCCTGCCATTTCAAATCGACTTCACCTCATCGGAGATGGAACAGGTTATTCCGATTTGTTGGTTCAAGTCCGCCAGATGGAACGAGGGAGACGCTGGCTGCGAGGACACCCTGAGGACTTTCCATCGATTTGCGTCCCCGGCGCGGTGTTTACAGAGCAGGAAATATATTTGCTTGGCTCCTTTTTAAGGCTTGCTCCCGCCCTGTCTGGAGCACCGAGTGTCGGGACCGGCCCTTTTAAAGGTTGTGCGCGTTCAAACAGCTGAGGGTAAACGCTCGTATGACCGAGGCGCCGTGTTTTCAGGAGAACGGCTGAACTCGCTGCATCTGTGATACGACTCAATGAAGCTCCTCGCTCCTCGGCTTCTTTTCACATCTTCGCCTCTAGGCCAGTTCCTGATCTGAAGACAAACACACAACTTCAGACTCTTTTTTCTTCACCAATATGTTGAAGGGAGGCCGAGTGATGCGTTTCTTCTGCACTTGTTTTCAGCTGCATCTTGTTACGCCAGCATCGACTACTTCCAGGTTCGGATTAACTTGTGATAATGTGCTACTCGCATGGGCCCATTCCCCCCATGTTGGCCCGTGGTACCCCGCTGACCCCGAGCTGTAGGTCAGCTCCCTTCTTATTTAGCCCACGTCGTCCACATTTAACATGAAATTGTTTTCAGTTAAACTCGTCCGCCCGCTTCTTTGGCTTGCTCTCCTCCATTCATAAATCGGTACGCCGTCGCTGTAGTAACACGTCTGATTTGACGGAGGAGGTCATAGCGGGGGGGGGGGGGGCGTTGTTGCCGGGGAAGGATTTATTAGCAAACGGTGGCGAGTCCACGAATAGAAACGCCGACAAGCTCGGCGTCGACGGAGAGGGATGTGTTGTGGTGTAACGGGGCGGATAACGGGGCAGGTGAATTCCTGTTTTCCGAGACACGTCTCCCTGTAGTGATCAGGCGGCATTTATGTAACGAGCTGCCCTACCGAAGGAGACGCCGTCCTTTCACCTCCTCTCAAAAAGTTCCTCGCGGCACACGGGGAACGTTATGGTGAAGACAGGGGGGGTGTCATGTAGAAGTCACATGCCGATACTAAATATAATGGTGTTCTCCTTGTGTTTTGGCGAGACCTGATGGAGGCGAGGAGGAGGAAAAAAAAAAGGGGTTCTGGCTCTGAAAGGTAAGACGCCGGGAATGGATCCGGTCCTCGTACCGCTTTTGCCAGGGGGCACATCACTGATGTGGTGGTTTCGTTTTATTAAGCCATCAGCCCGCTAAGATGGCGGCATATGTCGTCCCCCCCCCCACACCCACCCACATACACCTCTCTTTAAGTGATTTGTGTAAACCTTAAAACTCATTATTTTGGAAGTGAAATGACAGGTGACGCGTGAAGAGCGGAAGAAAAGGCTTCTTGTCAGAACGAATTGGAGCTCATTTTCGGGTGGTTTTACTCGTGAGTATGAAATACTAGATTTAGGGACACGTGAAACATTAATTTGACATGTGACTCAAATCACAGAATTCATTCTTAATACAGTCTAAGGTCAGGGTTATCTTTCATTTGCGTGATTAAAGTTAAAGCTGAAAACCGGCGGGGGGGGGGGGTGCCAGGTAGCATAGCGGGCTATTCCGTTCCCTACCAACACAGGGATCGCTGGTTCGAATCCCCGTGTTGGCTTGGTCAGGCATCCCTACAGACACAATTGACCGTGTCTGTGGATAGGAGGCCAGATGTGGGTATGTGTCCTGGTTGCTGCACTAGCGCCTCCTCTGGTCGGTCAGGGCGCCTGTTCGGGAGGGAACAGCGTGATCCTTCCACACGCTACGTCCCCCCTGGCGAAACTCTTCACTGTCAGGTGAAAAGAAGCGGCTGGCGATTCCACGTGTATGGGAGGAGGCATGTGGTAGTCTGCAGCCCTCCCCGGATCGGCAGAGGGGGTGGAGCAGTGACCAGGACGGCTCAGAAGAGTAGGGTAATTGGCCTGATAATGGAGAAAGATGTCCAGTTTCTGCCCCCCCCCCCCCAATCGCATCCAGCCATCTGGATGATGGAGTCAGGTGACATAATACTAGTGTGCAATTTTATTGACCTGGTTGGAAACACTGTCTGTATATCGCTGCTGAAATGTTCTGACCCGGAAGGATGAAAACTGGTGCAGCGGCAAACACAGGTCTTGGAAACAATCCCAGCAGGAGGAAAGACTGAAACGTGTTGCTGATGCAGCCGTGACAATCAATATTGCTATACAACAGTGTTCCCACTGATGCAGAGTGTAGTGTGTAGTACATTACACTGACCGTGTGGAGCTGTGGTCCCAGGATCTCTTTTAACGAGGGTGGGAATGGTTTACTGCTGAGCTGACGGCACATCGGCCACAATGGCTGCTACACCTGGGTTGTCGAAAATCAGTGTCAACAGGTCCGTTTCTCTCTGCCTCTTACATCCGTCTGCATCGCAACAGCGTTGAGCTGAATCACCACATCGTCGTCACATTTCAACACCGTGAAGGGAGGCAGTAGATGTGTACTGTTTTTCAACAGTTTGCACACTTGAACACAAATACTGTTTTTAAATATCAAGGCTGACTGGGAACACAAGAACGATGACTCACCTCTGTAGATGATGAGCTTGAGGAGTAACATCAAGTTTGACCTAATTTCAAGAGACCACTCGATGCACCTGTATCACCTATCGTGGCTGTGATGGGGACACATTGCACATTAAAAGGCAGCAGAAACATCGCCGGTTCGAATCCCCGCGTTACCTCCGGCTCGGTCGGGCGTCCCTACAGATGTGGGTATGTGTCCTGGTCGCTGCACTAGTGCCTCCTCTGGTCAGTCGGGGCGCCTATTCAGGGGGGGGATAGCGTGATCCTCCCACGCGCTACGTCCCCCTGGTGAAACTCCTCACTGTCAGGTGAAAAGAAGCGGCTGGCGACTCCACATGTATCTGAGCAGGCATGTGGTAGTCTGCAGCCCTCCCCGGATCGGCAGAGGGGGGTGGAGCAGAGACCGGGACAGCTCGGAAGAGTGGGGTAATTGGAGAAAATAGGGGGGGGGGGGGATCCAAAAAAAGGCAGCAGAAACAGGGACATTGAGGTGTTACCCTCACATGTTCTATTGATATGTAGCACTGAAAAGCAGACAGTGCCTGTCTGCCTGTTTTCCTCCACCACTGCTGTAGGCACATGCCAAGGTTTGGTGAGATTTTAACACTCAGCCAATGATTGCTCAGAGATAGTTGACAGATGAACGGAAAGAATCTTGAATATTTTTTGGATTCCCCCCCCCCCCTTTTACTCCCCAATTATACTTGGCCAATTACCCCACTCTTCCGAGCTGTCCCGGTTGCTGCTCCACCCGCTCTGCCGATCTGGGGAGGGCTGCAGACTACCACGTGTCTCCTCCGATACATGTGGAGTCGCCAGCCGCTTCTTTTCACCTGACAGCGAGGAGTTTCGCCAGGGGGACGTAGCGCGTGGGGAGGATCACGCTATTCCCCCCAGTTCCCCCTCCCCCCCGAACAGGCGCCCCAACCGACCAGGACACATACCCACTTCCGGCTTCCCACCCGCAAACACGGCCAGTTGTGTCTGTAGGGACGTCTGGCCAAGCCGGAGGTAACACGGGGATTCGAACCGGCGATCCCCGTGTTGGTAGGCAACGGAATAGACCGCTATGCCACCCGGACGCCCCCAATGACTCATTTTCTATGTGGTGCCTCTGACGCAAAATAAATAAACGAAAAGTGTGTATTCATTGTGAAACGTCCACTCCTCCACACTGACATCAATTGTGGCGTAGCCAGGCTATCAGCACCACCCATGACGGCATGTCAACCCGTTGCATCATGTCGTCCCGTGCTCCCTACTGTCTCCAAAATAGAATCCTGTTTCTTGCCACACCGCCCACAGTCCATCATCTACCCCACGTCTCTCAAGGGGGGAGAGAAAAGCACTGGGTTGCGGAACTGAACGCTGTTGATCTCTGGTTGTTGAATCACGAGTTACGGGAGGTTCAGTAACGACTAAACGCCCCCAGATTTACCCATCTCAACAAGTCACGTCATCAGGAAGGGAGCCTTAAAATCCAAAATAAATTCCGGGGTGTCTCCCTGCCTGCCGCCCAGTGGCTGCTGGGATAGGCTCCAGCCTCCCCCGCGACCCTGAGAGCAGGGTAAGTGGTTCGGATAACGGATGGACGAATTCTTGAATTAAGGGTATCTTTCTCGAGAGTGCAGAAAATTATTTTTTATTTTTTTTTATTTTCTGGAAGTTTCTGAAAAACAGTGAAACTACACCTGGAAAAAAAATGTGGAAATATTTGCTCTGCGGTTTTCTTAAATTGGGTGTTGGTAGCCAAATAAGGTGAATGGGTATTAAGTTGCCGTAGGACTCCCAACATATTCTGACTCTCTCAATTTGTCAGTTTGGGTACTTGAAATACACCAATGCAAACACCCACAGGCTGCAAAGAAAAGAAAAAAGCTTGCAGGAAAAGGGGCCATAGTGATGCTACAGGTTTACTCAGCAGCAGGAGCGAGAGCATCACTGGGAGCTGGTACATGGTGTTGTGAAGAAAGACAGATATCCATTAGCAGCCCATCACAACAACATGGTCATTTTATTTTTTTGCGCAAACAACTGTGCTCGGCGGCGGCGGGGGGGGGGGGGGGTGCAGTCACATGATTTGGACTAACCATGAAACCCACAAACAGCCTGCCAATTCCTGGACTGCAAAACCAGAACTTGTGAGGCCACATGACATTTTAATAACCAGATCATTTGTGATTTGGTTAATTACCAAAATATAATAATAATAATAATAATAATAATAATAATACACAGGTGTATTCCAGATTTATGAGGGTGGTGTACTTTTTTTCTCCCCAACTGTATCTACCCAATTACCCCACTCTTCCGAGCTTCCTGGTCACTGCTCCACCACCCCCCCGCTGATCCGGGCAGGGCTGCAGACTACCACAAGCCTCCTCCGATACATGTGGAGTCGCCAGCCGCTTCTTTTCATCTCACAGTGAGGAGTTTCACTAAGGGGGTGTAGCGTGTGGGAGGGTCACGCTATTCTCCCCAGTTCCCCCTCCCGACCGACCAGCACACATACCCGCATCCGGCTCTCCACCCGCAGACACACCCAATTGTGTCTGCAGGGGACGCCTGACCAAGCCGGAGCCAACACGGGGGATTCGAACCGGCGATCCCCGTGTTGGTAGGCAATGGAATAGACCGCTACCCGGTCGCCCTCAGGGGGGCGTACTTCTTCTGAGGCCTGTATCAATTCCTTATACCAGTTTAACGTGGGGTGAATATCTTCTGTTAATGGAAATGAGACTGTGGTGGTAATTGGCTTCCTCCTGCTCTATCCCCGGTGATGGCAAAAAAAAGGAAGCAAATTAACACGATGCTAAGCAGAGACGTTCTACTACTTGGTACAGAAAATTGGAATGGGAGACAGGGAGTAGCAGAGGAAAATGGGAGGTGAGGATGGAACAGAGAGGCAGATGCAGTACTCCACCAGGGTGGAAGGCCTGAAAAGAAGACTCTGTTTAGAAGGTGATGAAGAAAGGTGTAACCAAGACAGAGTTATTGGGTAGGTTTAACAGACACTTGGCTCTGAAAAACAGCCTCATAAAGTACTTTAATACTTCAACAAAGTTTTTTTTTCTTTCTTCTTTTTTGACGTTCGTACCTTGAAAAGCTTGCAACCTACCAGAAAGAAAAAAAAGAGGCAGTGAACACAGCCGTGTATTCTTTTGATATTATTCATATGACTTATTCATAAGACTAACAGACTTCTTTGTAATGCAAGACAGGGCAAAAAAGGGATGGCAAAAAGTGCCAAAGAATGGCAGCCATCATTTCAATTTGGGCTTCGGAGGAAAGCTCATTCAAGTCACGACGTCTCTGAGAAGGAGTCATTTGGACCCTGCTTTGAGTCTTTCACAGCGAGCAGCCGTTCAGTTCTTGCGCAATGAAAATGTAACTGTTGAGTGGCTGAAACACGAAGGAAGAATTTAGACCCGGGTTTATGCATCAATAACTCGCTTTTCCAAAGGTCTGTCTGTCTACAGCGATGCTCGACGGGGAATCGAGGACTCACAGGCGGCTGCAAGGCCAGCTGTAGGGCTAACTAACGCAGACGCGGTGACCATTTCGTTGGGCGCAAGGTGGTTTTTCCACTCCCCATGACATCGCCTGCACCGAAATGGGCATGGGGCGCAGTAGAGGGCGTGTCAGTCAAAATCAGGTGGCGCAGTGTGACAGTTTGGCGTCATATAAAACCAAACGTTACGCCGTCGTCTCCGCCTGGTCAGACCACGTCTTAGCGTAGACGTTGTGTGGTCGTTTCTGGGGCTTTAGGCGAAGGTGCACTCAGCGGAGGCTTATCCAAAATCACACAAGCCACTTTTGTGTGTGTTGTGTTAGCTTACCTTGTGAATAATTTAACTGATGACTACCGTCCTAAACCTTTTTCATAACAAAACAGAATATCTGCACGTGTATCATTGTCTTCCAACATGAAACAGATTAACAACATGGCGACGGGGATTTCAGCTGACCTCATTCAACCTGAAAGAACCTGAAGGTCTCCTACTGTGTCCATAGAATCCACAGGAAAGGGACACGGGTGAGAACGAAGACACATAAAACGGTAGCCTGTCAAATAATCATGTTCGAGTGTCGTCTCAAATTGGAATTGGTGTTGATGTCTGTTGTATGTGCACTTGGCGCCTCTGCACCTCCTGAACAAGGACATCAGTTTCCCCTTGGGACAAGCTTGTCTGCCTTAGCCGGTTTGGACTTCCGCCGTCCATCGTGAGATCGGCAGTTCACCACGACAGAGCCCCCGCTGTGTTTAAAGGGAACGAGAGGAGCTGATTTGATTGGCCGTAATTGAAGACAGCCCCCACCACTCCTACTGATAATCTATTCCTTCTTATCCAACCCTTTTACAACTGCGTCTCCGTTGCGCGCGATTACTGCCAGCGCAGCGTGTCCCGAAATTAGCAAAAAAAGTATTGGCCACACCTTAGATCGACTTGTGCTGTGACCCAGAAACTGGAGCCCAGAATGTCATAGAAGCAAAGCGCAACTCGGCGCCTTCAGACACAAGGCAAACCCGACAGTTCATTGCCAGATTCGACTCATTTTCTATGAGAATGAGCAACGCAGTAGACAGGATGGTGGATTCTGGGGCATTATGAGTGGGGCAACAACCTGTAAAGCGTGGAGAAATGCAGAACTTTTGGACGATATGAGCAAACTGTTGCCCAGCAATAGCTAAACACATTCATGCCTTTCATGGTTTACCTACCACGCTGAAACAACAAACCAAAGTTTGGTTTCCAGTTAAGCAAAAATGGATGAGAAGCTTATCTTTGCAATCTGTTGACGACAGTGTTCAGCTACAGGACTGCCACAATAATTTTTTTTTTAAAAACAACAAAGGAAAAGGGGGACTCAAACAATATAGACTTTGTTAGAAAAAATATGAATTGGTTCTTGTGGTAAGCAACAGCGTACCATTTTTGGAAGCGCCCACTCAAACATTTTTAGAGGCCATAACCACCTTGGTTCTTCACGGATGGCACAACCAATGAGTGTGAGTGAGTTAAAGCCAGGTTCATGAGGTGCTTTGCTATCTTAGCAGTAGCGTACTGTGGGGTTTCAGTCAGGACCTTCAGTAACGAACTCAACCCCCACCCCCCAATTTCTCATATGGGTGCCGATACAGCCAACACAGCCACATACAACATACACTATCACACACTACATGCGCCACTGGATCAACAACCAACAAGACAGCTGAAGTTCAACAACTATAAGAGTACACTCGGTATAGTGCAGATCTCCACCGGGCGTTATTTGCCCTTCTCCGGTGCTCATCCTTGGCGACAAACCAGCCCTTTTTTCAGCTATCAGGAGAAGGAGCCCTAATTAAAAGACTTCAGATGTGTTTAACTAATGTGGTTTTCACGATATAAAATGAACGTAGGCGAATGATTTTCATTCATTCTAAAGCAATAAAAAACGGTAAGAAAACATAGCTCAGCCCTGGGAAATGTGTTTTGTAGCTACTTACAACTCAGCTAATTCTACTCTTGAAATTGTATTTTTATAGTGGGAGTTTTTACATTGGAGTCTATGGCACTTCTGCATCTAATCCCCCTCATGATGTCATTTAAACAAACATGGTGGTGAGGTGAATAAAGCAAATTATTTTTGGTTCATCCAGTTTTCCTCTTGTTCTCCTGTGCTGAGATCTGCAGTGAATTATTTTCAAAATATGACTGACGTTTCGTACTTTCAACAGTCATACCCGAATACATAATGGACGCTGTCGCTGCCTGAGCTAAATCAACTGTGCACATGGGTGCAGCTACAAGAGAGCAGCGTTGGTCGAGCGAGCTAGAGAGTGAATGAAGAGAGGGACTGGCGATAGCTAGAACAAACGTTTTCCAAAGGTTTTTAATCACTGCAACCACGAGAGGTTCTTCATCATACAGTCGTAACTGTGCACAAAAAATGTTAAGCTGATACATCCACTAGTTTGCAAGATTAACTGTGGACAGACACGTGACCAAACACATTTCCACAGTTGATGTAGAGTTCACCAGTCACTCACGCAACTCCGACAAATTCAATAAAATATAGCCACAGTGTTATCAGGGCACCACCTTCAATAAGAAAACTGTGCACACCAACCTGGAGTTGAAGTTCCATCTCACTTGAGAGACTCGTGGCGGCCTTCTCTCGCAAAATTCATCCCGTAATCTAGTCCAAATGTAGAAATCCTACCAGATTCGCAAAAAACACAACGTAATTCGGTAGAATGTCAGTAGCTGTGAATGCGGCGGCCATTGCGCTCAAGGCTCGAGCTCAAAGTTGATGACGACACCTGGGCTAGCATTGATACATGGCACTGCCCTGGGGTTGTTCGGTCACTACACATCAAAATTTGATCGCTGATAATATGGGCACTCAAAGTTGTAATTAGTTTGCCGCTTTGGGCTGCAAGGGAAGGCTAGCAATACAAACTAGTGCTGGATGCATTTAGCCCCACAATAGAATAAGTAATTGAATTCAGACACACTTCAATTTGTTGTTATAGTTAATATAGTATTAACTATGAAAAACAAATTGTGATTGTGATTTGGACAGGGCCTGCAGAGAAGGCCATGATAGCCCACCAATACAGCTTAGAAACAAGTCAAATTAATAAAGTTTTTGTATTCTGTTTGGGTTTGATCCTTTCCACAACTGTGCACCCAATACAGTGTTCAAGAGTTGGAGCTTTGGGCGCTTGTACTTTTCATTAATGATGCAGTTTGCATATTATTTCGATTTTAGTGGAGCTTGAGGCAATGAGCTGCTGGCGATGAGTGCGTTTTTTTGTGTGTGTGGGGCAGGGTCATCAATCTAACCACTGAAGGCCTAGTGCAAGACCCTATTGTCCGCTACTGTCACAGAGGTCAAACTAGCAATTCCTTAATTATGGGACGTCTACCCCCACCCGCCGATAAATGAATCACATTCAATAATGGAACAACACCAGATTTAAACCCACAGTCTAAACAACTTTGGTACAATGTGGTGCACAGAGATAAAACCAAAAAGTACAGTGAAAAGACAGCAAATACAATGAATGGCAGGGGGTGGAACAAGAAATGAAAACAAGATCACAAAAAATCATGGTAATATATTTTCATAGGAATGTGTTTTGAGGAGAAGAGCTTTAAAAGAGACTAAAACGTATTCTAGTTCTCAGGCAGACGTTGTGCAGATTACAGGAGGACGGCCACGCGGGTCACGGTTTCCTCCGACGTCGCTCGTGCGATGGGGGGAAAATGGGACAGCGCAGCTGGATTTGGACGCGGGTCAACAATATTAAAAGTTTACAGGGGCTGAGGAGAGCTCGCAAACTCGGTGTTTTAGTTGAGCTTTAGCTAAGATGGGTGATGGAGCAAGAGCACAGGGTTTAGAGGCGGAGTGGGGGGGGGTTAAAGAGCGTGGAAAGTAATCGCTTTATAGTCAGACACAAAGATGTCAACGGTATCAGAATCAAACCAGATGATGGCACTGAATCAAGTGTGTGTCGCTGAAAGACAGGAGCGCCATTCACTGGCCGAATCTGATTAAAAGATTCAATAAGAGTGATAAGATCAACAGAGCGGACTGTAAGCAGGGATGCTGGAATCACCTAGAATAAGAATTAAGAACCCAGCGATCATACGTCTTGAATAAAGCCATTATTTAGCCCGGGGGACTGTAGGTCAACACACACATCGTGACTAAAGAATGACCTCATACAAATATGTTTCCAGAAATGTCTAGACTGCATGCCGCCACTGGAATTAGTATAATTCATAATCCATGGTTACTGTTACCGCGCGGCTGCTTCGAGTGAAAATATTTAATTTGGCCTGCACAAATGTGAGATCTCCATCAAGCGAAGTCTTTATCTAAATTTACTTTGGACATTTCCTCATTCGGCTGAAGCTTTTATCCACAGCAACGTACAAGGGACGTACAGTATATCAGCGTGTCGACCTACAAGTGTCTTTAAGAAACGAATAGTAATCGTATCACAACCAGGAGTACATGCACGTCAAGTGCAATTAATGTAAGTCCACGTCAGGAGGACGACCAATAGTGACGCCGGTAATACGGGAATCAAATTACGAATGTGACAAGGCTCGCTGTGCCTCTTGCAAGGTTCTAGTGATGGTAATATACAGTCACGCTTAATTAAGTCAAGGTGATTTAAATCTTTTTAATGAAGTCGTAATTGCATTATATCCACAAAACCATGGCACTGGCCGGGATGCATTTTCTTTTTTTTCCCGCCCTGTTGCCTCCCCAATTGTATCCGTCCAATTACCCCACTCTTCCGAGCCATCCCGGTCTCTGCTCCACCCCCTCTGCCGATCCGGGGAGGGCTGCAGACTACCACGTGCCTCCTCCCATACACGTGGAGTCGCCAGCCGCTTCTTTACACCTGGCAGTAAGGAGTTTCGCCAGGGGAACGTAGCACATGGGAGGATCACGCTATTTCCCCCCAGTCCCACCCCCCCGGAACAGGCGCCCGACTGACCAGAGGAGGCGCTATTGCAGCAACCAGGACACATACCCACATCCGGCTTCCCACCCGCAGACACGGCCAATGGTGTCTGTTCCCCATGTTTGTAGGCAACGGAATAGACCGCTATGCTACCCAGACACCCCCAGGACACATTTTCTTTGAAGCTCATTTTGGTCATTTCAGAATATTGGCTAAAATATAAAGGCATCTGAGCAGTTTTCATCACGGCTGCTGGGTTTTTGAATAATCCAGTCATTTGTTAAGTCATTAGTTAGTAGCTACAGAGAGGAGGCGGAGAGCCGGTTTGTGGCGGAGATCTCGGAGGGTAACTGTTAATTGCCACCACGAAAAAGTATGAAAGACGGACAAATATCTCCCCCAAAAAGTTGAATCAGTTCATGTGGACACAAACGTGAGAGCGGGAGAACTTTGTGTCCAGACGAACTGATTCAATTTTGCTGTGATTTCTGTGCCTGGACTACTGAGCATGCATTGAGACATTTAAACCCGAAGTATTATTTGGCCTCAGGGCGTGTGTAGCTGTATGGGAGTTGACGAATGGGGTCAGGGGGACATTTTATGACAGAGTGCTGGTGGACTGGTGCAGGAGATATAGTGATGTTGTAGTGCCAGTCAGAGGACAGTCGGGGAACAGATAGTTCAGACAGGAACAGGAAGCTGCACTTCTTGGAGATGTTTGTTTTATTTTGGCTTCCAAACTTTTCAAAAAATCTGAACGCTTTTATATTTACGTCAGCTTGTCAGTCAAATCAAAGGAAAAAAAACCCTCCACAATTTGAATTACTGAATTACCTGTTTTTGGCATATTTTTGTACTTGGGTCTTTTTAAGGCATGTTGCAGGTTTCAAACCAAGGGAGCACGATTTGGTGAAAAAGTCATATTGTGATTACTGTGGACAATATGGCGATATAATAAACAGGTGGTATCATGAGTCTGCTTGCTTGGTTATCTGGTTAAGGTGCTGATGAGGTGACTTTCATGTCACGTGTTTTACACAGGACCTCTTTCTGCGCAGTGTCGCTGACCTTGAATCCAGAATATTGCCACATCACAGAGGCTGCATTTTTTTTTTGCCCCCCAGCTCAGCGTCAGGCTGTTCGCTGGCATTCATTTCCACCTGGTCTGCACACCGGACAGTCATGTGACCATACACTGCACACGAGTCACTGCCTAAAGAGAGGCTGACTGGTCATATATTTACTATGGGCGTAGATAATGAGCAGACTGCACTAGGTTATGTTTCACACATGCACATTTTTTATTTCATTAAATCACAGTTTTGCAGTTATATAATCGCGGAGAATGACAGATTAATCATGCTGCACTACACCAAACAGCTTCAGGAAACTCCCATTGTTTTTGTTTTTTACATTTTTTTTCTCCCCAGTTGTCCTTGGCCAATTACTCCACTCTTCCGAGCCATCTTGGTCGCTGCTCTGCCCCCTCTGCTGATCCGGGGAGGGCTGCAGACTACCACGTGCCTGCTCCATACATGTGGAGTCGCCAGCCGCTTCTTTTCACCTGACAGAGAGGAGTTTCGCCAGGGGGACGCAGCGTGTGGGAGGATCATACTATTCCCCCCAGTTCCCCCTCCCCCCCCGAATAAGCGCCCGACCGACCCGAGGAGGCACTAGTGCAGTGACTAGGACACATACCCGCATCTGGCTTTCCACCCGCAGACACGGCCAATTGTGTCTGTAGGGATGCCCGACCAAACTGGAGGTAACACAGGGATTCGAACCTGCGATCCCCGTGTTGGCAGGCAACGGAATAGCCCAGCATGCCACCCAGATGCCCCTTGAAACTCCCTTGCAAAGACTGGATTGGAGAACTCTGTGTCCCAAGGTTTTTGTAGGTTTCTGAAGCTAGTACAGCCCCACCAACCCCCATTTCCACCATTACCTTCCCCTAATCTCACAAGCTGATTATGTTTCCAGGAGTTTGGCTGTCCGCAGAATGTCCATGGTCATTTTAGCCAACACAGATATGTTTCATGTCACTGCAACACCACTATGTGTCTTAGTTTCCACCAGTTTGTCTATTATTTTACTGTAACAGGGATCCTTGGTGCAAATGCAGGTGTCTAAAAAACACGACTGTCCTGATTTACTACTAAACACTACACTGTGTCTAAGTGTTTGCATTCACTGAAGGAAGGATTTTAACTTGGAAAATAGGTGTAAAACATATGTAAATTTTGGCATAACATCGTTGCTCTTCCATCTATTCAACAGTGTCGATCCTTCAAAACATCTCTCTCTAAGATGCTTCCTATCACATTGTTGCCTCAAGCGAAAACATTTTTTTGCAAAATTCAAAAGGGCCTACATTTCTTCGTAGGCTGTAGTTTTTCCATAAACAGCTGCTGATGCTGTCAGCATCGTAGAGGTGCACCATCCATCCATCCATTACCTGAACCGCTTATCCTGCTCTCAGGGTCACAGGGGATGCTGGAGCCTATCCCAGCAGTCACTGGGCGGCAGGCGGGGAGACACCCTGGACAGGCTGCCAGGCCATCACAGGGCCCACAAACACACCTAGGGACAATTTAGTACGGCCGATTCACCTGACCTACATGTCTCTGGACTGTGGGAGGAAACCCACGCAGACACAGGGAGAACATGCAAACTCCACACAGAGGACGACCCCCAAGGTTGGCCTACCCCAGGGCTTGAACCCAGGACCTTCTTGCTGTGAGGTGACTGTGCTAACCAATGCTGTTGTTATTCAAAGCTTTCATGATACCGTCATATCGTTCTGCTCTGAGTGTTGGCAAGCTCCCCGAGCTGCATCAGCTCCCAGTTGTCATACATGGTATAATTCCTATATTTGTCTTGAAATCGATAACACGTTTTTTTTTTAGCAATTATTGGCCCATACCAGTAAGCTGACCAACATATTGTGCACCTCTCGTTGTAACCAAACTGGAGTCTCTTCCTACTGAGCACGATGCTGTGTCATCTCCACACTTTCAAGGTAACCAGTGTCGTTTTGCACAGGAGACACCACAGAGCAGCGGATCCCTGTACTGTTCGTATCACATGTTCTTCCAGTACACGCACAAGGACGCACATGTGCTCCATGTGCTCCATGTGCATAGGGTGATGATGTACACATATCTGCAGAAAAAAAACCGAACACGAAGAAGAGGGACTTCCAAACTTGAAATCGAGCATCAGAGAGAGAATTATGTTGACCGCCGAAGGCAAAGAAACAAAAACCTGACTAATGTGGAATGCAGAAAACAGAGGGATGAAGGGGTAAATGGGGGAAGTGCTGGCTGACGTTCAGCAACTCTTAGAAACTGTTCCCTGATTCCCGCCTCAGGCATCCTCCAGACCAAATCCTGTGCAGGAAAATTAGGGAAGTCTGTGAATATTTAAATACTGCATGTAGGTATGAGTGTAAATATTGTGTAAGCACAAAATCAAACATGATATAATAAATATATATTATATCATGGGCACTGTTAATGTACGGTCCCTGTTAATGTACGCCATTTCAACAGTGCCCTGGCCCCTAAATGCTTTTCAAAACAAACCCCAGTCCCATTGGTTACTGTGCATTTTAAATACCTACCCCATTGGTTGTTACAGTTTGAATGTTTTCCCATCTGATTGGTCACTGTCCAACCGAAATTAGGGACGTGACGCTGGGAAACGCAAACTGTATGATTCTTTGCTGAAACATGTTAGCAGCTGATGAGTGCGAGATGTACGAAACAGGCCTGTACTGCAATGTATTAAAATCTTTTTTCCTGTATCCGTGTTGATATTCAGCTCCTCATTAGTTGAGCACTCACAACACCATTGACGGTTTCGGAAAAAAATGCTATATATATATAGATATATATATATATATCTATATATATATGATATTTGAGCTCTGTCTCCATTCTGGTCATAAAAATAATTAGCAGTAAAACTAAATAGGTTAATTTACATATCCAAAGGAATTTAATTGAGTGCAATTGGACTTGGTATATATCCGTGAAGACGTTTCGCCTCTCATCCAAGAGGCTTCCTCAGTTCGTGCCTTTCTGACTAGACCACGCTAGTCTGACTGGCTGGTGATGAGACTCAGATATTTATCCTCTTTGGAGTCGTTATCAGAGCTATTGATGTCCAGCTATTGATGTCCATTGTATTAATTTACATACTTTGAACAACAAACAGCAGCTGGCGTTAGCAGGGTATATGATCACTAACTGTATATATTACCTCGGCTGACAACCTCATGTTAGCCACATGACAAATTGCCCGATAGCTTACCAAGAAAAAGTGTATTTTTCTTAAAGACTTGATGTCAATCAAATGAAGGGCGAATGAGGTTTTACGCTTGCTGGTCACACTCGATTCGACAGTTGGCAGTAGTGTGCCAACTGTCGAATCGTAGGGTACCTGACGATCCACCAATGAAAACAAAAGAAGAACTTGGCCAGTCGTAAATAAAACGAGGCTTTGCAAACGACTCAAGAGGTAGGAAATGTACACAGCATGTGTACCAGACTTTTGGATGCACACACACACACACAATGGGTTTTGATGAGAAATTTTGAATGTAAACAAAACCCGAGTGTGTTTACGAGGAAAACTACATTGGGTACCTTTATAAATGGGCCATTTCATTGGCACGATCAAAGAATAATTAGCTCACGTTCAAAGCATCATTTTTTTTTGTCTCCTTTAATTGCCATTTTATCAGTTGCTACAGATCTAAGCTGAGGCGGTGACAAATCATATTTGATTTTTTTAGATCCATCTGAACTCGCATCTGCGGCACTAACCTCAGATCCCCGAGTGTAAGATTAGACCGCGCTTTGATCCCGAGACTTTGTTCCAAGTCGTCTGGATGAAAACAGCGTTGAAACAAAACAACCGAGCGAGAACAAACAGGCGAGCGAAGCACGAAGCAGCAGACGAACGCTCAGAGGGAAACATCCAAATTAGACCACCGCCGGGCCAAAGAACCACCGAGTAAGAGAAAAGTTGTGTCTGAGTTTAAAGGAGAGGGATGCTTTAATACTACCCACAATACAACTTACATCTGCAAAACATATTTAACAAGAGTCCTTCACAGGGAGAGAGAGAGAGGAATTAAATCCCCAGATCCTGTATGATGATTTTCTTTGACTTAATTTCTATCAACCTGAAGCACCTTTGTGAGAAATCAAGATAAACGCCGATGCTCACAGTGTTGTGGAATTGATTTTCATTTGCCGGCTGACAAAACCGTCTATGCTGAGACGATGGATGAAAATAATTTTAGCAGGTAAGGAACTTCTCCTTTATCCATGTTCACAGACTCACTAGTATCACCTGGGCTGAAAATCCGCCGCAGGTCCCGGGATTAGATGACACGTCAGTCAGTAGGATAGGTTTCTCCACAATGCCTCGAGTTTGTCCTTTTCACGGGGAGAATTGGCAGAGCCATTGTGGAGGCTTAGCGGGCTACGGTGCCCGTTTTTAGATTTGCTCCGAAAAAAGTTTTGAGATCTAGAAGACTGCCCTTATTCCAAGTCGTTTGGTATCCACACCACATCTCCTCACAAACACCATTAAAAAGAAGATACGTGCTGTTTTGGCCAAGTGTGAGTGAATCAAAAGTAACAGTGGGGCGTCCGGGGTAGCGTAGCGGTCTAATCCGTCGCCTACCAACACAGGCATCGCTGGTTCGAATCCCCATATTACCTGCAGGTGGGAAGCTGGATGTGGGTATGTGTCCTGGTGGCTGCACCAGCGCCTCCTCTGATCATTCAGGGGGCAGGGGGAACTGGGGGGGAATAGCGTGATCCTCCCACACGCTACAACCCCCTGGCGAAACTCCTCACTGTCAGGTGAAAAGAAGCAGCTGGTGACTCCACGTGTCCCGGAGGAGACATGTGGTAGTCTGCAGCCCTCCCTGGACCAGCAGAGGCGGGTGGAGCAGTGACGGGGACGGCTGGGAAGAATGGGGTAATTGGACGGGTACGATTGGAGAAAAGCGGGGGGGTAACGGCAGACGGTTGTTGGAAAAGTCTAGAAATGACATTTGTGAAGACCTTATTTGAGTATGGGGCTGTGAAATCCGAGAGGGTCAAAAACCGTTTATGTTTCACAACACCGGCCAGTTCTCTCAAGGCAGCTTTATCGCATTTGGTATCCTGTGTAACGCTGACGCCCACGGAAAGGACCTAGAAAAGTGTGAGCAATGCACCATCTCCATAGGAATGCACCGAGTGCTGCTCGTGAGGGTCGGCCATTTTGAAAGCAACCCCTTCGCCGGACAAAACTCAGAAATACATCAGTGAAGCAAATCACATTCAGCGGGCCGGTTTCCAGATGCGCCGCACGCCGGAGGTTCTGGAGCCGTCTCTCTTTTTTCCGACCACCATCCACCGGCCCCGGTTGCGGTTCTCAGGCTTAGTATCTCTGACACTGATGCAAATCTGATCCGGAGCGAAGCCGACAGACTTTCAATACCGCTGCAAAGACAACGTGTGTTGTTTGTACACGTGTGTGTGTGTGTGTGTGGATGAGTTTTGCGTGTCTGTGAAGGCTTAGCAAAATATAATGATATTTGACGGGCCGTGGTAGCTGTCCACCCCTCATCCATGGTAGAACAGACTATAACCAAATTAGTTTTAATACAATAAGTCCTTTTCCTTCTCCCCCAAGCATGCTCGTTTTTCCTCCTGCCTTGAGAAATAATACTCTCTCTTTCCTTTTTTCCTTTTTGGATTTTCCCCCCTTTTTCTTCTAGTTGTACTTAGCTAATTACCCCGCTCTCCCCCGAGCCGTCCCAGCTGCTACTCCACCCCCTCTGCCGATCCGGGGAGGGCTGCAGACTACCACATGCCTCCTCCGATACATGTGGAGTCGCCAGCTGCTTCTTTTCACCTGACAGTGAGGAGCTTCACCAGGGGGACGTAGTGCGTGGGAGGATCACGCTAGTCCCCCCAGTTCCCCCTCCCCCCTGAACAGGCGCCCCAGCAGACCAGAGGAGGCGCTAGTGCAGTGACCAGGACACATACCCACATCCAGCTTCCCACCTGCAGACACGGCCAATTATGTCTGTAGGGACACCTGACCAAGCCGGAGGTAACACGGGGATTCGAACTGCTGATCCCCATGTTGGTAGGCAACGGAATAGACTGCTATGCCACCCGGATCCCCCCGGAAATAATTCTCTCTCATCTTTCCGTGAGTGACCCTTGTAACCACAGGACTTTGCAGAGCAACGGACGAAGCACACATGTACAGAACTATAAGTACATTATGGGACAATGCTCACACTACTACTACTACTGCTACTACTACTCTCGGCTGCTCCCGTTAGGGGGCGCCACAGCGGATCATCCGTTTCCATCGCTTCCTGTCCTCTGCATCTTCCTCTGTCACACCAGCCACCTGCATGTCCTCCCTCACCACATCCATAAACCTCCTCTTTGGCCTTCCTCTTTTCCTCTTCCCTGGCAGCTCCATACTCAGCATCCTTCTCCCAATATACCCAGCATCTCTCCCTCCACACATGTCCAAGCCATCTCAATCTTGCCTCTCTTGCTTTGTCTCCAAGCCGTCCAACCTGAGCTGTCCCTCTGATATACTCGTTCCTAATCCTGTCCTTCTTCGTCACTCCCAATGCAAACTAATGCTCACACACTGAAGTGATAAAAAAAAAAGAAAGAGATTGGTAATGGGAAAATACAAGATGTTCACCACAGTCATGCGCTCATAAACCCACCTCTTTAAACAGAAATCAGTGCAGTGGCAAAAATGGCTGTCTGTTGTTTCCCTGCAAGTTATCCTTGCATGTACAATAGCTAAGGACCTACTGCATGGCTGTGAATGACATAGAAGCTATAGCCTGGGAAATGGCGGTGTTATTAAATTGCCTCTTACATATAACTGATCGTACAACCTTGCCAATTAATTTGCATTGTCTGTGTATAAATAATGACTGCTCACGTTGTGGACCTTGTGCATTTCTAGTTCGCATTAGGTCATTATGTTTGGGCGTGAGGTCGGCGGCCTTGCATAGACTGGGTTTGTGAATACTGAAATATTTTCACCGTGGTGGTTGGAGGCTGTTGTCTGAATAGTTTGGCTTCAGGAGATGACAGGTAATAGCCGAGGTGGTTTCACTTCGTTGCCATTTTTCCAGATGATAAGCGGCGCCGTAACCTCTGCCGGTCAGGTAAAATGATGATAAAGTGAAACACAAGGGAGGAGGTCAACCTGCTGCAAAGACAGAAATCTAAAAAAAAGAAAGAAGGGGTGAAGCGTCTACCTGAACCCGAGCTGTGATAACAACAAGAGCAGTCTGTGATGATCCTGAAGATATTTGGGTATTTTCATATCTCAGAAGAGGTACCATGATCTTATGACAACAACGCTCTTCAGAATAACCATTGTTCCGCTGCTTTAAGAGCCGTCAAACCAGTGTGATGTGCGAGCGAGGAGAAAATGTCAGGATTTGAATAAATCAAGTTATCCAGACGATGTCACGCCGACTGCGATTCCCGTCCTCAGACATCTACAGGAAAATAGCGGGCTGTGATTTTTAAATCTAACGACAGCTTGCTGCCAGTGTGCAAGAGGTCTTTGGCATAAGCTCATGAACTTAAGAGTAAATCTTTTATACGCCACAGAAAGTGGAAATAACTGTGTGTGTGTGTGTATATATATATATATATATATATATATATACACACACACACACACACACTCACACACCGTATACATATATACATATATATGTACATATACATACATACATACATACATACATACACACACAGTGTGTGCGTGTGTGTGTGTATATATATATATATATATATATATATATATATAGTATATACACACACAGTATACACACACACACACACACACACACATATATAAATATATATACACTCACCGGCCACTTTATTAGGCACACCTGTCCAACTGCTCGTTAACGCAAATTTCTAATCAGCCAATCACATGGCAGCAACTCAATGCATTTAGGCATGTAGACATGGTCAAGACGATCTGCTGCAGTTCCAACCGAGCATCAGAATGGGGAAGAAAGGTGATTTAAGTGACTTTGAACGTGGCATGGTTGTTGGTGCCAGACGGGCTGGTCTGAGTATTTCAGAAACTGCTGATCTACTGGGATTTTCACGCACAACCATCTCTTGGATTTACAGAGAATGGTCCGAAAAAGAGAAAATATCCAGTGAGCGGCAGTTCTGCGGGCGAAAATGTCTTGTTGATGCCAGAGGTCAGAGGAGAATGGCCAGACTGGTTCGAGCTGACAGAAAGGCAACAGTAACTCAAATAACCACTCATTACAACCGAGGTATGCAGAAGAGCATCTCTGAACGCACAACACGTCGAACCTTGAGGCAGATGGGCTACAGCAGCAGAAGACCACACCGGGTGCCACTCCTGTCAGCTAAGAACAGGAAACTGAGGCTACAATTCGCACAGGCTCACCAAAATTGGACAATAGAAGATTGGAAAAACGTTGCCTGGTCTGATGAGTCTCGATTTCTGCTGTGACATTCGGATGGTAGGGTCAGAATTTGGCATCAACAACATGGAAGCATGGATCCATCCTGCCTTGTATCAACGGTTCAGGCTGGTGGTGGTGGTGTAATGGTGTGGGGGATATTTTCTTGGCACACTTTGGGCCCCTTAGTACCAATTGAGCATCGTGTCAATGCCATAGCCTACCTGAGTATTGTTGCTGACCATGTCCATCCCTTTATGACCACAGTGTTCCCATCTTCTGATGGCTACTTCCAGCAGGATAACGTGCCATGTCATAAAGCTCGAATCATCTCAGACTGGTTTCTTGAACATGACAATGAGTTCACTGTACTCAAATGGCCTCCACAGTCACCAGATCTCAATCCAATAGAGCACCTTTGGGATGTGGTGGACCGGGAGATTCGCATCATGGATGTGCAGCCGACAAATCTGCAGCAACTGCGTGATGCTATCATGTCAATGTGGACCAAACTCTCTGAGGAATGTTTCCAGTACCTTGTTGAATCTATGCCACAAAGGATTAAGGCAGTTCTGAAGGCAAAAGGGGGTCCAACCCGGTACTAGCAAGGTGTACCTAATAAAGTGGCCAGTATATATATATATATATATATGCACACACACACACACACACACACACACACGGGTGCTTTGGCAGCAGCCTGAGAGGATGGCTTGGTATCGGCACCAGTGACCTGGTGGCGAAGGAGCCGCTGAGTGCTTGCAGAGAGTGAACATATGTGTGGGTGCGACTCAAGCGGCAGCGACTCGTGGCGAAGAAACCCTCAAGAGGAAGGAGCAACCATCTGTCCGCCATCCACCTTTGAGATGGTACATGACTCAACTAAATGGAAACGTTAACTTTGAACACACACACCATGGTCGGATCGACAACTGTCAACGGATGCAGCCCCTGTATGAAAACCGAGCCCATTCTCGGCGTCATATACATACATGACATGCAGTGTACCATCTGGCGTCTGTGTAGAAACCTAAACTCAGCATACCTTACCCCTAATTATAACCCTTTATTAGAATACAGCTTGAATATTACTCATACTTGAAACAGCACTAACACCATTTCCTCATTTTGTAACTTTTTAAATTAATGGTACACACACACACACACACATATCCATCCATCCATTACCCAAACCGCTTATCCTGCTTTCAGGGTCGTGGGGATGCTGGAGCCTATCCCAGCAGTCATTGGGCAGCAGGCGGGGAGGCACCCTGAACAGGCTGCCAGGCCATCAGAGGGCGTGCACACACACACACACACACACACACACACACACACACACACACACACACACATACACATACACACACACACACACACATATATATATATACATACATACATATATATATATGATGTGTGTGTGTGTGACTGACGGCAACATACCTTGTCAAATTCCTAGTGTGCAAACATAGTACTTGGTCAGTTAAACTGACACTCTCTAATCTTAACCCGAGACTTAACCACTACCTAACCTGCATGTCAGTAACAGTCAGATCAGGTGTGTGGTGGCCTGTCCAGGGTGTCTCCCCGCCCGCCGCCCAGTGACTACTGGGATAGGCTCCAGCATCCCCGCGAACCTGGTTAGGATAAGCGGCTTGGATAATGGATGGATGGATATCGCACAGTAGAGTCGAAGGAACATTTGCTGGGTCTCTATACAGACGCTGAAGGTACCTACATCATATTTCGACGCTTTGCCAAAGCGGCCATTCGGTGGACCCCTGTTTGCCTTGACATTGCTCTCTACTATGCCTCTTCTGTAAGATAGATTTGTTTTAAAGAAAAAAATACAGATTACAGCAAGAGAAGAGTGCGTTCTTGACATTGATAGTTATACTCTGACGAACCAAACGCTGCGAATTATCGGTCTGTGACTCTTTGATAAAAATCCCTCTGGAAATCCTGAAACCAGGCTGTAAGTACGGGTGTGAATACAGCTGCAAATCCCCAGCGTGCCAGAGAGAAGTCCTTCATCTCCATCAGAGGCTGCTGCTGTGTGGCAGCGCTCCAGGTCAGCACAAATGACCCATGTACCTTTCCTGCCAGACGGTAACGCTGACTGGTGTACGGCCCGTCTGGAGGCGATTATACATCTTTAAAGTGCCAGCAAATGTGGGGGTTGTAGTCGCCCTGGACAGTGGGAGGGCAGGGTATCTACTGAAGTACACTAGAAAAAGACCGGACTGTACATACACCCTCAGGCCTTTCTTCCAACCTGCAAAAACCCACACAGTCCTGAGTACCGGGCTGTCCGACCTTTCGGTGAGTAAAGTCCATAGAAGACTTGGAGATGGGTAGAGAAATGTAGAATTACCCTGGCTGAGTGTGCAATATGTAATTTCAGGCCAAAGGTGCCTCGCTGGTGCACAGGTTTGATACACAGCACATCTGCTGGAGAGTGTTTCACTCTTTGGTGTATGCACGAATGAATAACAAACTGTTGTGTTTCTCTGGTGTGCATTCATGTTTGCATGCAGATGGCACACAGAGGCTTATCTCAGCAGGCTGTGCAAAGAAAAGAAAAAAAAAAGCAAATAACTATTTGCCAGAATTTCATCATTTGTCACTGTAACCCCGGTGAAGAAAGGTAAGCAGAGAACACAAGAGATGAGAGTGCAGTAAAGGCGGGATTCAAACCTGGGGGGCTGCACACATGGCGTGGAGCACACTGAGACAAACCACCGTACATCAAACTCAAACCAAGCCACAAAGCCATGTACGTCTGTTGTCACGGGTTTTCAATTGTGCTCATTATTTTTGTTATGTCTCGCTCTCATGTTGGGAGTAATTCTCCGCTCAATGCTGCCCATTAAAAAGGTTCTGCAACCATCCATCCATCCATCTATCCAGCCACCCATCCCTCCATCCATCAGTTTCCTCTAGCTCTGCCTCGTCAGAGCTTTGCTTTGTGGTTCGGCTCTCTTTTTGCCACCGCAGTCCAGCACCAGAACCACAATGCAGCCAAGTGTCAGTCAATCTCTCCATCCTTTCCCCCCCCCCCCATCACTCGGGAATAAGACACCAACATACTTGGATTCCTCCACCTGCAAAGACCAGACCATCCTCTTCCAGGAGATAGCCACCACAAAGAACCTGTTATGCGACTGCATGAGGTCAAAAATCCTAAAATGTCATTGAAGAAAACAACCACTGCATGAGTTGGAGTCAGATATCTACACATAAACAACCGCAGCCGTTCAGCTGGCACACGTATTGCAGCTTGGTTGTAGTTTTCACGAGGTAATGTGCCTGGATATAATTAAAAAATAATATGTGAAAAAGCCCAGGCTCTTTCAACTCTATGGTTTTGTATATTTGGACATGTCTAACCATCACTTAGGCCTCAACAGTGTGCGTCATTTACCCAACAAAACATAAGCCAATCTAGGGTTGTAGTACTCGAGTCCTGATTTTCAGGACTCGTGACTCGACTTGGACTCGAGCACTGACTGCATTCGGACTCAGAAGTTGGAGATGAGGACTCAGACTTGTTAACTGATAAAGACTGTTTCTTTGTTCTTGTTAGTTTTTTGTAATTGGCCCTGATAGTTTGGCATAAGATATTGATAGCTGTGTTAATACCGTCACGTTATTGAATTTGGTAAATAAACTCCCTTTGTGACGGTGACAGCTGTGTCATTTTTGTTGAACGTAGACCTTTTTTAGTTGTATGTCAGCTTTTCACGGGGCCAGAGTGGAGCACTGGAGCCCATCTTGGAACTCGACTCAGACTCAACCTTGATGACTCAGACTCGAACTCGGACTCAGGTAACGGGGACTTGACTCGGACTCAACTCGGACTGTTCTTTGGGGACTGGGACTTGTGGGGACAGTGGGGACTCAAAGATTTAGTGACTCGACTACCAACACTGAGCCAATCGGGGCGTCCCGATGGCTCGTCTGGTAGAGTGGTACCACATAAAGCTGAGTCCTTACCGCACAGGCCTGGGTTCAAATCCAGCCCGGGCCCTTTGCTGCATGTCATGCCCTATCTATCACCATCCAATAAAGATGGAAAATGCCCCCCCCCAAAAAAACATAAGCCAACAGGCAGCAGGATCCGTTCCTCCCTACAGAAGCTATATCAGCTCCTGCAGGATTGAGGATATTAATTTATGCAGCGCTCTTAAAGCTGCTGTACAGACAGTAGATGCCATTTTAATTCACATTTCGGTTCGACTTTTATACTTGTAAAGCTACTTTCTTCACTAACTTTTTGAAGTGAGAGAGTCGTCCACTCCCTTGCCCACCCGTGAGATACTCTTACATCACAGGCCGGGAGGGGGGGGGGGGCTGTCTCGAACTCGCCGTTTACATAGATGCAAACTACATATCACAGCAAAAGGCTTAAGTGCCAGGCTTTTAATGTCTGAGATCTAAATGTCACCGTGCCTTTGCTGAAGGTGACATTGGATATTCAAACCTGCCATAAAGGAAAAAAAAATGCCACCATCGCCTTTCCCAAATTTCCCCTTCCTGTTTTTTCTCGTTTTCAGCAGTCAGGGGTGTACGAGGCAATGTTGGGAAATGTGATTAGAGGTTCGTAGATAAGAGAGAAGGTAGGTCTCTGAAAAGAGAAAAAATAATAAGAAGTGTGGTGCCTTATGTAACTTGTCTGTTAAGGGGGAGAGCAGAGAGATGAGAGAGCGAGGGGAACGACAAGCATCCGACCCATCCAGTGTTGTCAGGAGATTTTCCGTAAGTGTATATATGAGGCTCGAAAATCTTGTTCCTGAGATATCTTCTAGTTTTTATGAATTCTCATCCAGAAGTCTCTCCAAAACACTACAGAGATAACATCATCACACTTTGATGAGACGGAAGAGTGTGTGAGGGCGTCTGGGTAGCGTAGTGGTCTATTGCCTACCAACACGGGGATCGCTGGCTCAAATCCTCGCATTACCTCCGGCTTGGTCGGCTGTCCCTACAGACACAATTGGCTGTGTCCGGGGGTGGGAAGCCAGATGTGGGTATGTGTCCTGGCTGCTGCACTAGCGCCTCCTCTGGTCAGTCGGGGGACCTGTTTGGGGGGGAGGGGGAACTGGGGGGAATAACGTGATCCTCCCATGTGCTACGTCCCCCTGGCGAAGCTCCTCATTGTCAGGTGAAAAGAAGCTGCTGGCGACTCTACATGTATCGGCAGAGGCATGGGGTAGTCTGCAGCCCTCCCAAGATGTGAATATTTTTTTCCTAGGATGAATCCGGAAAGTTCCCGCCCTCAGGCGCTAGGATTGGCCAGACCTGCCTGTCAGTCAAGGCCGATGCGAACGCGCAACAACCCTAACCCTAGCCACATTTGCTAGCTAACTGTTAGCAATTAGCCACATTTGCAACCAAGCTAACTGTACCAACTTAACTGTGTGTGTACGGTAAGCGAATATTTTTTTCCTATGATGAACCCGGAAAGTTGACTGACAGGCAGATCTGGCCAATCCTAGCACCTGAGGGCAGGAACTTTCCGGATTCATCCTAGGAAAAAAAATATTGGCCTCCCTGGATTGGCAGAGAGGGCAGAACAGCGACTGGGAAGAGTTGGGTAATTGGTGAGAAAAAGGGGGAAACCCCCCCAAAAACAGTGTGTGAGATTGAAAGTTAATCACAGTGACCCACTGTGTAAGAATTATTCAAACGGACAAAAACACTACAATTAGCGGGGGTAATTTTGACATTATTGATGATTTCTGGTCACCGCTTACAATGACCACACTTCTCACCCTGTCATATTAGTCCTTTAGCATTCCCATTCACAGGCCAATGGATGACCCTGGGTCAGTCGGTTATGTTGAGTTTTCCTCGTGTTTCACACATGGGAAACACGGGGCACAACTAAAGGATCTACTGACCCACAGGGGGACCAAAGCTGACCTTGTGTTATTAGATAGCTTGTTGAATACCAGGCACTACCTGTGCAAAACAAGGTAGTCTGCAGAGGGAAAAGTTTTCTTCTAATATCTTTGTTAATCTATTCATCTTTGAACACAACACCGCTGTCTACCCCCTCTCTGCGGAAAGTTCCAGAAAAAAGGACGCAGCAGTTTAAATTTAACAGCAGTGGCCGATGCTAAGGGGAGTTTTATTTACGTACGGCACAAGAGGAACAAGATGAAGGTGTGAGGGGTTTTGGGGAGCCAGTCTCCGTGGCCTGGGGTATGCGGAGCGAGAGAAGTAATAAATAAACATGCTCTCCCTCGTCGCTACCCTGACTGACTAACCCCCCACAATGCACGTCTTCCTCTCTTCTGCTTGTGTGGCAGAGCTGACGATCCCCCCCCCCTTTTCTCTGATGGGATTCACTCTATTTATCACTATTCACATCACTAAATACCCCATAACTCATTAAAGCACCCGTTTTGCTGACTGCAGTAATATGGCTAAAAAAAGGTACAACAAGTGTGTTACTGAGCATACTAGAGGAACGCACAAGTCACATGACAATGTGGTTGCTGTATTTATAATGCAATATGAATAACTGAGCTTACTGTGGGTACATAACTAAACAAGAGCAACACACACAAACCAACTTTCACACGACGAACCAGTAAATGTCTCATCAATAAGTCTCCTCAGTCTACCAGATAACATGGCTTCTGAGGGGGTTCAGTACTGTGAGCAGATGCAAACAGTCCAAATACAAGACAAATACTAAGATTTGCAGGATATACCCCCCCCCTTTTTCTTCCCAATTGTATCCGGCCAATTACCCCGCTCTTGCGAGCCATCCCGGTCGCTGCTCCACCCCCTCCGCCGATCCGGGGAGGGCTGCAGACTACCACATGCCTCCTCCCATACATGTGGAGTCGCCAGCTGCTTCTTTTCACCTGACAGTGAGGAGTTTCACCAGGGGGATGTAGTGTGTGGAAGGATCACGCTATTCCCCCAGTTACCCCTCGCCCCTGAACAAGCGCCCCGACCGACCAGAGGAGGCGCTAGTGCAGCAACCAGGACACACACCCACAGCCGGCTTCCCACCCACAGACACGGCCAATTGTGTCTGTCGGGACACCCGACCAAGCCGGAGGAAACACAGGGATTCGAACCGCCGATCCCCGTGTTGGTAGGCAACGGAATAGACCGCTATGCCACCTGGATGCCCAAGGACCAGAGTTGGGGAGTAACGGCGTACATGTAATGGCGTTACGTATTTAGAATACAAAATATGAGTGACTGTATTCGAATACAGTTACAATTTAAATGTATGGTAATCAGAATACAGTTACATTCTTGAAATTAATGGATTACTTAGTAAATGTTTTTTCTTTGGTGCCATTCTTATTTTAAGAGGATTGCGACACAAAATGCAGTGAAAGTGACACCTAAATGTTAGTGCAACAGTAAATTCAGTAGAACAGTATGCTATATTTTCATCTTTGTCTAAGGTTTTTCATTCTAACAGCTATGGAAATAAAGAAAAGGACTTGAAAAGTTCTTTTCTTTTTTTTTTAACCAGATAAAAAAACATAGCTCTTTTGTGTTTACATACTCTTCTAGCCTTTGTTAATATATAGCCAAGGTGACACAAATGCATTGAGCCAGTTCATACAATAGAAGAAACAGAATAGTCTACTCAAGTAAGTAGTATTGTGTTAATGCTACATACACTGTTACACAAAATGTAAGAAAATATTAAAGTAATCCAGAGTATTTAGAATACGTTACTCACATTGAGCGATCTAACAGAATACGTTACAAACTGCATTTCATGACGTGTATTCTGTAATCGGTAGCGGAATACATTTTAAAAGTAACCCTCCCAACACTGCCTAGGACAGATTTATAACGTCCACTTTCTATAGGTTACCAATGCAAAAATGTATACATGTTTGATATAATGTTTACGGGTCATACTATTGCACACCATGGCCGTACAACAAGTATATATCGTGCTGGAATAACAGATTATGAGATAGGTTATTAATAGGCATGACCAACGGTAAACAATGTGCCTCGTCTGTGTTTTTGGAGTTAATTTATGAACAATCAAACTCCGCGATGTGAGAGAGTGGCGATGTCTCAGCAGAGACTGTCGGAAATTATTATTGGATGATAATCAAACCTGAACATTCAAAGCTGAAACGCCACAGTTTATCTCTAATGTTGAAACGGGGGAGACACATACTTTTGTTATTTTGCTCCAAAACGCGGCTGGTCATGTGTGGGATGTGGGGTAAGGGGGTCAGAATGCCGTGCGGCACATCGTAACGCGGGACAAATGGTCACCTCAGCGCACAGTAACAACAACCAAAAGCAGAGTTTCTGAAGATCCATCCAACAAATGAGGCAGGCCGGCTGCGGCCCGGGCTGCTGGCGGGGCTCCCGGCTGCAGAGCGATGAGGCTGCCGCACGCCGAGGAGCTGCAGGAGCCGCGGTGGGAGAGCCGGAGGTCGGCGCTGGCGAGCGCTTAATTGGGTAGCGGAGGATTTGTGATATGATCTGTCCGGGACGAACGCGTCCGTCTCACTCTCGCTTCGTTTTTACATGCGGGAGGACCTGAAACGGGCCACACGGAGGAAAGAGACTCGCTGCGAGGTAGAGGCGCTGTCAACACTGATTCACAAAGAGTTTTTTAAAGAGTGTTGACAGGGTTTAATAGATTATTTACTGTCCCTCTAGAGGAAACGTGTTGACACAGCATGCACATTAAAACAACAACTTTACCTCCGTACAAATGTAGTTGATCCTTTCAATTATAGGCCATTCATAAACACAGTAATAATTGAGTAACCCGAGTGAATGCGCTACATAACCAAAGTAAAGACGGCAGGACATTCAATACTCACCAAATATTCAAGTTCACCAGCTAATTACCCCTACAACACCAGGGGTTCAAAACACTTGTGTTGGGCATAATGTAATTTGTGAATTTATCTCATGTAGTGTTTAACATAGATTATATTCAGCAGCAGCGCTGCCGCTTTGTACACACACACACACACACACACACACATGGTGCGTAGGGCACCGAGTGCCAGAAGGGGCACCAGAGCAGCCTAACAATCATCATAATCATCATAATGATGAATAATTTACATTTAAGATGAAGCACAACTACAACAAGGCACCATTAAACCACGATAGGCAATACAAGATATACATAATTGCTCAAAATAATAAAATGAATTATGATGCCCCCCCCCCCCCCCCCCAATCTCCGTGGTTCACGCCTGTCCAGACACCACAAACTCGAGCCCGATGGTAACACGGCCCTGACGGGTTCAGAGAGAATTGCATGCGAGCCCGTATATCTTATGGTGAGAGAGCAGCAGCAATGGCGGTGAACCAGCTGATGCGGTTAGAAGAGTAACGTTATTCATGCAGATGTATAATAAACTTTCCTGTGGTAGCTGGATTCTATCTGCTTCATTTTACAATCCATTAGGTGACTACACAGTGCTGCTTTATAGGCGTTAAAAACGTGTGAGCTCCCTCTAAGTAGCACATCACAACAATTACATCCTGTAGCATAGTTAGTACTACTACTATTACTTTCAGCTGCTCCCATTAGGGGGGGGGGCGCCACACCGGATCATCCGTTTCCATCTCTTCCTGTCCTCTGCATCTTCCTCTGTCACACCAGCCACCTGCAGGTCCTGCCTCGCCACAGCCATAAACCTCCTCTTTGGCTTTCCTCTTCCCTGGCAGCTCCATATTCAGCATCCTTCTCCCAATATACCCAGCATCTCTCCTCCACACAGGTCCAAGCCATCTCAATCTTGCCTCTCTTGCTTTGTCTCCAAACCATCCAACCTGAACGGTCCTTCTAATATACTCGTTCCTACTCCTGTCCTTCTTCGTCACTCCCAATGAAAATCTTAGCATCTTCAACTCTGCCACCTCCAGCTCCACCTCCTGTCAATGTGCTGGTACTGTACTGTTCTTGTTCCTCTTGTTATTGTAGTAGCAGTAGCAGAGTTGCACAGAAGAATGCACTACTACAGAAGCTTCTGCTCTATTACAACTATTTATCTATGTATATAACTGCTGCTGCCACCGTTGTGCCACCGTGCTACCCAGCACAGTGGCACAGTGGTTAGCGCAGTCGCCTCACAGCAAGAAGTTCCTGGGTTCGAGCCCCGGGGTAGTCCAACCTTGGGGGTCGTCAAGGTCATCCTCTGTGTGGAGTTTGCATGGGTTTCCTCCGGGTGCTCTGGTTTCCTCCCACAGTCCAAAGACATGTAGGTCAGGTGAATCGGCCATATTAAATTGTTCCTAGGTATGAATGTGTGTGTGTGTGTGTGTGTGTGTGTGTGTGTGTGTGTGTGTGTGTGTGTGTGTGTGTGTTGGCCCTGTGTGATGGCTTGGTGGCCTGTCCAGGGTGTCTCCCCGCCTGCCGCCCAGTGACTGCAGGGATAGGCTCCAGCATCCCCGCGACCCGGCGGACACTAGGGGCTGTGCCTCTCACCCAGCAGGGCTGTGAGCTGGGGGCGTGGTTTACGTTCCCGGGCTCTCTGGTGCAGGGTTGTTCCTGTTTCAGTTTGGTTTTGGAGCTGAGGAATACAGTTCAAACTCGCCTTCGTCTCCTGTGTTTTCCCTCATCCTGCCACAAGAGCAGGATAAGCTGTTTGGATAATGGATGGATGGATGGATGGATAATTGTTGCTGAATGCAATTGCACATTTGGTTTCTGTTACCCTGATTGGTAACACTTTATAATAACTACACCCTATGAAGCATTAGTTAAGCATTTCTGGGTAATTTTTTTTGAATAGTAGTAGTATTTGGAAGACAACTGAAATGTCTTTTTGCAACAGCTTTTTATATCGGTTTGTATACATTTTAAATTGATATATCATGGATGATGTTTTGTTTAGATCAAGGAATATAAGGTCTTGGTTAAGTTGAAGCCTATTAATCATGTTTTCATTTCCTGTATGAATGTAAGTGTAAAATAAAAGGTTTTGCTAATTTTATCAGGTTTGAATAATAATAATGATACGCATACATAATTTTTTGATTAATGTATTTATACTAAGACTTGTTCTGTGTGTGTGTGTGTGTGTGTGTGTGTGTGCTTTTTTTGGGGGGGGGCAATTACACTTAGGGCACCCAAATGGCTAGCAGCGGCCCTGTTCAACAGCACATTGTAATGACAAGGAAACTACAGATATAATTAATTATAATTATAATTACCAGTCATCGTGGTTCAGTTACATCTGTTGTACTCAAATTATTTGGTTGTTTCTGCATAATGAATGGCCTGCAATTTAAAGAATCATCCAAGTGTACATATATGTACATGCATACACACAGGAGTATGCAGAGTACAAACTTATGTATGTGACATTTAGTAGGGTATGGAGGTCATGGGTACACACATAGGTGCTGCGTAAAGACAGAACACAACTCCGACCTTGTTGCAACCCTGTGAGGAGATTTCAGACGTGTAAGATTCTTAACAGTACTAATGGTGACTTATCCACGGAGAGGATATTTGATTATATCATGCAAACACTCAGCCAGACCAGCCAGACATTAACCAGTTAATAGTTAAGAGTAGCAAGAACGTAGTTGTGTTCAGCTACGGCTTGAGTATTTAGTCCCTTTCCTACTATTACTGTATCTGTCACTACAAATGAACCCAACTATATAGCGCAGTGGCACAACATTGTGACCCCCTTTTATTTCAATGTCCCTTTTTCCCCCCTCGCAGAGCCTCGGATGAGCAGAGAATTGGTTGTTGCCGAGAGATGCCAGGATGCCGAGGGTGTTTAGAGCGCCATGTAACTTGAATTTCAAGGACAAACTTTGTCAGTACACTGGTTCTACAACTGATGGACCTGACAAAACTTGAGATATGCCTACTGAGAGCATTCTGATTCCACATGGTGGGGACCTGATGAAGAGGAGGTCTTTGTGAATATTTTCACTCAATTACATAACCAGGGCAGTAATTGGCCATTGTTCAGTATGAAAATACAAGGAAGGCTTTTTTGAAGAAGACGAAGAAGAAAAGAAGATATTGTCACTGTACATACAATGAAATTCATTCTCTTCATTAGGGCTGTCACGATATTAGATGTTTACTACACGGTTATCATGGCCAAAAGAATTCACAATAATGGTATCTATAGATAAAGCAATAATGTTATTGGTCAAATTCATCTTTAACTTTGTTTATTGTCCGTTTTGGCAAGTGACTTACACTCAAAATACGAGTGTAGGGAGGTGGAGCGTGTGTAACTGTACAAAAGCGTAATAAAAGAACAATTACACTTAATCGATAGTGCAAGCAGATGAACCGGTAAACAAGGCCCAGCATCTGCCATCAATACAATGTCAACTGAAACAAAACCACTGGCAGGGAGCAGGGGCCACAGTCTGTGTGTGAGACCACAGGCTGACAACTATCCATTCATTATCCGAACCGCTTATCCTGCTCTCAGGGTTGTGGGGAGACACCCTGGACAGGCCGCCAGGCCACCACACAGGGCTCACACACACACACACTCACACCTAGGGACAATTTAGTACGGCCGATTTACCTGACCTACATGTCTTTGGACTGTGAGAGGAAACCGGAGCACCCGGAGGAAACCCACGCAGACACGGAGAGAACATGCAAACTCCACACAGAGGATGACCCGGGACAACCCCCAAGGTTGGACTACCCCGGAGTTCGAACCCTGGACCTTCTTGCTGTGAGTCGACCGCGCTAACCACTGCGCCACCGTGCCGCTGGCTGACAACTAACCACTCTGATATACTGGGATTTAATGTCCACTGACCATGTCCTTACATCATTTTTTTCCCTCCATTTTTCATGACACGATTTTGCACGGCAGTAGTAGCTACACACTCTGGTAGTAGCTAGCTAGTGTGGCGGTTTGACCAAGTTTAAACCAGTCTGAGTCAGTGTCAAACCCCACAAAGGATGCATGCATTCAGAATACACATGGCCCCTGGTTATTTCACTACAACACAAACAAATTAATTGCAAGGCAGGGGAATGAAACACAATTTAAATAAAGTCAACCACACTATCAGTCAATTTTCAAAGATTATATTAGCGCAAAGGGGAAGGAAAAGAGTACCATATAATTCAGTTGAGTTTATAAAGTAAATATACTGCACTTTGGGATCCCCCGGTTATCCAACAAACAAAACCCCAACCGAGGAAGTATTCCCAACTGCAGCTCAGTTCAGTTAACCCACAAATCCTCAAAGCTTTAGCAAAGAGAAAAATACATAAAAGACAAGTGGTCACCTGCCTTTCGCCGACTCACGGTTTCTGTGGCATGTGATTATTAAGCTGTTGTCCAATCTCCGGAGATGTTTAGCTGTCGGATCCTAGAGGAGATGATTTTTCAAGGGGACACACATGTGAATAGACAACAAATGCTGACTTTACACAGCACAAAGGCCTGGGCAGGCTGACTTCTCCCTGCTCTTTACTTGCTGGCATCAGTCGCCATAATTTGTCTGATTCATAAAGGACCGTAGGGGGCCGGTCTTTCCAAAAGTGGGTAAATCAGAACCATATCACTGGTTGGCAAGACTGGTGGGCGTGTGGATGTGAGTGAAAACGGACTGATAGCCGGAAACAATTTTTTTTGTTTGTTGATTTTTCTCCCCAATTGTTCTTGGCCAATTACCGTTTCCCCGAGTTGTCGCGGTCACTGCTCCACCCGCTCTGCCGAGCCGGGAAGGGCTGCAGACTACCACATGCCTCCTCCGATACATGTGGAGTCGCCAGCCGCTTCTTTTCACCTGACAGTGAGGAGTTTCGCCAGGGGGACGTAGCTCATAGGAGGATCACGCTATTCCCTCCAGTTCCCCCTCCCCCCTGAACAGGAGCCCCGACCCACCAGAGGAGGTGGGAGTGCAGTGACCAGGACACATACCCACATCTGGCTCCCCACCCGCAGACACGGCCAATTGCATCTGTAGGGATGCCCAACCAAGCTGGAGGCAACACGGGAAACATATTTCGTATTATTTGTAACAACATACTTTGGACAATCGCCACACTAGCTAGTTACTGCGTCTCGGCGTCATGTCTGGTGTGTGGGTCGAGTTGAGGTTCGGGGTTGTGGGAGGGAGACAAAGCAAGAATGGAAAAATGGAATTGATTTATGAGGCCGTGGGTTATTTACGCGATATCATGTGTATTATTTGCATATCAGTATTTCATTTTTTTTAAATATCACGGTTATCATCAATACCGGTATATCGTGACACCCCTACTCTGCATTTAACCCGTCCTCTATAGACACAGCAGAAACAGTGGACCAACTCCAGTTCTTTGTCATGGCATTGGTCAGGGGCACAGACAGGAGTATTAAGACAGAAGAAAGCCACTTTACTTTGCCATTTTACAGGTTACAACGAAATGTGTCTTCTGCATTTAACCCATCATATTGTATAGGAGCAGTGGGTAGCTGCCGCACCCGGGGACCAACTCCAGCTCTTCTTTCCATTGCCTTGCTCAGGGGCACAGACAGGAGTATTAACCCTAACATACATGTCTTTTTGATGGTGGGAGGAAACCGGAGCACCCAGAGGAGACCCACGCAGACACGGGGAGAACATGCAAACTCCACACAGAAAGGAGCCGGGACGGCCTGGGGTTCGAACCCAGGACCTTCTTGCTGTGAGGCAACAGCGTTAACCACTGGGCCACTGTACATGTACACTTTCAGTGGGTGTTGAGGCCAACTCTGGAACATATGGGGGCGGATAATTTTTAAAGTCTGTGATGAGAATGACCCTGTTGTCTGACAAGGGTTATATACCTTTATTATTCTAAACCCAAAATCATCAGTGATTTAGTGCTAACCAACAGTCCCTAATGCTCATCCCAATATTCATTACGATTTAGCTCTAATGAACTCTATTGAAATGGCCTTCCTTATTTTTCCTCATCTGGTCTTTCCACAACTTTGTTAGCCAGCGAACATGCAGTTTCATCATCGTCAAATGAGACCTAATGCAAGCAAATATATCTTTTACGTGGGTTGAATGATCTTTACACTAATATTAACACTGCAGTACACTATGCTGTACCACAAACCAGCCAGCCACTTTCATTTTACTGACTTGCTTTAAAGCTGTCCTTTTCAAAATTCCTCACGATACCCTCGTGCTGCAATTATTTTTCTGCCATAGGAGATTGTGATCATAGATATCCCTTTCCTATGATGTCTTCGATATGTAAGCTGGAATTGTCTCTTCTGATGTCACACTCCCATTTTACATTATCACTGGCTTCCTTTGATGCTTCCTGGAACACCCCCACATGGCATATGCACTAGGTCTATGCATAAGTCCTGAAACTGGAGTGTCATTCTGTGCCGAGGTGACATATAGCACTTGTCATCCCTTGATGCCTTCTCCCACACTAGGTGGCTTTGTGTGCTAGTAAAATGTCTAGCATTACTGTGATGAATTGGGGTGCAGACTTAAGATGCACGCGGTCACCAAATGGCAGCTGTTACGGCCACCGTGTATCCGTGTCCATATAGTTGTTTTGTGTTCCCTTCTGTATCTAACCGTCATTCTCATTCTACATTCAGGTATCCGCCAGGTGCTCCTCATCACCTAATCAACCAGTCAACCAATCAACCAATTTCCATCAGCTTTGCAGTCTACTATTTAAACCCCCACGTGTCTTCAGTTCCCTGGCCAACTAGTTTAGTTTGTGTGTGATTGTAGTTAGTGTTCTGTAGCTACCTTGTGTTGATGTCTTTGTCTCTGTAGCTACTTTGTGTTTGTCAAGTCTGGCCAGGTTTCAGTTAAGTTTTGCATTGTTTCAATCTTGAGTATTTTGAGTTATGTTTAGCCTTTAGTTTGTTTAATTCTTTTGGGCAAGGGGATCAAGGTAAGATGCCCATGGGCATACACCCCATCACGTAGCTTACCTCCTGTTATACACACTAGGTTAGGAGCGGTTGCCTCCCTCTGTATTTAGGTTTGGTGCTTTTGAGCACTGTCAAGGGGGGGGGGTTACTTTTATTAGTAGTTTGTTGTTCTGGCAACCGTTCGGTTCCCTTGTCCTGTCATGATGTTTAAGTTAATATTTATATTATATTTATACGTTTACCAGTCTCACTGTGTTGCACCCTCACCTCACTGTTACCCAGTGCACTAGTTGTTGTCCCTCACTAGACCGAGGGATTTAACAAAAGGGGGCTCATCCGAGATTTGAACCCGGGACCTCTCGCACCCAAAGCGAAAATCATCCCCCTAGACAAATCCCGGACGAGCCCCCCATTTGTTACGTTCCCTGTTAAAGGTGCAGGGGATGAGAGGAAGTAACAAAGAAAATAAAAGTGTCCCGGGGGAATAAGAAAGGTGAGAGGCGGAACCTGGTGTAAAAACAAATAGATTCATTAACAAAAACTAACCCTATATACAATAAGAAAAGGCAACTGAAGATACTGGCTCTTAAGTATCCAGGCTTAGATAACAAAAACTCAGATCAAAAAGAAAGAAACCAAGAACCAAGAACACTAACAGGTTTCAGCCTCCTTCTCAAGGAGTATAGAGTACTGACACAAGAGCTCGCTCTCTGGTTGACAACAATGGCCCACTGGCTGTCTCTCTCTCACTCTGGCTGCCAACAATAGCCCACTGGCACTGTTGGGTGTCTCTCTCCAAGGTATATACCCAGCTGATGAGGAATTGGGGTCACCTGGGCTCAATCAGCAGTTCCACAGGAGGTGGGGCATTACCTGGAGAGGGAAAATTACAGACACATGGCACTAGGGCCGTACCAGCCACCCTCTGTTTGCAAATGTACAGTACATGTGAGTTATGTGTGTATTTTTGTGCTGTGTGTGTGGCTGTGTCTAGGGGGTGGGGTGGGTGGAGAACTTCTGCAGACTTACAAAGGGTGAAGCAACACGTCATATGCATGAGTGAGAGAGACAGCACACACAGATAGGAGGTAACAGTGGGGGGTAACTAACTGCCTGAGGGTAAGGGCATCCGGCTGTTAACATCTGACTCTCCTGATGCTGTACAGTAGCAGTACATGAGACATCAAGTACACACACACTCCTCTGCTTGTCTCATTCAGTCTTTCATTGTGGCACTGTCTGAACGGTATCTCTGGAAGCTCTGGTGTTGGACACACTAAGACCCTGTTTACACTTGGTTTTAAAATGCGTTTTGGGTGATCGGCTCACAAGTGGACAGCGAGACACATCGCCGTTTACACCTGTGTCTATCATGCATCTCCAAATGTGTACTGCTGACCACTTGTGATCAGATTTCGTTACTCAGAAGAAGAAGATTTCCTGTTATGTCCTTGTCGGGGACGCATCAGGACGCATTAGCATTTACACTACAAAAGACATGTGGTCAAATGCGGCGCAGACCACCTCGGCAAGTGGTTTGAGTAACCGGTTCACAAAACGTTTTGGTGGTCGTTTACACTTGTATTTAGCGCTGCCCACTTGTGATCCAATCCCAAAAACCACATTTTAAAACCAAGTGTAAAGGGGGCCTAAGAAAATAAGCTTCTTCCAAGAAGTCAGGTGATGAAACCAGAGCAGCCTATGATTTATGAGAAAGGAGTTAAAAAAAGGGTAACTTTTGTTTAAAAGATAACTTATGTATGACCTGCCCAACCACCACACACACACACACAGGTGATAAGGCACGTCATCCTATACCCTGAAGTTGTTATAATGAGGAGGAGGGCAGATGGAGCTCAGGGCATTCTGTGTCTTTGCTGAAAATCGTTAGCTTCAGGGATACACAGTATTGTAATGCTAACCCAAGTCCAATCTGGCCAGTTATTGTGCCACAGGCCAAAACAATCTGCAGCCTGCATCTCACGAGTAGACACTCCTCTTCCTCTCTTTTAAAGAAGTCTCTTAACAGCTAGCTTCTTTACTTGGGAGTTGATAATTGTCCCTGATGTAACGCCTAACATAAACACAGCTACCATTACCGGCAGATATGCTACAGTACCATTATAATAAGTAGCATCTCCTCCGCCGTGTTTTGCACCGTGTGTGATTTGTGGTCGAAGAGCTATTTCACCACCCAGAGCTAAAAACAGGTGAAAACGAGAGGATACGGGATACTACATCCACACACGATATCCTCTGAGGAGATGACTGACCAAGTGAAGGTGAAGATTTCACATACGCTGACTTTAATCTCGGGAAGACTCGGTTTCCAATTTAGGTAAAAAGTTCTTGCGTAACTGTTGGCAAACTGACAATTTTTTTTAACACACATTCCTCACAGTAGATGACTACAGTGAGGAACAATCTGCTGATGGAAATAATGACCAACTAACATTCTGTGGGACGCTCGCTAAGGTTGCGACATTACTCTTTCTTTCCCCGGGGAACGGTTGTGTGATCTTCTCTCTCTGATGAGTTCTCCATTGTTTCCGCTCTGAACTATGAGTCATTTCCAAACAGAGATTGGCTTAAACTTACTCACTGTTCTGAGGGGGGGAAAAAATGAATAAACTACTCAACTCGCAAAACTTGCAGGACACAAACACACGAAGACGGAAGTTTTAACAACTTAGCGTTATGACCGAGTCAAAGGCAAGTGCACAGGTTGGTAATTAGCAAGCCGTCTGACTCCTCTAATGTCGACGAGTGGCTGCTCCTGCTTTATTTTTCTCCCTCTCCTTTTCGTAATGGGAGTGTTCTCCCACAGGAGGGGAAATGGGCTGGATGTTTGGCCGAGCGAGGCTCTCGGAGAACAGAGAGAGAGAGAGAGAGATAGTGTGGGTGGACTGCGGCTGCTGACTGCAAACGAGGAGCACGCAAAACGACGCACGGTCGAATCCACCACACATGTACGGAGCGCCTCCCCTCGTGTGCCCATGCATACATAGACACACGGGGCCCCCCCTAATGCACGTGTCGAGGCGGTGACTCACAAAGTCACAAATTCCCTGACTCACCCCGAGAGACGAAGAGAGGCAGCGATACAGAGAGAAAAATAAGGAATATAACGTTCACACGAGTGCGATGCCCTTAACACATCACAAGAACAGAAGGCTTGAAACACATCTGTAGATACAGGCGCGTACGGCTGCAGAGAATTGCTCTCTGCGTTCACACATCCCACGCACAGCGCAACAAATCCAAACACCTACCGTACAGCCGTGCTAATAACGGTGGCGGCATATCTATACGAGCATAACAAGCGGAGAGAGAGGGAGCGTGAGAGAGCCCGCCTGAATATTACGCCTTAAGTTGGATGGTCACCCCGGCCTCTCCAATCTGAGACACGCATTTCTGAGCATTGCTGCAGAAGAAGAGGTGCGCAGACCTCGCGTTAATGAGACATTAAGCACAGAGGAAGGTCATGAGCCTGCATTAACTGCTGACTGATCAAGGGCCACGCTGCAAAAAGAAGTACCTGTGTTGTGATTACCCTCTGCCTCTCTTCTTTTCAGCACCCCCCCCCAACCCCTTCACCCCCACTTCTCCTGCTATCTCCATATTAAATGGTATTCAAACAGGGTGCCATTGTTCGCCGTCTCCTTCAGAGCCCAGTCTCGCAGACAAAATGCTTGTGTGGGACTTGTCTGGCGTTGCCAAAACACACTGAATGCCAGCCTTCTAGCCTCTTTGTCAGGACCACCCAGGGCGAGACGAAGTCCAGACCGAGTCTTAAGGCAGGGATGAGTCCAAGACCGAAGCTTATCGGGCCCGAGTCAAGTCTATGGCTTTTAAGGTCCAGTAAAATGATATCTTTTCATTCATGCTTTTTTATCTACACCCAAAGAGTAACTAAACACCGGACCATTTTGGGGAGTTTGCTGAAACATACAGGTTAAAAACCATGTAAAGGTTAAAAACATAGCAGGATGGTCTTGGTACTCTGTGAATACTGGTTCTTTGGCACGCCCACATCCAATTAACCCATTATTGATGTTATTTTCGCAGCTATTTTTATCCTGCTATGCTAACATCACAGAGTACCAAGCCCAGCCTGCTATGTTTTCAACCTTTACATGGTTTTTAACATGTATGTGTCAGAAAAACTCACTAAAATGTCTGGGGTTTAATTACTCTTTAATTTGCATGTATTTTAATAATAATAATAATTATTATTATTTACATGTATTTTAACACTATAAATTCAAACAAAGATATTTTCTTTTAATTTTGTGTTTCAAAGTATAATCCCCCCCCCCCCCCAAAAGTTTTTAATTATCCTGCACATGATCAGCATCTACTTACCCCTGGTAGTAGTAACCACCAATACACTACCTAGCTAGTGCAATGGAGAAGAAATAAGATAGTGGGAAATTATGTACACAGTCTGAGACACTAAAGCTTTTAGTGTTGTTTAAAGGACAGGTTTATGTTATGTTGCCCCTGAAGACGCCATTGTAAAGTTGTGTCCAGTGATAGTCCAATGTCAAACATCTCCAAAATGAAGCCAAAGGGTAAAACAATATCAAAACCGATACGCACAAGGGCAAAAACTATGAAAATAAGACATGTCTGTGAATGTTCTCATTCATCCAGGTCATAGTTATCCAAAGGAATTGAATCAAGTGCAACTGGACTTGATTCAATTCCTTTGGTCTAGTCAGTAAGCTTGGTCTAGTCAGAAAGGCACGCACTGATGAAGCCTCTTGGATGAGAGGCGAAACGTCTTCACGGATATATAACCAAGTCCAGTTGCACTTGATTCAATCCCTCCCCCCCAGAATTACCCGTTAACCATTTCTAATCGAATACGGCAAAAAAATGTATGGTGGCCATGTCACAAATCAGTGCATTTTAGAAACGGCAGAACACTGTCAATCCATAAGTTTCCTGCAAAAGTTTTTGTCTGTGGGACTGTGGTGCGTGTTCCCTAATGAAACGCGGGGATGTTTACATACGTTCTCCTTCCCTCCGGTGAGGGTCAACAATAGACTGCCGTGCTCTGACTGAGAATCTGCCACAAAGACTCATGAGCTGAGAACACGGCATTCATGATGAGGCGCTTGATGGGCCTGCCGGTGTTACAGTATTTTTCGACTACTCTGCAGAATCTGACTCCCCATTACGGGAACGGGTTAGGGTGGGTGGATGGTCAAGAGTTAGCCTAACCTAACCCCAAACCCCCTAACCCGTTGACGCAAAGGAGAGTCAGAAGGGGAGTCAGATTCTGCGGGGGAGTTGGAAAATTCTATAACACCGGCACGGATGACTGAACATACACACACGGTTCCACCTGAGCGGGCTCCAGCCTGCCACTAAGAGGTACTATAAACAAGTGCGGCGGACAGCGTTCAGTGAAAGGTAAGTGGAGGACAGCGATATCAGCCGGGCGCTGGTTGTTTGATTGTTGACATATATGCATCCTATATGCTCTCACACCTGGGACGCTGCGCTCATTCGTGCATGGCATTTTCACTATACCACAGAAATGCAGTGTTTATTTGGTTGTACGTGCATTTGCAGACAAACTGTGCCATGCATACATCTGAGGTGAAGACACACACACCGGGACTGGATGTGTACGATGTTATCAAAATGCAATGTTGTCCATTGCAAAGACAGATGGGCACCTTGTGTTGGAAGAATAAACTGAGAATAAAGTCGTGATTTTCTTTCATTTCAACTGCACTCAACTTGTGGATTTGAATTTATTTTAAATTTAGTGGTTACCTTCTCTCACAACACATTTCAGTCTTTGAGAGCTCACGGGTTTGCTACACACACGGACCACACGTCAGGGGCAATGGGACATTTCCCCGAGGCCGAGAGTCGTTTTGGGCTGCTGTGAACAGCCAACTTGACCAGCGATAATGTGGCAAGAGGGAACGAGTTAACGGAGCTCTCAGAATCCACACGAGGTGTGACTTGCACTCTCGCCGCAGTGTCCCCCGGCGCAAGGGTGCCCGCCAAAAATGACATTATCACATCTCTCGGCAATATACAATTTATAGTTAGTCTGGTACCTATTGCATCAACAAATAGGGTTAGCCTACAACATTAGTGGTGCGGAAAATTGGCAGTTTGCGTGAACGGGGCGGCCTGGGATGGAGTTGAATTCCCGGCCCGAATAATTGTTTCAGTCCATCCCTGGTTTCCCACACTTAATTCAATGACAATAAATTGAATTGAATTAATTTAGATAGATAGATTCTTTAGTGTCCTTCTAGAGGAGATTTGTGCCCTCCGTACATATTTATATGTGTAAATCCATACACTCACACATGGGTACACAGGTACAACTACATATTGCTAAATCTTTTCATGTTAATACCACGATGAGTCAAATTATTTTTGAATTTCTATTTGGTTTGTTCAGATACATAGTTCTGTCTTCGCTCCGATTCCAAGTTAAAGTTGAAATTCAGTCTTACCAAAGTGCATTAAAGCTCAGCAGACAGGCCACGGTGCGAGTGTTAGACGAGTACTTACCCCGTGATGCGTGGTAGGGTGTCGGTGGAGAGGAGGGCTAGCAGCGGCTTTTCGCGCTCTATCAGCCAAACCGTGTAGCGCCCGCTCTGCTTCGGGTGCAGGAACACAGCCATGTCCAGTCCGCAAGGGCCCGATCCCCCCCACAGCCAGGGGCTCAGCACCCAGGGACCCCCGAAAACCGAACCGTTCACCCAGAGGAACTGACCTGGGGGGAGAGAAAGAAAGTCAAACTTCAGCAGGCGAGAGAGATGTGGAGAGAATACAACTTCTCAGTTGTGTGTTTTCTTGAAAGTGGAAGTTAAAGCTGCCACGATTCTCAATTTAATTTTCATGCCTCTGTATCAGTGGTTTTGAACCATATGTCCAGCAGGGAGCCAGGTGGGTTGTGGGATTTCCAGAATAAACACATTGTATTTGGGGACAGAATTTTAAGTAAAAGTAAAATAAAAAAATTTCATACTTTCTAAATCGATGCAAATTTTATACAGTTGCATTCCTAAATGTCATTACAATAATGTTTAATGTTGACATGCCTTAGCAGGCCGTGACTGAAGACTGAAAAGAGGAAATACTGCGTTGATGGACAACACGGACAGGTTAGTTATCTCACTTTTTGACAGGTAATGAGATATTTTGCAAACACTTTCTATGAACCTTGCATCTATAACACCCTATAAGCATCTATGACGCACTATAAGCATCTATGACACCCTATAAGTGTAGCTAAAAGTTATTGTAAGACTCATTATAACCATGTATACGCCCTCACAACACCTCATAATCGCCTTTATGATACATCGTCAATTTAAAACGGATTTATGCATTATAAATATGTCATCATTAGCCTGTTTATCTGTCAAATGTCATAATGCATCATAGCCAACTTCTTTTGCTGAAGTTTTGTAGAGATGCATAATGACAGTTCAGTGTTATTTCACAGTCTTCAGCCATAGCCGTTAGTCATTGTAATACACATTATAGGAAAGTATGGGCGTTATAGATGCAATAGATGCTTATAGGGCATTATAGATGCTTATAGTGTGTTATAGATGCAAGCTTCATAGAAAGTGTTACCGATATTTTTTTTACTTATTTTAACTCTAGAAACATTTGGGGGGTCTATATGACCGACATAATCAAATAAAACCAACAGCAAGAACATCAGATATTTGCTATATGACGACTCCAAATGCTCGTCTGCGGGCCGTAGTCGCACAAATTCTAATGAAACAATGTATGGCACACACCCTGATGGGATTCATCGCCACGGTTAGAGATACATTACCCCATCGCTGTATATCTTGCAATCAACTTCCCCCCCCAACCGATTTTCTCCCCAATCATACCTGGCCAATTACCACATTCTTCCGAGCCTACCCGGTCACTGCTCCACCCCGTCTGCCGATCTGAGAAGGGCTGCAGACTACCATATGCCTCCTCCGATACATGTGGAGTCGCCCGCCGCTTCTTTTCTCCTGACAGTGAGGAGTTTCACCTGGGGGACATAGCACGTGGGAAGATCACGCTATTTCCCCCTCCCCCTCGATCAGGTGCCCCGACCGACCAGAGGAGGCGCTAGTGCAGCAACCAGGACACACACCCATATCCGACTTCCCACCCACAGACACAGCCGATTGTGTCTGTAGGGATGCCTGACCAAGCCGGAGGTGACATGGGGATTCGACCCGGCGAGCCCCGTATTGGTAGGCAACGAAATAGACCACCGTGCCACCTACACGCCTTGTCATTTACATTTTTTTTATTTTTTTCCCTTCTCAAACACCCCCGAGACATTACAGTACAAAATATACTTTCCATATGGTAGTCTGCGGGTACAGTACACAAACAGAAAATGAAAGCGAACACACAACATGACAGAGCTCCCTCCCAACAACACACAACACTCCACCTGACATACATTAAGGCTTTTACAATAATATCTAATGGACCTCAGTATTTATACATCTGAGGAAGCTACTCCACATGTCAGTGAGTTTAGACACAGAACCCATCACTTTGGCTAACATTAGCTAACATTAGCTCATATGAGGCTGTGGCCATCATGTGCCCGGTCCAGTCCTCACAACAAGGTGTGCTTTGTATTTGTCCACTTCTTTAGTATAACCGTGGCTGCATTAAGACAGCCTGCAAGGACTAACCCTAACTGTGCCTTTCTAAGTCCAGCTGGTAGAACAGATATGTCTCCAAGAGGGCAAAAATGTGGCGAGCTTGGCAAGGGCTGATTCGGCTACTCCTCAATTGCCCCAACCACTCGGGTCCAGAATGGGGAAACCGCAATTGACTGTTTCATCCCCGAACACACCACTACATCTCTCACTCGTCTCTTCAAATCGAATAAACCGGCTACCAAAGAGGGTAGGCAGGTCTTCCAGACACTGGTAATACTTATGCAAAATGAAGCCATTCTTCCATGAAACTCTACCAACATCAGGTCCTCGTATAAGCAGAACTCCTTGTAGCAGCTTTAAACACGTTAAGTCTGAAGTTACCGCATATCCACCTCCTGACACTATACTGTATATGCACCCTATACGTTGCCTTTGTGCACCACCTGTTGACACTTATGTCCTATTGGACTTCCATCCATCCATCCATCCATCGATCCACCCATCCATTATCCAAACCGCTTATCCTGCTTTCAGGGTCGCAGGGATGCTGGAGCCTATCCCAGCAGTCACTGGGCGGCAGGTAGGGAGACACCCTGGACAGGCCACCAGCCCATCACAGGGCCCACACACACACACTCACACACACACAAATTCACACCGAGGGACAATTTAGCACGGCCAATCACCTGACCTACATGTCTTTGGACTGTGGGAGGAAATGGCAGCACCCGGAGGAAACCCACGCAGACACGAGGAGAACATGCAAACTCCACACAGAGGACGAACCTCAAGGCTGGACTACCCCGGGGCTCAAACCCAGAATCATTGCTGTGAGGCGACCGTGCTGCCCCCTATTGGACTTGAACCTAGTTTTTTTGGCACTTACTTGCGTCGCCGCCTCCTGACTAGACCCTTGCCTGTGTTGTGTCAACTCTCAGACGTACGTCGCTGTGGATAAAGGCGTCTGCTGAATGAAATTCTAACACTGTATATGAAGGGGACCGGGTCCCGACAGGAACAACACAGGGGCCACACGCAGCAACCAGTGGTGATGTCACGTTGTATTTATCCGCTGACTGGAAATAACAGCTAATGAAAACGTGTAAACTAAGATGCTTTAAATAAGAGCAGTCAGCGAGTTTCCCCAGGAACAACAATAACAGGGAGAGCAGGGAGGAGGAGCCGCGGTCCAAAAATCAAACTGCATTTTCTTCGCTTTCATACGAAGAACTACGCTAGTCTCAATCCACTGAGCTCATTCAACCAGGATGTTCATCAGAAACGGAACTGGCGTGTGTGTGTGTGTGGTGGGGGGGGGGGGGACTACAAAGAGACTCAACTTGAAAGGGGGAATATCAATTTTTAATGTACTCCGTTAACAAAAGTAGTGTTGATGAGGGGAGGCAGCGGAAAAGAAAATGTAAAGGAAAATATCCCATAGAACAAATGCTTTTTGATCACACGGATGAAACGTTCAATCAGGACTCGGCTCCGCGTGCTGGGTTCTCTCCTGGTGGGGATGAGGTGGGGATAAGGTGGGGATGAGGTGGGGATGAGGTGGGGATGAGGCGAGTTGGCTGCGGCAGATTTCCACAGATCTAATAAAGCTGCTGTGGATGTGGAAGGTGTCTGTTGTGGGGGGGGGGGGGGGGGGTTGCTGTGTTCGTTTCAGTTTGTTTTGCTCTCGCTTCCAGCCCCGTTTCTCGACTGGAGGGTAATGGACGGCACCAGCGTCCCAGGGATCACGTCGTATCATCGTCCACTTCTCTAACAGGGACACACACGTCTCCTCGCGTATGTCACTGCTGCACTTCGAGTGGCCCTTTGCTATTAGCCGCGTATACATTGAAAATTCTGGGACTGAATTAGACGGGGGCAGGAAGGAAGGGACGGGGCCGGTGCAGCTCGTGATGCCTGGACCAGTTGGATTAGCATCAAACTGAAGCCTTTTAACTGACACACAGGAATATAAAAGGCAACACAAAACCACACAGATAAGTGACTCCCACAATGGGCTTTTCTGATATTTACTTTCACCAGCTGGGCAGATAACTAGAATTTCCCCTCACGGCGGCACGGCGGCTAGTGCAGCTGCCTCAAAGCAAGAAGGTCCTGGGTTCGAGACCCGGGGTAGCCCAACCTTGGGGGTCGCCCCGGGTCGTCCTCTGTGTGGAGTTTGCATGTTCTCCCCGTGTCTGCGTGGGTTTCCTCCGGGGCCTCCGGTTTCCTCCCACAGTCCAAAGACATGTAGGTCAGGTGAATCGGCCGTACTAAACTGTCCCTAGGTGTGAATGTGTGTGTGTATGTGGGCCCTGTGTGATGGCCTGGCAGCCTGTCCACGGTGTCTCCCAGCCTGCCGCCCAATGGCTGCTGGGATAGGCTCCAGCATCCCCGCGCCCCTGACAGCAGGGTAAGCGGTTCGGGAATTGGACGGCTGGATGGCTTTCCTCTCACCTCATGTGCAGTAAGTGCAATTACCTTTTACTATGGAAGCGGTCATCATGTAAGTGTTATTGTCTACAGTGGTCGCTTCCTTCATATACCATGTATAGGGACAGTGTCTACACGGGGACATTTTTAGCTTACCGTTCTGCACATTACACTTATGTTTTGTGCTGAACTTTATAATATATATATATTTTTTTTTTAATTCCCCCCCTCCCCTCTGTGGATCTGGGGAGGGGTGCAGACTACCACATGCCTCCTACGATACACGAGGAGTTGCACGCCACTTCTTTTCACCTGACAGTGAGGAGTTTCACCAGGGAGCCATGGTGCGTGGGAGGATCACGCTATTCTCCCCAGTTCCCCCTCCCCCCCCGAACAGGCGTCCTGACCGACCAGAGGAGGCGCTAGCGCAGCGACCAGGACACATACCCACATCCGGCTTCCCTCCCGCAGACACGGCCGATTGTGTCTGTAGGGACGCCCGACCAAGCCGGAGTTAACATGGGGATTCGAACCGGAGAACCCCCTGTTGGTAGGCAACGGAATAGACCGCCACGCCACCCGGGCGCCATAATGCACCTTATACTATACCTTTTGATACATTCTGCCTGAGACAAATCATGTAAGAATCCCGATGCACATGTTTGTAAATGGCAATAAAGTAATCCTGTACTCTCCTCCAGAGAGAACCAGGAGACAGGAAAAGACACCAACCACATGGTATTTAACTTCAAATAACAGCGAGGAGCTCCATTCGTGGAGGACCTCAAGTCATAGGTCTTTATGTACGGACAACTTTTCTCAGAAAAAAAGGTTGCTTGTCCCCTTAATCCTTCCTGGAGGTGTTGCTGATCTCCAGGGGACAGTGAAATACTGGTGCATTCGCAGGCCTACTGTTTGGGGTTCTCCAGCTAAGCCTCATTAGCTCTTCCCCCCCCTCTCATTTGCATGCTCCGTGCACACAGGCCCCAGATAACTTGGCAAGGACGACGGCAGAGCCTCCAAAAAGTTTGCAGGCGATGTTGCTTGCATACACTTTTCTACATAACCAGCAGTGGTTTGCGACAAAGCAGCTTTCAGACCAGGTCTAGAAAGGCTCGGGGGGGGGGGGGGGGGCAAAGGAAGTAAAACTATCGGCTGTTTCCTGGTCCAACTGAGATGAAAAAAGAAAAATACCTGCCTGTAAACAATTACCGGCAGGGTTCATCTTTTTATAGGCGACTATAAAGTTGCAGCTCAAATTCCATTATTGGATTTCGGCCTCGATTTCTGCATCCCTGAGGATATTGATGCCTGACCAATACAAACAGTTGTTATTCAGGGTGACGGTGATTCACCCTGGGTCTTATGCAAGACAAAACCCAATGTGCTGCTCAGTGACCTAAATTACTGCATCACAGGAGCTGGTTTAAGACACACATGTTGTGTTTCACAAGGAAGATGTGCGTTTGCAGAGGGGATACATTACGTAGCGTAGGAACTTTGCTAAAGGAGTAGTCCCGAATTTTTGAAATCAATCCCTATTTTATGATCGCCGCTCACGTGGTACATGAGTTTCATTATGCATCCTTTTCTGCGTACTGGACACAAAGCTCCAGCTTGCCCTCTACAGTTCAGTACAGTTAACGAAGGGCAAATCCACAATTCTCAGCCAGGGCAAACAAAACACGTAACGGTTCAGCCAAAGCTGACGTGACGCTACAGCAGCCTATCATAGTGAATTTGAGCGGCCATCTAAAACTGTTTTTTGTTTTGCTAAATTCCCTCTTAGTGTTTGCTTTGCCGTGCCGTGGCGGAGTGCCTCCTGCTGGTAATTTCTTGCAGGTTGTCCATCCATCCATTATTCAAACCGCTTATCCGAATCCGGGTCACGGGGACGCTGGAGCCTATCCCAGCAGTAATTGGGCGGCAGGTGGGGAGACACCCTGGACAGGCCGCCAGGCCATCACAGGGCTGACTGGACTGTGGACTGTGGGAGGAAACCCACACAGACACGGGGAGAACATGCAAACTGCACAGAGAACACGACCTGGGATGACCCCCCCCCCCAAAGGTTGGATAACCCCGGGGTTCGAACCCAGGACCTACTTGTTGGGAGGCGACCGCGCTAACCACTACACCACCGTGCCGCTCTTGTAGGTTGTGTTGCAGGGAATAACACGGTAGGAAACAACCCTAACCAACTGCAAAGTAAATAAATAAACAAACAGCACATTTTTAAAATGAACAATAGAATTTGCTGATAGACTGGTGTTTGCACTAAACCAGGATTGTGGATTTGCTGCACTGAGTTCAAACTGGTAAGCCAGAGCCGCGTGTCCACGGGTGACTGTGAAAATTAATTAAAACCTAATTATGTAATGCATGAGCAGCATGAAATGGGGATAGACTCAAAAAAAAAAAAAAAACCAAAAAGATCCAAATTTTCCCTTTAATCACCCAGCTGCTTATGTAAAGTGTCAGCTGTGGACACAGACCCGCGGTTGGCGCCGCTGACTCAGCAGACACCTGCGGTGGGCTGGCATAACAAGCACTCGTGTGTGTCATTTGACTGTTTAATGGCTGACTGCAGTGAGACTGGGCCCTGCACTGCCCCCCCCCCCAAATACACACAGTGACTTGGCGCTTGAAGGAGGAAGTGCATGATTTGTGGGCTCTCGTTTGTGTAAACTATAACTGATTGTGTGCGTGTCCACCCTGGTCTCTTCTTCCATCCTTTACCCGCCAGTAGCGTTGTGTTCGTCACACCCGCCCCGAAACAATCATCCATCCATCACGTTGTTGTGGTGTCAGGGACCCACAGGTAGTCGGGCCCCTCTGTAACAACCCATCCGAGGTCCTGCACCACTTTAGTTAAGGTGTTAAGGGTTCATAGAAAGTGGTTCCTGCTTCAAACAGTTACTCTCGTTGTGAAGGAAAGGAGAAATCACAAATAAACGAATAATTAAGTATAAATAAAAAACATTATCTACCACATTGCAGGGAGGGGACCCTTAAACAACCACCGATTTGGACCTTATTTGCCACACTTCTTCTCCAGCTGGCTCGCTTTGCCGCAGTTGGAACCAGTTTCTCATCTATCTGCGAGTTTCAGACTCCAGCGTTGGGATGGTACCCGATTACTGCCCCTCTGAGGAGGAAGACAGGAGCGGCAAGCGAAACTTTAAAAACATTTCCAGCTCTCCGTATCTCCACAACGAGCTAGCAAACACTGTTTTCACACCCTTCTGCGCCGCCACCGATTGCATCAGCCGGGGCTCTTGTCGGCGCAGCGTGTAATCGGGCCGAGCGTCTGTGAGGGCAGCATCGCTCGGATAATAAAATCCCAGCTGAAGGCCCGGGAGGAGGGAGGGGAAACAAAGGGGTTCAAAATGCAGTCCCTCCTCAATCCTCTTAGAGGACACAATGGGTCCGTCCAGGGTCGGCACACGCTTGTAAGGGTGCGTCAGACTCTGGCTTCCTCACAACATTTTAACTCGCGACTGATTGTGTAATATTGTGTAACAGCTCCTATGTTAAACGGTACAAAATGTGGACAAAAGATACACCCCCCCCCCTTTGTGATGGGTGAATTAGTGTTTATTTCTGCAATTCGACCCACTGGGTTTTCAATTCGTGGGTTTCAATTTCGGGGGTTAACTGACACATATTACCTTGTGATTCAGTTTGATGTTGATATACTGAATAAAAAGTAATGAAAGGGGCGTCCGGGAGGTGTGATGGTCTATTCCGTTGCCTAGCAACACGGGGATCACCGGTTCGAATCCCTGTGTTACCTCCGGCTTGGTCGGGCGTCCCTACAGACACAATTAGGTGGGAAGCAGGATGTCCTGGTTGCTGCACTAGCGCCCCCTCTGGTCGGTCGCGGAGCTTGTTCGGGGGGGGGGGGGGGGGGGACAGTGTGATCCTCCCAACGCACTATGTCCCCCTGGTGAAACTCCTCACTGTCAGGTGAAAAGTAGCGGCTGGCGACTCCACATGTATCACAGGAGGCATGTGGTAGTCTGCAGCCCTCACTGGATCAGCAGAGGGGGGTGGAGCAGCGACCGGGACGGCTCGGAAGAGTGGGGTAATTGGCTGGGTGCAATTGGGGAGAAAAGGCCCCCCCCCCCAAATAAGAAGTAATGAAAACAAGGTGGACTAGGTGGAGATTCAAGGCGCCTTGAAACATTTTGCACACTATTTGATTTATTTGAGGATTGTCACCGGCGACCTTGTTATATTCATATTCTCAGTTTCCTATTCCCTCTTCGCTCCCCCCGTTAAAAATGTGCAACTTCAGACACATTTCAGTGAATATTTCAGCACTTTACCGGGAATTGGAGAGCCTTTTAAAGCGTTTGCGACCACTGGAGATGGATTGTTGTTTCCCGCTCGTGTATTGATGTTCCTGTTACAAGTCCCATGGCTGGCGGTTTTATCATGAACTTTTTATGTGCTCACAATAGGAAATTACTTTGTCTCCATAAAGACTTGAATTTCTACAAGGTAAACAGAATAAAGAGCATGTATTCTGAAACATTAATGCCTTCAAGAGGCAGATGAGGCTTTTGTTTTATCTAGCTGTTACCTTTTGTATTCTGTCAATAGTCCATTGTTTACACAGCACCATATTTTTACATATTTATGCGGTGCAGATGAGAGCACCAAGGATTAAATCTCTGTGAAATACATTTGCCTCTCTTTACCCGAGAAAACAACTGTGCTTCCTGTCCCACGTTACGTCTGTCATGATATTTTCTAGTCAGCATTATTTACTACCTTTGGTACTTGGAGCCAAATCTTCCTCTATTTCACTAGGAGTTAAGGCATTTCAGGCTTCGCTGTTATGTTATTTCCCTCAATTTCACAAGCAGGGTAGTTACAGGCGGCCTCGTGGATTCTGAGATGAATTACCCTCGGCTGTTAAATCAAAATCCCATAAGATTATCCCCACGTGTACTACTCAAACTGGCTTTATTAGAGTACAATATCTGCCTGTGGTGCGTTACCGACTCCTTATTTTGCCACTAATTTGGACACGGTGCGACATGAGGTGAAGCGCCCCGCTACCAATCCCGTTCATTTTGCTGATTGGACCCACTGAATCCCTGTTAGTCCGAGGCACTCAGCCGTGTCGGGACCACCTGTGTTTGTTTCATTCAGTTTACGGTTGTTTGTCAGTGACTAACAGTTACGCACTGTGTTTGACACCGCTGTGCCCGCATCGGGCCCAGACCAAAAAGGGCCTCGGTGTCAACATAACAACAACCACCGCCAACCACAGAGCAGCACGAGGAGCCCGCCGACCCTGGACACAGAAAGGCAATCACAAGTAAATACCAGTCGCTGAATTGCTGTGAACGGTTCTGCAGCCAGAGCTGCACTCAAGGGACCAACTTAAAATGGCTGCTGTGCCTGCCGCCCCCCCCCCTCCGACTATGTGTGCTCCACCCTCCAAGCCCCCACATCATGGCTATTAGCAATCACCTTTTTATTGTAATATGTTACTTTTATCACCTTCTATGCTATTAAATGTTTTATTTTCATTCTCTTGTCGATTGCAAAGCACTTATCAACGGACTTATCGTATTCTTCTTTCTGCTTGTGGCTGCTTTAATTTGCTTTATGCTAATGTAAAGCACTTAAGACTGCAATTCGTGTATGAAAGGTGCTATATAAATAAAGTTAGTAATAACAATAATAATATCGCTATGGGCAATTTTAAGTTAGAAGGCTTTTTATGATATTTGGTCAAAGTCGTGCTGCATCCCGACAGCCATCGTGTAAGTAGATGAACTGAGAAATAAATCCGGTCTATGTGGCCGTCCTAGGTGCTGTTAAACGGAGACAGAACATTAGCACCGCGCCTGCTCCTCATCAGCCAATCAGGAGAGTTCTTTGCAAGCCAATGTCTCCCATTGGCTCTTACTTGCTGTCATTCAGTTTGCACATTCATGTGGCTCTTGGGCAGGAGTGCAATGGATGGATGGTATTTTATAAGGGGCGAACTCTTTTGCAGGATGTTTTTGAAAACATAGCTTGCTCTTGCTAACTTCTGCCCAGGATTGCTTATCCCCGCTTTAATAGTTTTAGGTCACCACCACTGCCGACTCGCAAAACATATGAATTTGAGAGTTCATATTTGTCTGACCTGACCAGCAACAGGTGTCGGGACTGTACTGAACAGCTTGTCACACTTTGTAAGAAATGTGGATATTGTGGTGTTTGTTTCTCAACACTGAAGTCATTGGTGAAGTGATTCCTCACTACATCTTTCTGAAGCAAAAGACATACCTCAGGAACACTGTCATTTCACTTCATGCACTTGTGTACATGAAATGAAACGAAACGCTGTTTCCCCCAGCTCACAGCAGTGCAACACAAAGACAAAAACACATCCAGAAACTACAAGAACACATATATCCAAACTAACACATATAGCTAAACGGGAAAAACAAATAAATAAATAAATAAAAACTCACTATCCAAGAAAACGAACGCCGGTCTGCATGGGCTAGCAGTTAGCTTAGCCTGCCCCGCTTCCGCGTCCTGTCAGACCGCCCTCGGCGTTTCCTCCTCGGGCGCAGCTCCAGGCAGGGGCCGTGGTCCCCGGGCCTACCGGACAAAGCAGACCAAGCCCTCCCAGCCGATCCAGCGCCAGCTCTCCCAGCCAGACACCCTCCTCACACTCCCCACGACGACATAAAAACACCACGGTCAACGCCAGGTGAGGCCGTCGCCAGACCGCCCTCGGTGTTATGGGAACTGCCGGTCTGCATGGGCTAGCAGTTAGCTTAGCCTGCCCCGCTCTCCCAGCAGTCAAACGAGGACAAAACTTCGACGCAGACGTGGACAAAGACACCGCATGGACGGCACTCGGTGAGGCCGCCGCAAACGTGAATTCGCGCCGCCATCTTCCCACACAAGAAGCTTATTCCAGTTTTATTCCTAGCCAGAAATCATTTATCTTTGAAACCAAAGACAAAAAAGTGAAGTTTGGGTAGCGGCGGGCATCTGGATTTGGATAAATGCTCTGCATACTTCTCACTTAATTGACACTGCAGTATTTTGAAGTTGTCCCAATCCAGGTTGGGATTTCGGAGCTATTACGGTATTTTGCATGCTGGGCGTTCGCCCAGGAGACTTAAAGGTTTGCTTAAAAGAAAGAATGAGTGAAAAGAGCACCCGCACACTCTCATTTGTGTAAGAATCTCACTTATTTGCGAGCTGTCGGTCAGAGACCCTCTTCTCTATTTTCCATTTAAAAGAAAGAATAGAAAGCCTGAAAAGAAACGTTAAGAGGAATGTGTGCGCGTGTGTGTGCTACTGAACATTTGAAAAGGCTTTTGTTTTCAAAATCCAATTACTACAGTGAATAGATGGTCTGTACTATAATGATTTTATTGTTGTAAATCTCCCCCCACCCAAAAGGAACAACAATATGAATCTTAATTAAATTGATAGTAATCCATGACTCAAATGTCGTTAACACGAAGGGGGTGGGGACAAAGTCAGAGAGACTGAACGGGTCTTTATTTCAACATAATTCTAAAATACATTACTTGTTTTTCCTTCTCATGTCAGAAGGCGGTCCGCTTAAATTTCCTCAATCAACAGAAAATTGAGTCTTTTTTTTGTTTTTTGTTTTTTTTGAGGGGGGGGGATTTCCCCCCTTTCTCTCCCCAGTTGTACAAACTTGGCCAATTACCCCACTCTTCCGAGCCGTCCCGGTCACTGCTCCACCCGCTCTGCTGATCCGGGGAGAGCTGCAGACTACCACATGCCTCATCCGATACATGTGGAGTCGCCAACCGCTTCTTTTCACCTGACAGTGAGGAGTTTCACAAGGGGGACATAGCGCGTGGGAGGATCATGCTATTCCCCCCAGTCCCCCCCCCCCTCGAACAGGTGCCATCACCAAACAGAGGCGGCGCTGGTGCAGCAACCAGGGCACATACCCACATCCGGCTTCCCACCTCCTGCAGACAAGGCCAATTGTGTCTGTGGAGATGCCTTGACCAAGCCGGAGGTAACACGGGGATTTGAACCGGCGATCCCCATGTTTGTTGGCGACGGAATAGAATGCTATGCTACCCGGATGCCCCTGGCTTTGTGTCTTTTGAGTCAGGTGTGGCCCTGCGTAAAGACTGTAAAATGTGGATTATCATGCAGCGTATAAATAACGGCTCAGATAATGCTTTTTGAAACACAGCTAGCCAGTGTTTATTCTTAATCAGAAGCTTTTCTCTTACTCTTGTATTTCAGTGTCACAAGAGCACATTTACCTCACAGCTTACGATGAAACGACTCCAGCTTCAGCGGCTTTAGGGGCCATGGTTAATGCTAGAGGTCAACACAACATCTGATGAAATTACACTGGCGTCAGACCAACAACACCCAAGATATTTGACTTTTTTTTTTAACTTTTCACAACTTTGCATTATCAGTCAGAGTCATCTGTGGTGTTTTTGATAAAAAAGTAAATAAATAAATAAAATAACTAAGTTTATTTCCAAACACTACTTTTAACATAATAGCCCCTCTTGATTCATGCACGTGTCTTTGTGCGCTTGTGTGTTCACGTGCATAAATCACAGGATGTGAGTGGATCGATGGCTTCCTTTTACATTAACGGCAGTTAGCGCCGGTTTTGTCCTTGTTGGTAGAGCAGGACTCAGCCCCCCTTTTTATAGCTTCTCTCTGCATTTGGCAAAGCTACTAGTGTGTGTGTGTGTGTGTGTGTGTGTGTGGTGTGCCTAAACCCTTTTGCCTGAAGCTCCCTGATCAAATTGAAAGAGCATTTTTTGAGGCAATCTCGGCACACACACACACACACACACACACACACACATATATATAGAGAGAGAGAGCGAGAGAGAGAGAGAGAGAGAGAGAGAGAGAGAGAGAGAGAGAGAGAGAGAATGGATTCAGCAGACCTCTCACTACACTCTCCAGAAAGAACCCCTTCTTGATCATACCTTCATTTGGGTTTTGTTTTGGTCCACACTGAAAGAAAACAACAATGCTGAGACAACTAAAGTAAACTTCCGTGGCGCAGTCATCCTTTAGAATGTGTGTGTGTCTGTGTCGGTGGCCTTATTCAGGTTGCCATCTACCCTTTATTCTTGTCTCCACTGTTTAGTTTAACTTTTTTTCGAGCCGCAAGAGAAAAGTCACAAATGTGCCGGCGAGAGTCGCCTGTACAGAAAGAAAGGGGCCAGGGTCCAAGCAGAAGGGGAGGAAGATCTGGTTCTGTTCTTCTTGTCCGTCTTCATTGTAGTCAGCATCTTCAACAGCAGCTGTTGGTCGAGGGCGCGAGATGTGAGGAGGTCTATGAAGACCCTCTGTCATATCAAGGACCACATACCTGTGTTGATTTGTTTAAATTCTATTGGGCCTTCTACTGGAAGACTTCAGATTTACTTATACAGTACCGCTCATAAATGACGGAGTCCAAAGTTCACTACAACAAATAAACCGGTACAACGATACAATTAATAAACATTTTAGAAAAAACATAAACGACAATATAAAATGCTGCCTTGTAGACAAGACCAAGTCCAGATCAAGTCGGTGCCAAGTCCAAGACTTAAAGGTGGTGAGTCCAACTCAAGCGTGATGGGGCCAAAACTTCTGCGAAGACTTGACGGCAGAACAGTTCAAGTCCAATGAAACACCATGACGGTTACTGTCAGTCTGTCGTCCTGGTAAAAGTCAACATTTCATCACACTGTAATATTCACTTGCAATGTTTCAGATGCTAATTTTCTAATGCTTTAGAGACAAATTAATAAAAAAAGACTTATTAGATTAAATTGCACTTCATGGGGTGGCCGGGTGGCATGGCGGTCTATTCCGTTGCCTACCAACACGGGGATCGCCGGTTCGAATCCTCTTGTTACCTCCGGCTTGGTCGGGCATCCCTACAGACACAACTGGCTGTGTCTGCAGGTGGGAAGCCAGATGTGGGTATGTGTTCTGGTCGCTGCACTAGCGCCTCCTCGGGTCGGTCAGGGCGTCTGTTCATGGGGAGGGGGAACTGGGGGGAATAGCGTGATCCTCCCACGCGCTACGTCCCCCTGGCAAAACTCCTCACTGTCAGGTGAAAAGAAGCGGCTGGCAACTCCACATGTATCGGAGGAGGCATGTGGTAGTCTGCAGACCTCCCCAGATCAGCAGAGGGGGTGGAGCAGTGAGCGGGATGGCTCGGAAGAGGGGTAATTGGTGAGGAAAAAAAAGGGGGGGGATCCAAAAAAACAGTAAATTGCACTTATTTTATGTCATCAGGATAAGTTTGATAATCCTTTCAAAAAAAAATAATCAAGTCTTGTACTCGAGTGAAGTCTGTCGTCATGCTGGGAGGTCAGAAAGTGGACTGGAAACTGAGCCCATACTGGAGTACTGCGACACTTTCAGAACATCTAATGAAAAAATTAGTTAATGGTAAAAGTACACATAAATAGATGATGGTGCAAAAAAGTAAGTGGCGCGAATCAATTAAATGCACGGTTAACTTTGAAAGTTCTCCAGTGTCCCGTGGCAGTTTCATGGCGCCGGGACAGTTTCACGGCGTCGGGAAACTGATGAGAAAGGCTGCATCTCCAATATTTTATGGGGGTGTTTCCAACAGCGGAGAACCTGAGGGCTCATAGGGGAACATAAAGCAATAACGAATCCCTGATGTATGCTGCGCCGAACCAACTTATTCTAATTCTGCAGCGCCATATATTGAGACTTTTCGCCAAAGCATCAATATGAAATACCCTCCGATGTCTCCACCGAGATCGACTTCCCTCCTCGGCCATGAATATTAATGATATATAGTTTAGGTATTGGAAGAGTACAGGCTTCAGGTTGGGCAGGGGTTGACCCGTCACGTCTCATACAGATGCTGAAGGGTACCTCGCACGTCAAAATCAATGCTTTGACAAGTGTCAATACATGACGCCGCTGGATGAGAACGAGCTAAACTAATCCATTGGAAGCTTTATATGTGATTGATAGGAGTTTAAATTCACTTCTAGAACAAACAGGGAGCTGGGGCATCCGGGTGGCACGGTGGTCTATTCCGTTGCCTACCAACACAGGGATCACCGGTTCGAATCCCCGTGTTACCTCCGGCTTGGTCGGGCGTCCCTACAGACACAATTGGCCGTGTCTGCGGGTGAGAAGCCGGATGTGGGTATGTGTCCTGGTCGCTGCACTAGCGCCTCCTCTGGGTCGGTCGGGGCGCCTGTTCAGGGGGGAGGGGGAACTGGGGGGAATAGCGTGATCCTCCCACACGCTAATTCCCCCTGGCGAAACTCCCCACTGTCAGGTGAAAAGAAGTGGCCGGCGACTTCACATGTATCGGAGGAGGCATGTGGTAGTCTGCAGCCCTCCCCGGATCGGCAGAGCGGGTGGAGCAGCAGCCAGGACAGCTTAGAAGAGTGGGGTAATTGCCCAAGTACAACTGGGGAGAAAATGGGGGGGGGGAAAATCCCCCCCCCCCAAAAAAAAAACAAAGTTGGAAAGAAAGTCTTACATTGAAGTTCTGGGTAAGTTGAAGTCACCTAATTTACTTTTTGGCTGGGCCAGTAGAGAGAGCACGGCAGTAGTTAAGTCCTCCTGGGTTGGAGGCCTGGATTAGTTTCTCAGCATGCTTTTGGGTTACAAATGTCGGTGCCTCTGCAATGTTTCAGACAGGACAGGTTTCTGTGTTCACCGGCACACTTTGCACCCAACACGTCACCAAGCTTCTGTTTGTTTTCCAAGCGACCAGACTTTCATCAACCAGTAAAGCTCAGGTCTGGGAATAGCAGATGCACGGCCAGTACTCCACATCTGGCAACATCTGTACCAGCAACACGTTTGTCTTGCCGACAGCGAGCAGTTCTCCTTTAATGATCGTCAAATGAAATAACGCTTCAGAAGACGTGGTAGAAGAAGAAGAAAAAAACAGTTCAGCATGACCCTGTGTCCAATAAGCCAGCAGGATGCTCATTACTGGGTTTTGTACTTTCTACTAAGAGGCACCAGCACCGTACAAACACACAAATACACACGAGTACCAGCCTCCTATATCAACAAAGAAGCCTGCTTTGTCTCGCTCCATCCAAACACCCACCTCCCTCCCATGTTGGGATTAATAAAAACAGTTTTCTTAACAGGCTGTGGTATGAGAATAAGCTCCGATGTGACGTCTAGATTATTATCACCATGCATGTCTAATGAGCAGCTCTGATTATGCTCCCGGCTTGTGCTCTGCCTCGCCCTTCACCAGGGATTGGGGGAACATGATGTATTGCCATTTTTTTGACATGGAGATGTCAAGCCTTTGAGTGTCTGTCTGATTGGGGCCCGCTCTTCATCAGCGCTCCCTTCGTCATCGCCCTCTTCATTATCCCGCCGGCATCATCCTCCATCTCAGACGCTTCCGCCTCAATTTCCATTTCAACCCACTTCTCCATGATAAACATGTCTTGGATGGTCAATAATGTTGACATACAGGTGCCACTGCTAAGTGAAAATACGGAAAAGACCTCCAACACACACTCCATACAGATGCCACATGTTATGAGAGAGAGAGAGAGAGAGAGAGAGAGAGGGGGAGAGAGAGAGAGGGAGAGAGAGAGACAGGGAGCACTGTTGCTTTTTTAGGCTGCGAAAAAGGATTATTTTTCATCTGGTGGGGCTCTTTGGGATAAAATCTAATCCATAGAGATACCCAGATTTTTGTAATACTGTATGCAATGCTAACTAACAACCAGTATTCTCTGCGGGGTTAAATTTGATCCAAAGCACATTTGTTGGAATATTTTAGAGAGATAGAGAAATGGAAGTGCATCATAAAACAATAGGTTAACAAAACACAATTAAGAAAAAAAAAAAACTAAAATTATCAGGAGGCCTATTACCCCACTCTTCTGAGCTGTTCCAGTCGTTGCGCCACCCCGTCTGCCGATCGGCGGGGGGGGGGGGGGGCTGCAGACTACCACATGCCTCCTCCGATACATGTGGAGTTGCCAGCCGCTTCTTTTCACCGGACAGCGGGGAGTTTCACCAGGGGAGACATAGCGCGTGGGACGGTCACAGTTACCCCTCCACCCCAACTGACCAGAGGAGGCGCTAGTCCAGCGACCAGGACACATTTCCACATCTGGCTCCCCACCCACAGACACGGTTAATTGTGTCTGTAGGGACAACCGACCAAGCCGGAGGTAACACGGGAACTCGATCCAGCGATCCCCGTGTTGGTAGGCAACGGAAAAGACTGCCATGCTACCCAGATGCCCGTTTCCAAGTGCTTTTGTTTGCACTACTGTCACAAAGACAACAGGACCACTTTCCGTTCACTAGCAGTCTGGCTACTGTCCAAAGCAGGAAACAACTTTAAAAATCCCAATTTGAACTAGAAACTCCAACCTCAGTGCTATGATAAAGGCAGAGTAAAACATCCGGCAGAATTAAAGAATGCCAACTGAATGTTGGTTTGGAACTCTCTCAAGTCCCGGGTGTTGTATCGAACTCTGTTTCCCCATTGAGATCTGCCCCCCCCCCCAGCCAGAGTTTGATATGACACTGAGACGCTTGGTTAACCTTAACTTGGTTTTCCCTGCATTTCTAACTCAAAGGTGGGCCGCCTTTGTATTACTGGCCGATGGCAGACAGAATTGCATAGTGAAGCGAGGCTGAGGCTATGGTCACACATGCTCGTGAATCAAGGCGAAATTCGTATCTTGTCGTGCTGAACGTGGGCCGTGCAGGATCTGACGCACAGTTTTCTGATTCGTAGTCCGTTTGAGCGGTTGTTGATTTTGTGACGGCAAAATGTACACTGAAGTCCAGAAAAGGGTAAATAAAAGTTTTCACACTTAACTGTCTTACTTGTACATGTCACATGTACAATGTGCCTGCCACATTTGAGCGCTTAATGGAGAGGGTGTTCGCTGAATTTTTGGATGACATCCTGGCTCACGGCAGCTTATTTGATTCAGCTAGCAGCACTGCGCAGAGTGCTGGAGAGGATCAGGAGGGCGGGGCTGAAGCTACACCCTGACAAGTGCAGGCCCCTGTGCAGGGAGCTGACCTTCCTGGGGCACCGCATAGGCAGCGAGGGGCTTGGCACCGCTGAGGAGAAGGTGCACATCGTACATGAGTGGCCCATCCCTACAGTGCAGAGGGGGTTAAATTTTTTCTAGGTTTGGCGACTGGAGGGGGAGAGGGAAACACCTGTGTTGCCTGTCGTGGCATCTGAGAAAGGGGGGGGGGTTGTAGCAGCCAGCCCTGATGTCGCAATAAGTGGGACCCAATTTGCTGCCCCAGTGCCCAGCTCACCTCCTCGGTGGGGGGTGCAACCCCAACCAGAGCCGGGGAGGACCGACCAGAGGACAGAACGCCTACAGGGTGACCAAGAACTCCTCTGAGCTTTAGAGACTTTGTTCTCGGGGTCAAGGACTTTAATGGGGGGTGGGGGGTTGTGTAGCATGTTCAGGTTCACCAGGGGGGTGTAAGTGTTAGTTGTACATAGTTAGGGGAGATATTCTGCCATTCTGGGGGAGGGGGGGGGGCAGTACGCTGTTGCTGGGTCAAGGGTTAGTGAGTTGGGCTTAATGGTGGTGTGTACAGTGTGGCTGTGGCCGACAACAGCTGTGAATAAAGCGACGCTCACGTTTAAGTTTTGAAGTGTGTTTTTTTTAATAGTGGTGCACACTACAATATGTCCTTTATATAACATTGCATGAGGTAAGTATATAAATATATAATGAATCATTATCCCAACAGAGAAAGATACAAAAGAGGGAGATGAAAGGCTTTTTGGATATATTTTCTGCTCTTTCATTGTGGAGAGATATTAGAAAACGTTCAGGGGAAAAAAAAATACTAGGAACGGTATAATTGAGTTGGGTACTTTGCCAAACGATGTATCAGCTATCAGCTATCATGCATTTGGATAAATAGGCTCAACTCAATCTCATACAAAAATGTGAACACTGTTTATCTGTGGCGTTAAGTGCATAAAACCCACGGAACCATGCCGGATTTCATTTTTCAATGTCTTCCGAACTTGGCAGAAATTTGTATTCGGAACCATTTCAGTGCCAGAAGAATGGCATTAAAATTTCTCACCCTCCTCAACAGAGAAATGGCTCTCTGATGTCGAGTACAAGCATTTTCCCAGCACCAACCCCAGAATTACTTTCACAGGAGTTGTATTGATTCTTGGTCACGATGATGGTGCCTGGACCAAATACCACAGGCCCCGACTGTTATGCGGTTTACCTGCGGTAGGCAGGGAATTCAACCCTCTGCAATGGGGCTGCAGGAAGGGTCTTCAAATCCCATGTTTTTTTTCTTTTCAGTTTCCCAGTCCTGTTTATTCTTCCCTCAGTCCATCCAATAGGAGTGTTTGAGTTACGTATCCAACGACAAGTCAAACTCTCACCTCCTCTGATAGACCTGAACCAATCAGGGGAGCTCTCTGTTACGGGGCGGCCCTACTGCCTGTCAATGTCAATCATCTGCGTGCTTTTCGTCACCATGGATATCAGTGGTGGATAGAAAAAAATAACATCCCATCTCAATAGATACTCTGAAGTCCAAAAGCACTACACAACATCAGTGTTGTGGTAATCAAGCAACCTGCAGGGGAAAAAATATATATTTTTTTAGGAACTGCGACATGTTTTCTTGTCTTCGAGTCATTAAAGGGCGGCACGTTGGCCCAGTGGTTAGCGCTGTCGCCTCACAACAAGAAGGTCCTGGATTCGAACCCCAGGGTTGTCCAACCTTGGGGGGGGGGGGTCCATCCTAGGTCGTCCTCTGTGTGGCGTTTGCATGTTCTGCATGTTTGCGGCGGGTTTTGTCCGGGTACTCAGGTTTCCCCCACCATCAAAAGAAACATGCATGTTAGGGTTGGTACTCCTGTCTGTGCCCCTGAGCAAGGCCGGAGTTGGTCCCCAGGTTGGTCCCCGGGTGCAGCATCAAGGCGGCAGCCCCACTGCTCCTAGCTACACAGATCACAGCTGGGATGGATTAATGTGCAGTAACTGAATTTCCCCATGGGGATTAATAAAGCAAATTGAAAAAGAACAAAAAAAGGATCTTAGACAAGAGGTCTGAACATAAAAGTGCTGCCAGTAGTTGGAAACAGCGATCCATAAAACCTCACCTGTACGTAACACAGAGCTTTATAACAACAATGTTGAATTAGCTAACCGAGTCGCTGAAAAAAGAAGAAGAAAAGAGTTTTCACATGCCGCTTCTCATCAACAACACAAGTTTGGTCAGTAAGCCGGTTTGGAGGGAGGGATAATGGGAGGGAGGAGGGAGCGGAGCACTAACCTGAGAAAAATCTGCACACGCTACTCTTTTTAGGGTCACATTCTGTTTACCCCCCCCTGCCCCCTGCCCCCCGCCCCGCTTTGAGGGTTTCCAGCTTTGCAATGTAGGCAAATCTGCAAGTACAATCCAGTAGTCATTTCTCTTGAACCACATTAAAGCCGAAGAAAGAAAAAAAAAGAGAAGAAATAACGGCTTTAGTACTTATCTTGTAACGCCGGCCCGTCTGGTCTAAATTATAAAAGGGAACGTCTTATTTTTAGCGAGGCTTCGCTTTTGATCCGCAGGTGTCAAAGAATAATAAGTAGCGATTTCGCTCCTCTGTTTGACGTTCCCATCATGTATCAAATGAAATGCGCTATGACTGCCGCGCAGCGCCAAAGGACATTTCACACCGCGCTGCCCATTAAGACCGGTTATCAGCGGTCGCGGCACACCCGTCCCCTTCCGCACAGGCTCGCTCACGCCGCACAAAGTAGTACCTGCTGCTGCGCCGTGGCTTATCGAACCATTTTCCTCGTCAAACTTCACTTCTCTGATCTAACTCGACCACGCGTCATTAAAACGGCACCGTCGCCCCCGTCGGCTAAAAAAAAAAAAAAACTCGCAAGTTCAAATGCGGTTTATAGAAATATTCTTTTTGAAAAGAGATACGCTTCGCCCGTAACTTTGTGTGCGGTGGGATTTTTTTATTTCTTTTCCGCAAATTTGAGTCATTTTGTGAAACTCATGATGGAGTGATTAGATTTGTGTCTGTACAGGAGCGTGTTCAAACTACCGAGTCGTCTCATGTGTGTTGTGACTGCTTATCGACGTAACCCCCGGCTGCCATTCACCCCAGTGAGACATGAGGGCTCAAACTTCGATGTTAACCGTGACATAAGAATGTAATTAAGAAATTTGAAAAAAGAAATGAAGTTAGATATGCCTTCGTCAGGTTAAGGCACCTACAGTCCAACACAGTAATACACAGACCTTAGAGACAAACTAAACATAAGTAAAGACACAGATAGATAGATAGATAGATAGATAGATAGATAGATAGATAGATAGATAGATAGATAGATAGATAGATAGATAGATAGATAGATAGGATAGATACTGTAGTAGGGGAGAGAGCGAGAAAGAGCGACAGAGAGAGACAGAGAAAGACAGAAACGAGAGACAAAGAAAGAGAGGCAGACAGACTCTCTTTCTTTGTCTTTTCAAATTTCACTCTCACCAAATACAGGCTCAGTGACCACAGTCTAGCCATTGAAAAAGGGAGACACAGAAAGACGCGGTCGCCAAAAGAGCATCGAACATGTGGTCAGTGCATGACGGATGAGGTGGAGACGGAGGTGCACGTCCTCCTTAAATGTGAAAAATGTGAAAAACAGCGCCGGGCTTTTGTCCAGGAGCTGGAACATGTGATTCCAGAGTAGCAGGAAATGGACGATGCAGGTAAGCTGCGGGGGGTCCTGGGAGGGGGGCCAGCGGCGAGCATTGCAGCAAGATTTATACTTTCCTGCCACAACCTGAGAGACAGTGGGGGACGGCACCTATCGCTACTGCTGTTGTTTGATATAATAATCATTGTTGTTGTTGCTGTTATTATTATAATCATTGTTGTGTTGTTGTTGATTTACATGCTTTGGCAATATGTACACAAACGTATGTCATGCCAATAAAGCACATATTGAATATTGAATTGACAGACAGACAGAGACAGAGAAAGAGAGACACAGAGACAGACAGACAGAGCAAGAGCGACAGAAAGAGAGCGACAGAGAGAGAGACAGACAGAGAGAGAGACAGGCAGACAGAGAGAGACAGAGAAAGACAAAGAAACAGAGAGAGACAAAAAAAGAAAGAAACAGACAGACAGAGACAGAGAAACACAGACAGACAGACAGAGAGAGACAGAGAAAGAGAGACAGACAGACAGACAGAGAGAGAGAGACAGAGAAACAGAGACAGAGAAACACAGACAGACAGACAGAAACCGGTGGTATGTTATCAACACTGAGTCACGCCGCCAGTGTCAAACAAAGTAAACAAGCTAGTCAACAGAGAGTCCTTCGCAGTGATTTAGAGAGGTTTAGCGGACCCTCCGGCTGCAGGGTGACAGCATCAGGGCCGTCTTGGCACACTGATTCAGTCACACTGTTTATGGATCACGCCGCTGATGGAAATGGTGTTTTCTCAACGTCTGGAGGACGCCGTGGGCCGACACGTTTGTGTGGCTGCACTAATCAGCTGGTGGCGCTGGACTGCAGAGGTTATCATACCATTTACAAATCACCAGACGAGGTTGTCATACCATTTACAAATCACCAGACGAGGTTGTCATACCATTTACAAATCACCAGATGAGGTTATCATACCATTTACAAATCACCAGATGAGGTTATCATACCATTTACAAATCACCAGACGAGGTTGTCATACCATTTACAAATCACCAGATGAGGTTATTATATCATTTACAAATCACCAGATGAGGTTATCATGCCATTTATAAATCACCAGACGAGGTTATCATGCCATTTACAAATCACCAGATGAGGTTATCATACCATTTACAAATCACCAGATGAGGTTATCATACCATTTACAAATCAGCAGATGAGGTTATCATACCATTTACAAATCAGCAGATGAGGTTATCATACCATTTACAAATCACCAGATGAGGTTATCATACCATTTATAAATCACCAGACGAGGTTATCATACCATTTACAAATCACCAGACGAGGTTGTCATACCATTTACAAATCACCAGACGAGGTTATCATACCATTTACAAATCACCAGATGAGGTTATCATACCATTTACAAATCACCAGATGAGGTTATCATGCCATTTATAAATCACCAGACGAGGTTATCATACCATTTACAAATCACCAGATGAGGTTATCATACCATTTACAAATCACCAGATGAGGTTATCATGCCATTTATAAATCACCAGACGAGGTTATCATACCATTTACAAATCACCAGATGAGGTTATCATGCCATTTACAAATCACCAGATGAGGTTATTATACCATTTACAAATCACCAGACGAGGTTATCATACCATTTACAAATCACCAGATGAGGTTATCATGCCATTTATAAATCACCAGACGAGGTTATCATACCATTTACAAATCACCAGATGAGGTTATCATGCCATTTATAAATCACCAGATGAGGTTATCATACCATTTACAAATAACCAGATAAGGTTATCATGCCATTTATAAACCACCAGATGAGGTTATCATACCATTTACAAATCACCAGATGAGGTTATCATGCCATTTATAAATCAGCAGAAGAGCTTTAGGCACAACAGCAGTCCTCTCAAATAGTAGTATCCATATTTAGATAATGACTGAAAAGTGTTTGGCATCGTATTAGTAATCAATGAGTTATAAAATGGTTGAAATATTTAGACTGAGGAAGAGTGAATCTATCTTTAGGTGAGAAACCCCCCCAGTTTAATCTCACGGTCAGCTCACTGATAACTTGATTTTATGGACTTTTTCCGTCACACTCCAACACACAATATGTGCCTTTAATTCTCAAAATAGTTTGCTTCTGTCACGTTTTGAATAAGCTCTCATTTAAAACTAGTTTTGCTGAATCTGTGCCCCGTAAGAGGACTCATCTGAGCGAGTATGTGCTCTGTTAGTGGAAATAACTCGCCATAAACACTCTGTGGACAAAGCAAAATAGACGCCAATCTCAAAAAATAATACCCATCCACTATCCGAACCGCTTACCCTGCTCTCAGGGTCGCGGGGATGCTGGAGCCTATCCCAGGAGTCACTGGGCAGCAGGTGGGGAGACACCCTGGACAGGCCGCCAGACCATCGCACAGGGCCGACACACACACACACATTCATACCGAGAGACAATTTAGTACGCCTGATTCACCTGACCTACATGTCTTTGGACTGTGGGAGGAAACCGGAGCCCCAGGAGGAAACCCACGCACACACGGGGAGAACATGCAAACTCCACACAGAGGACGACCCCCAAGGTTGGACTACCCCGGGGCTCGAACCCAGGACCTTCTTGCTGTGAGGTGACTGCGCTAACCACTGCGCCACCGTGCCAGCTCAAAAAAATATCACATCTAAAATGACTAAAATGAGTTCCAGCTCCGGTATTCATGATGCGGGTGATTCGCAGCTTTGTAACTTATAATACCCAAGTTTAGCTACCACGACAAACCGGTAGATTCAAATTTCATTCTTCATGCCAACAGTGATTGCTATTTTCTCTTTTGTCAACCTGTGCTGTAATCTTTCATTCTGTAGACTTCGATGGGTTTGTGAGATGTTTTATTTCCCTGTTTGATTGGTATCTGTGTGTTGTATTTTGAATGTTTTTTCTATAGAAAAGAGAAAAAAAAATTGCATAGCGGTTTATTCCGTTGCCTACCAACACGGGGCTCGCCGGTTCGAATCCCCGCGTTACCTCCGGGTTGGTCGGGCGCCCCTACAGACACAACTGACCGTGTCTGCGGGTGGGAAGCCGGATGCGGGTATGTGTCCTGGTCGCTGCACTAGCGCCTCCTCTGGCCGGTCGGGGCGCCTGTTCAGGGCGGAGTCGGAACTTGGGGGGGGGGGGGATAACGTGATCCTCCCACGTGCTACATCCCCCTGGCGAAACGCCTCACTGTCAGGTGAAAAGAAGCGGCTGGCGACTCCACATGTATCGCAGGAGGCGTGTGGTGGTGTGCAGCCCTCCCCCGGATCGGCAGAGGGGGCGGAGCAGCGAGCGGGACGGCTCGGAAGAGCGGGATTAATTGGCCGAGTACAATTGGGGAGAAAAAGGGGGACAGAAAAAGAAAGCTATCTGAAGTCAACACTCCACAACTGAATTACAGGGAGGTTATTATGAGTCGAGTGTGACTGGGTAGACGGCGAGGGCGCAAAAGACGTCCCCCCCGCTCACCACCGAGCCCCTACCGAATCTCACTGCGCCCCGATTTCAAAGTCCGTGTTAAACAGGAATTTCATCAGCGGTCCTGGGCGAACCCCATGCTGTGCGCCGACTCTGCTGTGTTTCAGGCAGTATGACCCAATAGGCTCGTTAAAAGAACTATATCACAAAGACGCCCCCCCCCCCCACAGCCGGACCCTGACAAAGAACAAGAATAGCAACATAAAAAAAAATAAACAACCCCAAAACAAACATGCGTCACAGCAACGCTGGAGGTTTGGCCGGGATCAGCCCGAGCGAGCCGCCGCCTGGCGAGGGGCCTGGAGACGCAACAGCTGAGGGAACGACGGGAAGATCTGGGACACGCGCCGCCTTTGTAGTGGAGACAAAAAGGAATGAATCCATAAATTAGCCGAACCTCTGAGCAGCCCAGGCACGACAGGCGTCTTTGTGAAAGATATCCAGCCACTTAAAGGCAGCGTGAGCCCTGCGTGCCGATGGTCGCTGAATGGCGAGCTTGTTGATATTTGGAGATTAAATGCACCGTGGATACCTCACCCCACCCCCACCCCACCACCCCCCCCGCCCCGAGTGAGTCCTACAGGGACTATCACGTGACCGGGGAGCAGCAGAGGGAGACGGCTGTAACGACTCCATCAGGGGTTCTCAACATTTCCTCTTCTTTTCCGGTTTTTTTGTTTATCCCACCACCACCTCCCTCCCTCCCTCCCCCCCCATCATCTTCACAAACACACGTCGGTGTCGGAGATATACAGACACGCGGCTATTCCGTTGCCTACCAACATGGGGATCGCCGGTTCGAATCCCCGTCTTACCTCCTTGTCCCTACAGACACGTTTGGCCGTGTCCTCGGGTGGGAAGCCGGATGTGGGGATGTGTCCTGGCTGCTGCACCGGCGCCTACTCTGGCTGGTCGAGGCGCCTGTTCGGGGGGGGGGGAGGGGGAACCGGAGGAGGGAATAGCTTGACCCTCCCACGCGCTACGTCCCCCCTGGTCAAACTCCTCACACGTATCGGAGGAGGCATGTGGTAGTCTGCTGCCCTCCCCGGATCAGCAGGGGGAGGGGAGCAGTGACCGGGACGGCTCGGAAGAGTGGGGTAATTGGCCGGACGCAATTGGGGAGAAAAGGGGGGGGGGGTCATCACTGACTGGAAAAAAAGCATGACTTTGGGGATTTTGTCTTTATTACATAAACCGGACGTGTATGTACTATTTAAGACGTGTGGATGCCTCCATGTTAACACTAACTTTCGCACTGAGGCATTCACAAGCCTTAAAGGGGTCCATCCACCCATCCATCCATCCATCCTCCAAACTGCTTATCCTGCCCCCAGGGTTGCAGGGATACTGGAGCCTATCCCAGCAGTCATGTGATGCTGATGACACGTGGGATTCAGATGGAGGGCAGGAAGTGAGAAGCAGGATGGACGAGAAGGAGCTGGTTTAGCCCCGACTCTGCTAGTTTAGACGATATTATGAGAGAAAGGTGTAAACACAGGAAGTAAGATATGTTGGACATGATTCTTACGTTATGAAGAGTATTTTTTGTTTGTTGAGGAAGTGGTCACTGCACACACGCCCGTTATCCCACTCCGCTCCACCCGGCGTTTTCGGTAAATTTCTTGCACCCCCCCCCCCCCACGAACAACAACTTTTGGTACTCAAATAAAACTCCTTGTGGTTTCTCAGTTAATGGCGCCAAACGTAGGCGTTTTGAATGTTTGTGACAGTGCTTCCTATGTAGAAAACCGCTTCCTGCCCTCCGCCTGTAGTTCGTGACGTCATATGCAAACACCCTATTGGACGGCAGGCGGGGGGGAGACACCCTGGACATAGTCGTTCGATTTATGTAATACAAAGAAAATGGGCAGATTGGTAGATATGTGGTGTTCACCCGACAGAGACCACATGTGTTTGTGTTCCCTTGTGCACATGCATGTGCACTCAGGTGCACGTGTGCACACAATTAACCCGCTCTGTCCTGCATGCAGTTATGTGCACTGCTTTGCTTTTGTGCACGCCTGTATGTGTGTGTGTGTGTGCACTTTTGCCGTGGTCCAGTACGGCTGATGAGGACTTGCAAATGCCCCTGCCAGGCAGCCCGCCACTCTGCTGGGATTGATGGATCTCTGTCTTCTGGGAGATGTGGACACCCTGCCAACACCTCCTCCTGCCTGGCCGGCTCTCAGACGGAGCAGCTCAGGCCACGCTCAACAACACGTCTGGAAGCGGCACGCCGCCATCCGAGCCAAGTACCACACACGCGGCGGTCGGGTGTGTGTCATAACATAAATCCCAGGGAGTGGCGGAGGAGCTTTATTCGAGTGACGAACCTGTTGCAGCGTCTACCGTCACGCTGCATGTCTGGCAACGGCAACACAGGGAGGAAGGACAGCGAACGAAGAGACGGTCGCTTTGGAAACCAAAAAAAGGAAGATGACGTAGCGCCGACTCAGAAATTAAACAGGCATTCGCTGACATTTGACTGCATATCGGGGGTTGTTTTTTCCTTCTTCTTTTCTGTAAATTAACCTCGCTTTGATGCCAAGATGTCGTGCCGAGACGCTGTGGGGACCCGCTCTGGATACGCTCCGAGAACACCGACAGGCAGCGCTGTCTTTCGGGCACTCGGGTCGAGACTGTATTACGGATTCTGCCTCTCCTTCATCCGGGGGTCAAGCGTTTGGCATATCCACCTACAGTCGAGGCTCAGCGTTTTCGGCTTTTATTTTTCAAAGCCACGCAGCATGCCGAATTTCGCCACAAGAGGGCACTGTTGCGTAACCTCGCACGAACAGGGACAACTTTTGGATCCGCGGAAACATAAAATCCGGGTGGAAATCAGTTTAAAAATCTGGGTATTTTTCGGTGAAAATCCGAAATGTGGGCGCCGGTGTGTGCACGTGTTCACGTGTGTGGTCAAGCACATGCACGTGACCTTAATGTGAAGGGGCATATTCACTGGCCTGCAGAGAGTGCAGGGGCAATAAAGATGTCACGTGCCCGAGTGACCAAGCTGCACTTAACCTGTGCAGAAAACCTCTGTGATTGCCCGTACTCACCCTCACCCCCCCCCCCCCCCGACCATTGTCCCTTCAAGGAAAATAAACTGAGCAGCAACTGCCTGCAACCTTTAAATCACAAGCCGCTCTCCATCTTCTGGGCTCTCGCCACCTCTGAGATGAATGCTGACGCTTGAGCTCTTTCGACGGCAGGGAAATCGAAGTTTGCGTCCCACGGGTGATGGAAAACTACCGTAGGTCTGCGTGCCCTACATATTTTGCTCTCTTTGAATAGGGGGCGGGTGTCATCCATTATGTTTGTATGTGCACTGGCTTGGTTGCATGTGTGTGGAGAATATATATATATATATATATATATATATATATATATATATATATATGCGAGTGTTTATACGTGTTTATTTGGCCAATAAGTGTAATCGAGACGGGGTTAAACAGGTTAATGGGATAAGCTAATTGATTAAAAGTTAAAAAACAACAACACAACTTTCAGTGTTTGAAACGTACAGTATGGGTATAATTTAATTAAATCCTGAAATGAGACTCCCAAGTGTGTATGTCTACATTTTTCTGCAGGCATAAAGCGTGGTATCTTTGAGCCAGTCTAATTAAAAAAAAAATTTTTTTTAAAAATGATGGAATTATTTTCTCCTTGGTTGTTGACACACAATTCGGGTCTGGTAAAATTTCTTTGCATAACCGGCAATAACAATTTAGTCCCAGAGGGCTTTGCACGTCATTACATCCTGTGCGACGCACAAAACCCCCCGATCCTTAGACCCTTGAAAAAGAAGAGAAACCTCGAGAAGAGCATCACAGGGAGAGATCCCTCTCCCAGGATGGGTGGACACGCAATAGGTGCCGAGTGGACACGGTAGACAAGCAATAACAGATTTGCATACGTAACCACCAAAGCGCTACATGGCAACAGTGAAACAATGCCAAATATATACAATTAATACCCAAGTTGTGGAGAAATAAGCAGGGATAGGCAACATGGTCCAGAAAGGTCCTGTGTGGGTGCAGGTCTTTGTTCCAACCAAGGAGTTACACACCGGAGTCTACAAATCCAGGTCCTTAGCAAAGACTATTGGTTGATCTATAGAATCAGGTGTGTAACTGCTTGGTTGGAACAAAGACCTGCACCCACACTGGACCTTTCTGGTCCATGTTGCCCATCCCTGCCGTAGCGTTACAGGGGTTGCGAGGTAAGTAATTAGTCCTGCAGCCACACAGCAGCATTTAGACAGTCGGGAGACGGCAGTAATTTTGCACCGCTGATTGGACGCTTGCGCTGCAGCGCTCACTCATGCTCAAGGAGCCGCTCGGTTCATCATTATCAGATGGCAGCCATCACTTTGCGCTACAGGGGTGACATTCTTTTAACACACAAACACATGCGCTCGCAAGTCGAGAGAGACGGCGCGCGTGAACACACCCGCTGCAATTCGCTCTTCCTTTTACACACATTTTACAGTGGCAGTCGCACTCTTGTTCAAACACACACACACACACACACACACACTTCCACAGGGAGTCAAGAATAAACAGCTTAGCTGTTTACGGAACGGCAGACTGGTCAAAGTGTGTGTGTGTGCAGGGCTGCCCATAAGGGGGGAAAAGGGGGGATGCTATCGGGGGGGGGGTGCATGAAGGCCAGCAATAATCACGCCTTTAATATAAGCAACGACAATGGCAAAACTTACCATTGAGTATGAACTGGTCAAACTGATGGAAGAACTTTGCGCCCAGTAGGACAAGAAGGGTGGCAGTATAAAAGGCCGGTAAGACGAGGAAGATCAGAATCAGAAATACTTTATTAATCCCCAAGGGGAAATTGGGTTGATGGCTGTGTAAGAGGCAAAGATGAAGCCATAAGGTTAGAAATTGCATTTTCTTTTTTTTAAATAAATGTATTTCTAGTTTTTCCCCTTATCCCACCCGATTAACCCAATGGCATATGGCCTGAACTCTTGTCCAATAACTCCCCTGGCTCACATTTCCACAGGAAGGAGATAGTCGTAACACCAGCTTCCTTCAAACTCGTGTCGGCTGCTCTCGCTATTTTACACGCTGAAGCCTCCTCGCATGGATTGCATCACCTTCAGGCCACGAAGGAGACATAGGGGGAATGCTTTCGGTTGCTTGGCTGCAGGCGCCCGGATGGGCCAGAGGGGTCACTGGAGAACAACGAGTCCCCGAACACTACACCGATCTACACCCACTATCCCTCGGGTAAGGGTGACCTAGTGAATGTCTTACCCCGTGGACGCTCTGGCCGTGACCAGTTACGGCGAGTCTGGGATACGAACCTCCCAGCCACATGACGAGCAGATTGCAAGAATGGTGGTTTATTCTGCTCGGCCATCAGAACGGCGAGAAATTGCATTTTCAACTAAGAGATGTGTGGTGTAAGTGTAGCAGATCTTTGTTGACCTTGGTTTGCGTGCACCAGGTTCAAGGCCAAGAGCAAAGTCTGCCAACACCACCACCATGGAGCTTCAGTATGCAGACGACAACGCCGTCACAGCACACTCTGCAGAAGACCTCCAGGACGTTCTGAATGCCAAGACATTTGCCAAAGCATACAAAGCCCTGGGTCTAGCATTAAACATCAAGAAGACCCAGGTCCTATATCAACCTCCAACCAACCAGCCATCTACCCAGCCCACCATAAAGGGGACAGCAAAATTCTTGAAACTGTTGATCACTTCCCCTACCTCAGCAGCCTTCTCTCCTCAAAAACTGACATCGGCTCGGAGATCAGCTATCGTGCCTGAGTTGTGCCACTGGCGCTTACGCCAGACTCAGGAAAGGAGTCTTTGAAGACTGAGACCTAAAGGCCTAAACAAAACTCCCGGTGTACAGAGCTGTGGTTCTCCCCATCCTGCTGTATGGAGCAGAGTCATGGACCACCTTCAGCAGGAACCTGAGAGCCCTGGAACAATTCCACCAAAGAACCTTTCGAAAGATCCTGAGGATCAGCTGGAAGGACAGACACACCAACGTCAGCGTTCTGGAAGAAGCCGACTTGACTAGCATCACTACCACAATAATGCAGCACCAACTCCGATGGACAGGCCATGTCAGCCACATGTCCAACACACGTCTCCCCAAAAAGGGCCTATACTCCCAGCTGAAGGAGGGTGAGCGAACTCCCGGTGGGCAAAATAAATGTTTCAAGGGCAATATCAAGACCAGCCTGAAAAAATGCAACATCACATTGAACAACTGCACACTGCACATTGCACTGGATAGGTGCTCCTGGAAGAAATCCATGCGGGAAGGAGCTGCTCGTCATGAAATGGAGCTCCGCTGTGCCACAGAGAAAAAGTGACAGCACCGCAAGGAGAGAGGAAAAAATGCTCAACCACCACCACTTTCCCCAGGCCACACCGCACCAAATTAAGTGGATCGCGAATCGGCCTCTATAGCCATCTGAAGACCCACAAGTAGACAACCCAACGGAGAGGACAGTCACCCTCGCTTCAAGTGACTGCTGATGATGATGGGTGTGTGTGCCTATGCCTATGTAGTCCCCGTTACTGAGTAAGTCTCTCAGTTCACATGTACTATATGTTTCAGTTGGAGAGAGAGGGCACATGAGTAAAGCAGATGGTGGTGGTGGGGGCATTCACTGGAATTCACACAGCATGTGTGTGTGTGTGTGTGTGTGTGTGTGTATATATATATATACATAAGTGCGGTTAGAGGTTCTGGTGATCCCTTGTGATGCAGTGATTGGATTAATTAGGGACTTAAGTCCCAAATACATACTGCCATACACAAACACACATTCATACAGAGCCCACTGTCATTGCTTTAAATCTCTAATTTGGGAAAACACACACACACACACACACACACACACACACACACACACACACACACACACACACACACACACACACACACACACAAAACCAAGACAAACTTAAAAGGGAAAACAGACAATTGTTTTTGCTTTGCATGCAGCCAAACACACACACACACACACAGAGCACAAGCTAATTTAATTACATATCCGGCCCAACCCGTACTTCTTGACTAACGTGCGCTTCTTTTAATTACTTGTGGTGACGCCAGGCAGCCCCCCCTCACCGTTGGCGGAGTGAGAAACTCACCATAGATTTCCTTAACTAATGACTGTCGCTCATTTACTGACTGCAGCCAAATATTTTCAGTCAATCTGACCAAATTAAGTGCCAGTCAAAGATGGGAGGTTATCTCCGTCACTCAGTGAAATTGGTTTCTGGGGATACACAAGTTTAAAAAGGGGGTGCTCAGTTCATTATAACAAAGCTCAGGAGTAGGATCGAATAAGGATTCAGATCACACCGAGTTATTGTGCTGCAGAGGAGGTAGGTTCACACCCTGTATGAGTATTAGCGAGTCGGATTTTGCGACAACAGATCACATAGTCGTGTTCGCGTGAGATAAACAGTGTGACTAGAAGAAAGAGAAATCAAATGTCCATTGGTTTTGTCCTCAAGCCTTACACCCAAAGCCAATAAACCTACAGACCCCTGTAATGAACACCTTGATACCCCCAGCATAGAAAAAGATTACACTTGGACAGACACTAATGATAATCTACTTGTGTAGTGTTTTAATTAACTTACTGGGGCCAGTTGCTGCCTTGTTTTGTATGATGAAGCAGCTGCTGCTCACTCATACTCACGAAAAAGCCTCTTTGCACTGTTGATATGAGGGCATCAATAAACCGCTGATTGGAATTAACCCACTCTGTATTTCTTCAGTGCCACTATCTTGATACTCATTCTTAATAGCTGTCAAATTTGGGACTTGAAAATAATATTTCGACGACAGCAAAAAAATAGTGCATCATCAGTAGAGGACAAGTTCAAGTTTTTTTTTTAATAACACACAGCTAGGCCGGTTAAATTAATCTCAGCACAGATGGAATGGCTGTAACAATACACCATATACAACAACAGTGCAAACATAAAGGACATACGTGGCCAAAAAAAAACAAAGCACACAGCTCCATATACCATACAACACAATTAGACCAACTTTTATGTATTTATCAAATGTACAGCTTTTGGTAAGAAGCTTCGGTTTAGGTGTTCTGTCCTGCCCTTCTACCAGAGTGGAGAAGCTGAAAAAGATGGTGAGCTGGGTGGAGAGGGTCATCCATTATCCTGACTGCTCATGAGATGGTGCATTGTGTGTATATGGAGTCCAGTGTGGGGAGTTTGCAGCCTATGATCTTTGATGCTCTGGTGACAATTCTGTCCATTTTCTTTATTGTGTGCTTAAATGTGTTTTGTACTAGACAGCAATCGATAGAAACAGGATACTCTGTATTATGGCTATGTAAAACTGGAGCAGACCTTCCCTGACTGGGTTTTTTGAGTTGTCTCTGGAAGTAGAGTCTCTGTTGGGCTTTTTGCATTTGATCGTTGGCATTGAGGTCCCATTTCAGGTTATTGCTGATGTGTGTGCTAAGGAGTCGGTTATTGTAATTGGCTGGCTGTTGATGAGGTTAAGTGCTTTTATTTATTGTTTTGTTCTGAGTCAATGATCATTTCAGTAGTCTTTTTTTAAAAATTCAGAACCAGGTCATTTTCCCTGCACCAGTTGACCGAGTTCTCTACCTCCACCTCGTAGGCGTCTTCATTGTCTTTTGAGATCAATCCTACGATTGTGGCGTCATCCGCACATTTCAGAATCCTGATGGAGTTTGATGTTGACCTGAAATCATTGGTGAAGAGGGAGAAGAGCAAGGGGGACAGCATGCATCCCTGTGGCATCCCCCATGCTGGTGGTGTGGGGGTGTTAAGTGATGTTGTTGAAGCTGACAATTTGGCTGTTGTCTTTCAAAAAATCCAGGCGGTGTTAATGTTCATGTCCAGAGGTTTCCTGAACAGCTTGAGAGTTGGTAGTACCAAAAGCACAACTGAAATTGATGAACAGATTTCTTGCATAGGTATGTTTGGACTCCAGATGTTGGACAGTGAAGTGCAGTGCCAGGTTGACTGCACCATTTGTGGACTGGTTTGGGTGGTATGCAAATTGTAGTGGGTCCATTGGGAGGGGGGGGCGTGACTGATTTAATGTGTGCCAGGACTATGCGCTCAAATGCCTTCATAGCCACTGATGTCAAGGCCACAGGCCTGTAATCATCGAGGCCAGATATTATTACCGTTTTGGTCGGAGTAGCGGCATAGTAAAGCTGGGATTAGATGGTCTGGGCCTGCTGCTTTGTTTTAGCACAGTTTACGAAGCACCCTTCTCACTGTATTTGTTTCAATCATGAATGGTGGTGGCAGGTTGGGAATTGCCATGTGCTTGTAGTGGCCCTTTCAAACCAGGCCAAAAAAAAGAAAAAAGAAAAAAAAGTGTTCAACCTGTCTGGTAGTTTAGGGTTTGCATCAGTGGAGATAGGTGACTTTTTTGTAATTTGTCAATTCCTGAAGACTTTTCCATATTTCCTTGGGGTTGTTTTTGATAAAATTGTCCTCCAGGTTTTTGTTTTTTTTGGCATAAGATTTTTGTTTTCCTTATTGCAGATCTGAGTTCATATTTTGCTGCCTTGTATTTTTTCATGTCTCCTTTTGTACATGCAGTGTTTTTCTTTTTCTGCAATTCAATTAGTTTGAGTGAGAAGCAGGTTTTATTGTTACCAAATGATGTCACAGGTTTAGTAGGTATGCAGATGTTGTCGCAGAAGTTTATGTATGACATCACTGTTTCTGTGTGTTCGTCCAGGGTTTCACATGACTCCCCAAAAATTATCCAGTTAGTGAATTCAAAGCAGCCTCTTAATGTTTCAATGGCATCATTTGACCAATTTTTGACCGATCTGGTTTGGGGATTGACAGACCTCACCTTTTGGCTTCGGGTAGGAACCCAGTGTATCATTGCATGGTCAGATGTTCCGAGGGGTGCTTTGGTGTGCACATGATAGGTGGATGTTATAGCGTTGTAGCAGTAGTCCAAGATTCAAGTCTTTCTTGTGGGGGAGTCAATTTGTTGTTTGTAATCATAGAGGTCTTTCGATAACTCAGTCTGGTAGAAATCTCTTAACACTGTGATGGTGCAGTCAGGGTGGTCTCATTCCAGGTCAGATATATGTCGCACCAGCTCATTAAAGACGCAGTTGCTGATCTCCGTTACCTGTTTAGGTGGAATGTAGACTCCTGCTAGGATCAATGACGCGAACTCTCTTGGGAGGTAATATGGCTTGGATTTGATGGGGATGTATTCCAAGTAAGGTGAACAGTGCTTATGAAGCAGAGTGCTTATGAAGCAGAGTGGAGTTATTACACCAGCATTAATTGATCATGAAGCCCATGGATTTTTGGCTAAGAGCCTCTGACCTGTCAGCCCGGTATGTTGTGAAGCCAGGATGGGACACCGCTGAGTTCGGGATAGACTCATCCAGCCATGTCTCTGTTAGGCATATCGCAGAGCAGTTCTTAAAGTCCAGATTGGTTTGGATCAACAGCAGGACTTTGTCAGTCTTATTCCTGAGTGACTGGACGTTTGCGAGCCACAGAGCTGGTAATGGAGGTTTGAAAAGGCATCTCCTCTGTTGGGATAGGATCTGCGATTGCCTGCCGCCACATCGTTTATGCTGCCAGGTGCGTTGCCCCCTCCCAGGTAAGGTGTTGTTTGGTTGTATCTCTTCAGGTAGGGGATGGTTGTACGGGTATACATCCATGAAGTAGCTCTCCCAGTGTATATCAGTCATATATTCACACAGAGGCTTGACTCGACAAACAGAAAAAATGAAAAAAACAAAAGCACATGATGTATTGCTAGAACCTGTACTGTGACTAGTCTCTGGGCCACCATCTTGGTTCCACAATATGTGACTGACATGTTTTTAAGAGCTTTGTCTCAAATGCTCCCTTTATGCTGCCACCTGTCTGGATAATAATTATTATGAAACAAAGACTAAGGTCACTTAGAGGACAAAACCATAATTACGTGACAGGTGTAGTCAGATATATGAATAATACTGCACTGTGCTTACATTAACTGCGTATAGAGCCATCAGACTAATGCCTACTCTGGCATTACCCAGAACACAATGTCATGTTGTTAAGTTTGACATGAGGTTGACTGAATAGTTCACTGCAATAGAAAGTAGGTCCAGGTGTCCTCTGTTCCTTTTCCCTACAAGAAGACTGTATATTTATTTATTCATTTATTTATTTTCCGTAATTATTTTTCCCTGTCTTGGACCAATTGTACTAGAGAGAATGGGATCACCATGGCAACCAAACCCACATCTACCAACACCAGGATTTTTAACCGTAATGATTGGAAAGGAATGTGGAAGAAATCCAGGGAGACAGCTGGGGCAAGGGGCAAAGGTCATATCACACTGAGCAGTGGACTAGACCTCCATCATAAAATGAGCTGGATTTCTACCATCGGGGTGTCTCATTGTGATTCCTACCCCGTCCGCTTTCACTGCCACGTCCTGGTGCATAATACAAAAGGCCGATATGGCTGTGCAAAGAATGTGGACAATAAAGTGGAATGAATAACTACCTGCATAACTGCTGTGAAAAATGCCCTGGGAAGAGCTACTTACGAAATATTGGCTGATAAATATCATGATATGCAAAGCAGTTATGGTTTTTTTTTTAAAATCTTTTTCTTTTTTCACAAGTAGCTTAAAGTGCTGCATTTGATTGGTGGGCCATTTTTGTTATCGCTGTGACTGCAGGCTATGCTGAACAATTCCTCAGTTGAGTCATTTCCTGGGAAATGGAGAAAGATGTTCATTTATTTGAATTACTGCCGGCCATGCAGAGTCAAAGTGGGAGGGCTCTCAAATGCCCGTTGATAGCCCAAGGAAGAAAAATTCAGCTTCCTGATGCGAGACATAGGTGTGAATTTGATACTATTATTACTTTGGACCCTCAGCTATTTGTATTACGCACTTAACATCTCAACTGCAGGGTATGTTACGAATAGAGAAGAACACAATGAACTCCATCTTACACCCGGCACATAGGGCACCAAGCGCAATGCAAGTGCCTTTGCTAGTTTCAGACCAACGCAGTTGTCACATTCCCATCCAGCACCCACGGTGTATATAGTATAGCAAATACTTGCACCCACAGGTGTGCTGGTCTTAACATGAGGTGTGGTCAGGCGCACTGTTATCTTGAGGCAGCGGAAAGTGGTTATGCAGTTGACCAACAAAATCCTGGTCTTAAGTCAATAGCGCAGTATTTTACTGTTATTTTAAGGGCGCATCATTAAGCTAGTAAGATGCGCCTACATAAGCGGGTGCATAACTTTCCTATGACTTGGCAAAGAGGACGAGAAGAGGATGAGAGGGAAGCTGAAAGCTACCACAGACAACCATTTTTATTTTCTCTATGCTGAGCTGAGGCAGCTCAGGAGCATGTTCAACTCACCCAGCCATGTGTCTCAAAGTGCTTAGGAGGCTCTTTTGTACCATCACCCATCAGACTCCACAACAGCAGAGCACCCAGTACCTCCTACCTCCACTGACAATACTCAAGGCTCAGCGTTTTCGGTTTTTATTTTTCAAAGTCATGCGGCATGCCGAATTTCGCCACAAGAGGACACTGTTACATAACCTCACATGAACAGGAACGACTTTTGGATCCGTGGAAACATATTTTTCGGTGAAAATCGGTAAAAACCGAAAACGCTGAGCCTTGACAATACTGCACAATATTTCATACAATGCACAACACTGAACATGTTAAAATTCCTTGTCTTTCCTCTTCCCCTTGTGCTGCGGTGTCTAGGTGAATTTCTCCTACGGGGATCAATAAAGGTAGATCTTTATCTTATCATCTCCTAAATCTGCTATTATAATAGCAGTCCACCAAGGTGCAGGCGCACCTGGCGTTTAAAAGCAATGGGAGTTGACATCGATTGGTTTATTTCACGTTACGCCCAAAACACACCTATGGTTAATTAAGAGACTTGCTACAACCCCTTTGAGCCATGTGCCTTACTTTGCACTCAGATGATCTGCCGTTAAACTAGCAAAAGCGGATTTGGACACGTCCTAAATGCACTTGCGCCATGTGCTTTAGACCGTGCACTTAGATTGTTAGTACAGCCCATTTTTGGCTGCAAGCTGCCATTCCAGTATTCTGTTCTTTTTCCAACAGCTTTAGCATTTAATCAAAAACTATAATTCAACCTCATGCATTTACATACATACACGTCTGAAATGTCACGTTACCGCCATTTTGCTAGCTAATGTCACAGAACACCACAGTTATGCATTTTCCTCAGCATTTCTCTAAGGGAAGTTATTCAAATTGAAATTAGACTCTCCGGAAATGCAGAAAGATGAAGTACATCACACTCAGTATTAGCCCTGGTAGTTTTTATTGATGCGGTCAATGTTAGCCAATCTGTTTCCCAGCATTCTCGGGTGGTCCTGCCCTCCAAATCCCATCATTTCAAATCAACTAACCGCTTTGAAAAATATTGATGTGTGAAGAGGGCGAGTTACTCTCTCCTTTCCGTAACAGCTATAACTTATTGCTTTTTGGGCAAGGCTGAGACCTCTCTCAGCCAATTTTGGTGTTGCCAAATACTGTGGCAGTACGACAGTACCTTCCAAAAAGGAAGTTTGCAAGTCTGAATCTTCCACTGCCAAATACTCCCTGAGGTCAGTGGTGTACAAAAGACTGTTCTTGGATGGCTTGAAAAACAGAAATAAGGTTAAAAGAAATCCTCCACGGTGATCAAGGAGTACTGTGAAATGCACAGTGGTTGGTTAGCCATGGGCAGCAACACAAAGCACAAGCTGAAGCACATGCCAGGGCTGAAGATAAAGCAAAAGACTCCCCGTTAGGTTTATCAGTGGAGCTTAAATGTGTTCATCCGGCCATTTAACTAACCACTAAGGTTGATTTTCCATCACAACCTTCTTGGAGCCCTCTCGCTTACCATCCACTTACCGTTTTGCAGTGGTACTCTCGACAGCAGCAACAGATTACTGACATGCCCTTAAGGACAGAGGAAAAATGTGACTGTAACTAGTGAGGCATGGATCTCCTCTCTCTCTCTCTCTCTCTCTTGCTCTCCTTTGCATCCGGGCTTGGGATATTTCCAACCAGTTGCAGTGTCAGACTGGCATTTAGCACGGTGGTTGATGGACACTAATAATGGCTTGGCTGCTGCACTCTCACCCCCAAAGAGGACCCTTGATGAGTTGCCCAATCAAGGGTGTCCATCTACATCCAGGGTGGGCAATCTTATCCAAAAAGGGCCAGTGTCAGTACAGGCTTTTCTTGCAACTAAGCAGTTATACACCTGAGTCTATTAATCAACCTGTAGAGTCTTTCTGAAGACCTTGATTAGAATAATGAGATGTGTATCTGCTTGGTGGTACAAAAGCTTGAATCCAAACCGGCCCTTACTGGGTAAGACTGGCCACCCCTGATGACCAGGAGGTCTCCTGGCAAATCAGTCATTCAGTTTTATTTTCTCTGTGAACTAGCCCTACAACAGAAATTGCAATGAAATTAATGGATGGAGTTTTTGTTTGACCAGCAATTGTCAACATTCACCCATCCATCCATCCATCCATCCATTATCCAAACCGCTTATCCTGCTCTCAGGGTCGCAGGGATGCTGGAGACTATCCCAGCAGTCATTGGGCAGCAGGCGGGGAGACACCCTGGACAGGCTGCCAGGCCATCACAGCCCACACACACACGCCTAGGGACAATTTAGTACAGCCGGTTCACTCGATCTGCATGCCTTTGGACTGTGGGAGGAAAACTGGAGCACCTGGAGGAAACCCACACAGACACGGGGAGAACATGCAAGCTCCACACAGAGGACAACCCGCGACGACCCCCAAGGTTGGACAACCCCAGGGCTCAAACCCAGGACTTTATTGCTGTGAGGCGACTGCGCTAACCACTGCACCACTGTGCCACCCTGTTGTCAACAATCACACATAATGATAATTATCAATTAATTGATAGTTAATATTCACCATCCACACCAAATATAAAATTGTGCATAGTTTTTTTGGATGCGCATGCATAAGGCAGAAATGTGTCTTTGCACATTACAATTTGACTACACTAAATGAGAAAATGCCTCCCTTTGTTGGACATCTAGCAACCTACACCCACAGCAAAGCATGCATCTCAGATATTCTTTGATCAATTATTATTGTGCACCTGTTCATCTTTCCATTTATCCATCCCGCATTTACAAATAATTCCACAACAAGTGATTGACACAGGTAGTGCAGGACATAAAGTTCAAGTCCCTCACATATAGTGGAGACGTATATACATTGGATATGAATGCCGATAGAAAAATGCTAGAAGTTTACAGAGAGGGCTGGAGAATTGTCCAGGTGTAGCAGCCCTGGTTTAGATCATAGAATTGGACTTATAGATAGCCTGAGCAGTTAAGGTCAAGAGTCCACGCAGTTAAGGTCAAGAGTCCACGCAATGTGTGCATATTATCATGGACAGGTCTGCAATCCTGTGACACGGCTGGAGGTGTGTGAATCTGCTTGTCAGTTTGGGGTGAAGCAGAAAGCTCCAAAGGGCATTAATAATATGGAGGGAAGTTTGACGAGGACTGCGTTTTAGTTGCAGGGATGCAAAACATCACCAGGTCCACTTCAGTGTAGAAAAGGGCTTACTGTGCACATTGATTTTCTTGTTTCTCGGTGAAGGAGAATAACCTGGGGATATCAACATGCTAAAGAGAGTCTTTGCACTCGTGAAGGACGGTGCACCGAACATATGATTAGTTCGCAGGACGCCGAGCACCACATGACTCTGGAATAAGTCATTAACAGAGCCTGACACGGACATTAATCATGGGATCCCGATTGCCATGGGGAAGGCACAGATAGGTTATATATATTTCCATATCCTTGTCGCCTCCAAGGACTATATATCAACGCAGAAAGTACTGTAATTGATTCAATACATACAAATCGGTAATTTACTGAAGAACCTATCCATTTTTATTTTTTCCCCCTAATGTAATAATTCAAAAACTAGATTTCTGAGTTTGGTGAGAACTTCCATTTGTCCTCGGATGTCGGACAGAAGTAGGGCGCCCGAGAATTAAGGTATCCCCTCCCTCTCCATCATTCTCATTAAGACCGTCTCCCACTTATTTCTCACCTACCTCTCTCTCTCTCTCTCTCTCTCTCTCTTACTCTGCACATTATCGCCAAATCTAATCCTTCTAATCTCTTTTTTTAACTCCGTCACCGTCTGTAGCAAGTTTGCACTACGCCGTTTCATCTCCTGCAACGGATCATTTCCGAAAGCCGGCTCTTTCGTTCCATCTCAGCGTGCCGCTTTCTGCAGTCTCTTGTTCGTGTGACTGCTGACCCCCAGTCAGCTGCACCGCCAACACCACCCAACCGCTCTGTCCCACACAACCTGTGTTTCTCTCCCTCCACTATCGCTCATGTTAACCAACTTGGCATGGAGGACAGCCCTTGCTGTGTCTCTGCCTTTGAAGAAAGTGAAAAAAAGACGGAGCCCTTACTGGTATCTCAGATTTCTTTCTTCTCCTGTCAAGAGCTGCACTACATGCCAGAGGCACTTCATGTATTATTTAAAAGATTAAAGCAACACAATAATAATCAGCATGGAAAATGCAGCGTGTCATGACACATGCACATATCCTTGCAAAGTTAACATTTGAAGGAAAAAAAAGTTGTTCACAGCTTATTTTCATGTGTGTGCATACCTATTGTGTCGGTCTGGGTTAGGTCTTCAAATGTCAATCTACAACTTCTTCAGGTCGGTTGGGTGTTGGTTCAGAGGATCGGTGCTCTGATCTGTCTCGGGGCGTCGGATATATCTGTGTTAACAGGTTTTGTGTCGCGCTCTTTTGCTTCAGGGCACCTAACCCGAGGCCAAGAAACAGCATGTTGTTCGCTTCCGCAGTACTTCCTCCTAGTCTGGGCCAGTGGACCGGGCGTCTCAAACCTTTCCTGCCAAGTCTGGCATTTGCCACTCTGAGGCATTTATTCCCAGTGCCCTTCATAATCCACAACACACACACACACACGCTTCTGCCTGCAGCCCACCGACGCCCCCCCCCCTCTGTTAGCTCACAATTCAAGTCGGCGCTATTTCCCGTTGTGTTGAGTGGGAGACTTCTTTCACTTCGCTCTCCGTCTAATTAGTGTCGACGCACAATTCTTCTGCTGCTCCGCTCCACGCTCTCCTCCCACCCACCATCAATGCTATCAAGGCAATTCATTGTGTAAAATGAGGCAAGGAGGAAGGGGGGGGGGTAGAAAATATAGAAATAAAAGGCATACGTGCCATCTTTGATGTGCAAAGCGAGACGGAGCAGGTGACTCTCATGCGGAACATTTGTTGGGTTTCCTCCATAGCTACTTCTGGCAAGCGGAAAACAGCCGCTATATTCTTGTGTTACGGTTGTTTACGCCGTTGTTGTCAAGCACTTCCATCTGATGCGTGAGCCAAAGTGGGCCTGAATCTAAGTGACACTAGGCTTTCAAGCTCCCGGCAGTTTGGGTTCAAAGCACCGTACGTGGATGAAGGTGGGTAATTACAGGAGGGAGTGCCCAGGGACAGCAGGACATGTGCTGGCTGACAGCTTTCTCCACCTGACCCATCGCTCTGGTTCAAAGGAAATGCAACAGGTGGCCGTTTATCCACGTGGTGTGGACCCACCTTAACGACTCCACCGCCGCTGAAAACAAAGCGAAGTCAACGGATGGATCTCTGAAGGAAGTAGCTACTGCAAGTGGCCGTGTCAGCCATGGGCGGCACGGTGGCCCAGTGTTTAGCACTGTTGCCTCACAGCAAGAAAGTCCTGGGTTCGAACTCCGGGGCCATCCCAGGTCCTTTGTGTGTGGAGTTTGTATGTTCTCCCCGTGTCTGCGTGGGTTTCCTCCGGGTGCTCAGGCTTCCTCCAACCATCAAAAAGACATGCACATTAGGGTTAATACTCCTGCCTGTGGCCCCTGAGCAAGGCAATGGGAAGAAATAACTGGAGCTGGTTCCCTGGGTGCTATACGGCGGCTGCCCACTGCTCCTAGCAACACAGCTAGGACGGGTTAAATGCAGAAAGTAAATTTCATTTGTATGTTTGTACAAAATGACTAATAAAGAGTATTCTATTCTTCTGTTCTATTCTTCACTTTCAGTATGTGGTCGCTGTAAAAGATAAATCTTATGCTGTAATCCCACTATATCTTAAAAATAACACATTGTGTTTGACCATGATAATATATTCTACATCAGCTTTATGGGATTAGCAAACTGGAAACTGTTCAATCCCACTCCAGCCTCAAACAGATCTGGGCTCTGTATCAATACAATATTGATATTGTGATACTCATGATATGAGACAACATATGGTTTGGGATTGTGGTTCTGGTAATATGGTGATGTAGTTTAAATGTTGTCCTTCCTTGGCCTTAAAGGCTGAAGTGAGACAGTTTTCTGAACTTATTCGACTGTTTTTACCGAGTGAAAGGAACAACGGATATCTCTACCTACCATTTCTCAACATTTTCTGTGTGTGTAAATATCGCATGAAAGCACCGATAGTCATCCCCAAAATACCGTCACATGTTGAATAATCGAGACGATCAATCAAACATAAAGAAACTTGGTTTTGTTGATTTCACCCTCACAGTTTCTTCTCTAAGCGGCAAAGACTTCGTAATTTCAACCCCCCCCCCCCAGCCTTGTTTATTTATAAGCAAAGCATCTGAGGGCAGCACAGCGGGGATGGGTGGATGAGCGATGCCCAGGGGACGTGACACTCGGATCAATGAGGAAGACTCGATGAACCTTCAGAAGCACCTGTTGTCGCGACACACGTCGGAAGAGGTGGAGGAAGGAAGGTCAGGAACGGGAAGAGAGACGAGGGATGGAGAGAGAAACAACAGGTGGAGTGGGTCTGCGTCGGCCGGAGGTTCTGTAACGAGATTAATAACTGATGGAATTGAATAGCAAGGCAAAGGAAAGAAAAAGAGAGGGAAACAAAAGTGATAAACTCGTCGGTGTGTGTTATATAAACTGCGATGCCCAGGCGAAGTATCATGAGGATCACGACTACGGCAAAACGTGCAAATGAAAACCAAGAAAAGCAGTGGAACTGCAAAAGAACACAGGCGAAGGGCAGCCAGATAATGTAAATAACAGTAAATAAGTAAAGGCTGAGAACACCCAGCAGTAGATGGCAACACACACACACACACACACACACACACACACACACACACACAAATCTTGGCATTTACAGTGCCAGCACAATGTAGACGCTGCGAGTCGACATAATCATCCCCTGCTGATTTTATATTCAATCTAATGCAAATATAGGGCAGGCTGTGAAGTATAACCCTTAAAGGTGGGCCCTGGTAGGCCGGGGTTGAGTGTGTGCATGTGCGTGCATGTATCTTTTCCCCCAGGTTTATATTAAGCATTGACAGGAAAATGCAAGCAAGAACAGGATTACAAATTGAGTTTACGGAGCAAGAAATACAGTAGATATACAGAACTATATGCAGTACTGCACTTGTGCATTCGTTGCTCTGTCTCTGTACTGGTCTTTCTGCAAATGCCAACATGTCATGGGCACACACTTTGTCTTCAATGTATGGACTTAGGTTTATTCATGTTTTTGAATGTGCATTCAGTATTATGCAATGATATTGTTTGCTTACAGCCAAGCATGTATTACCATGTGTGAGTTTATGTGCTTTGATAGTAATGCAACCGAATTGCCCTAAGGCAGAGAGGGGAAGAGAGAGGATTGAGGTTATAAGAACCTTTATTTAAATCTATCAGCATGGTATATCGTTACCTCATCAATAACCAATAATAAACAGAACATAAATAAGGGTATAACTAAACAATAAAGTAAATGAACACATAAAAGAATAAGCAAAAACATAAAAATAAGCTACTTCAAAAATTATGCACCAGCAATTCCTCCTGTACAGAACACTACACTTCCCCCCCCCCCCAAATTCCCCAGGTTCTCAGGAAGTTGTCCGTGTTGCCCGTCATTTTGAAATATTCAAACTCCACCCTGAGATGGGATGCCAGCAGTCCTGACATCACCAAGGAGGGATTCACTGACCACTGAGTCTGGATTCTGGATACATTTTTTCCTGGTTTTCCAGATGGACAATTTTGCTATTCCTGATGGTGTCTTAAGCAAGCCTTGTACATTTTTCTTTGGCACAGAGTATTTTGGTCCATAAATAAAAACCTCAAAGAGAAAAACCTACGCTGGCTGCTGGAACCATTCTTCCAACTGCCTGAATAACCCCTGAAGCCTAGAACACTGGATAAAAAGATGCTGGATCGTTTCCCTGATTGAGCAGAATGGACACCCCACCCCCCCCCCGTGCTTATGCTAAATGTCTGTTCGTAGCTATCGCCTCATGTACAATCCTCCACTGGAGGCCACCCGTTCGTCTATGGATGGGTGGCTTGTACAGGAAACGCCAAAAGCCTTTCGGTGAAGAGTCTGGGCCAAAAACTCCATTCATCTCCACACCCCCATCCCTGCCAGAGAGTGTAAGTGTGACACTTTAATGCAGGTATCTGTGCATCTTTCTCCCCTACTGATTCAAACTCCGCTAGCACTGGATTAGTGGGAAATGAAACTCCCCACCTCCTCCTGCTACTTCCCAGCAGCAAGAGAGACAATCAAAGAAAGGAACACGGACTCACATTCATCATCCCACTGGTCAGATAGAGTACAGTTTTATGGAAATGCCCTGAGGGGCCCTGGCAGGGATGCACAGATCTCCTACACAGCTCTCTCCAACAATCTTGAGGACCAGTTGTTCTTGAAAGCTGTCCCACTGATGTTTTCAATAAATGCCCCAGCTTGATACAACCAGCCTGGTGTAGGCTTGACCTCAGGCTGGCAGAAGACAAAGTCTGGGAGTTGATGAAGGCGTTGAAAAACAACTTCCTTCCCCAACCTGAGACCACCTGGAGCTGCCCTCTTTTGCCATTACCCCATCAAAAAGGCCTCACTTCTCTCCCATTTAACCCTTGCTGAGGAGGCCCTTTCTTAAGTTTTTATGCATCCAGTTAACACATCTATATCTTTTTGCTCCTGGATCAGAATATTAACGTCAACACCATATGCTGATACAACTAAATGTGGGCTCTGTTAATCTGGAAAGGGAGACTCCCACCATCTTATTGCTTAAACTATTTTAAAAAAAAGTTTCATTTGCCAAGGAGTAGACTAGTCCAGATACAGGACAACCCCGCCTTATTCCTCTTTTGACAGGAATTGACCTTTCGCAAAGTACCGCCCCAGAACGGTGCTTGTCCAATCCTACCTTAGCAACGGTCCGTCAAGCTTTCAAACACACAACAAATGCTGAAACGGTGTGCCTATGGGATCTGCAAATCGGATACTAGATATCTGAAAAGTTTGGAGGGGGTGTAATTTTCTTTCCCTTCCCGAAACCCAGAACGCAAGAAGCGCAATGTCGGAAATAGATTTCGCAGTATAGCAGACCCCATGGCCAGCTTAATCCATCCAAAATCAACAAAAATACCTGTCTGCTCCAAGCTAAGCTTGCTACTAGCTATTATTGATAGCTAATACAGCTAACGTATTATTACTGTTACTTTTACCCACACAATGCGTTGATTTCTTCCTCCATGTTTTGGTGTTTTCCGGCTACTTCCTGTATAGTTCTGAAATGCTTGACGAGCAGTAACTAAGGGGGGCGGGACTTTGCGAAAGGTCAGTTGGACAGATCAACCCCATCCTACCTTTACCATACATGAGGCCCCATTACCCAACCCAGGAAAAAAAAATCTTCTCCAAAACCGAAAACCCTTATGGTGGAAAATAAAAAAATTATGATTAACACAATCTAAAGCATAAAACACCAACATCAAGTTTGTATTCATGACAAATTGCTATTAAATCTCAAATCAAGAACAAATTATCCATAATTGATCTATATGGACCCTGAGATATTTGAACTCCTTCACTTGAGGCAAAAACTCATCCCCAACCCAGAGGGAGCAATCCACCATTTTCTGGTGGAGAACCATGGCCTTAGACTTAAAGGTGCTGGCTCTCATCCTGGCCATTTCACACTAAGCTGCAAACTGCCCCAGTGCACGCTGGAGGTTGTGTTCTGATGAAGCCAACAAAACCACATCTTCTACGAAGAGCAGAGATGCAATTCTGAGGTTCCCAAAATGGACACACTCCACACCTTGGCTGCACCTCGAGATCGGACCGGATGGCTTGTAGCAACTTCCCCGGTACTGCATACTCCCGCAGTACTCCCCACAGAGTGCCCCTGGGTACATGGTTGTAAGCCTTCTCCAAGTCCACAAAACACATGTAGACTGGCTGGTCAAACTCCCATGCCCCCCTCAGCACTTCCACAAGGGTAAAGAGTTGGTCCGTTGTTCCACGGCCAGGACGGAATCCGCATTGTTCCTCCTGGAGCCAAGATACGACAATTGGTTGGAGCCTCCTTTCCAGCACCCTAGAGTAGACTTTCCCAGGGAGGCTGAGCAATGTGATGCCCCGGTAATTGGAGTATACCCTCTGGTCCTCCTTTTTAAATATGGGAACCATCACCCCAGGCTGCCACTCCACAGTTACTGTCCCTGACCTCCACTGAAGAGGCGTGTCAACCAAGACAGCCCAGCAATGTCCAGTGCCTTCAGCATCTCAGGGAAAATCTCATCCACATCCAGCGCCTTGCCACCGAGGAGCTTTTTAACTACCTCAGATACCTCTGCCAGGGATATGGGTGGGGCTTCCCCTAAGTCTTCAGACTCTACCTCCTCCACTGAGGACATGTTAGCTGGACTGTTGTAGTGAAGAGGGAGTTGAGCCAGAAGGCAAAGTTCTCAATTTACCAGTCAAGCTTTGTTCCAACCCTCACCTATGGTCATGAGCTTTGGGCAGTGACTGAAAGGGTGAAATCACGGATACAAGCGGCTGAAATGAGTTTCCTCTGTAGGGTGTCTGGGCTCAGCCTGAGAGATAGGGTGAGGAGCTCAGACAAAACTTTTAACCCAGGACAAGAAAGACGTGTTTGCTTGTTTACCAACTGGTTACGGGAAAAGCTTGGTCTATCAAGCCTGGCCAACTGCCTGAAACTTGTTGTCCGCACAGGGACAGAAATCTATGGTGCTGGTCATATGCCCTTTGCTGTCAATAATGGAGGAGCAGGTGCAGTTTTTGAAAGCAAAACATTCCTGCCGCATACGTGGGACAAAGTGAGGACATCGATGACCAGATCGCCGCCGGTGATTTCGCCCTTGTGTTTGGCACACCAGAAACTTTGGTTGGCCAAGCAAAGTGGAGACAGCTTCTACAAACACCATTATTCCGGGAGCGGCTGGTTGGAGTGGCTGTTGACGAAGTACACACTGTAGTGCAATGGTGAGCTTGAAACCATAATTAATGTTAGCTCGCTGACCGTGTATTGTTTGTCTAGTTTTCTTCAGGGACTGCACCTGAGCCATCCTATAACGCAAGTTTTGCTGGTACGACAGGGTTTACAAGCACAGAACTTCTGCATGTCACCGCCCCATGTGGCAGCCCCGCCCTAAAGACTTAGGATTGGTTCTGCAATGAACTTTTTTTTTTAACTCTAATTGGTTCCACCCAGTTTTAGCAACGAAAGCTGGGAGAATGTCCTCAGTCTCTAGCTGAGTGAGCGTTTAGAGACTGAGTTGTGAGTCTACTTCTCCCCACACTCCAGGAGCACTTCTAACGGGTCTGATCCTAAAAAGTCTCAGAATTGTTTATACAAATCCAGAGGTAAGATGTATATGCTGGGTACTCTCCCTGATGTTAACTGCATTATGATAAAATTTTCAATAGCTGGAAAATAATCATTGACTTTAGCAATGAAGTTTCATCAAGGAAGGCGTTCACCTCCTCTAATCTGTATGGATTAGCACTAACAGATTGTGAGTCTGTCACTGACAATCTGTTTCAGAATCATAATCCATATGTTCTTCATGTTCAGTGACTTGGCTCTGGTTAACCAGCATTGCATTCGCTGCCTGCCTGCTGCTCCGTGTCGGGTTCTGTCTCTGCTCCGCCCTGCTGATCAGCAGCTCCAGCCCCACTCTCCACACTCACGCCGCTCAGACCAGCTTCATTTTCTGTCCTTTAAATTTCATTTTTACCCATGTGCTTATTACTTTGGATCATGGTTTGACTTCCGTCTGTCTCAATGTTAGATCACGGTGCCGGGATCTCGCCGTCGCCAGTGGTGTTGTTATTTTCTACCTGTGGCGGACTTTCGACCTCTGTGTTACCGGCAGGTTGCCCGTGTGGAGAAGCGTAGCGCTTGTGACCGACGTCACCACATTCAAAACATTTCAAACTCCTGGAATTTGCATCTGCCATATGATATCCCTCTCCATATTTAACCCAAAAAAACAGCTCCAGTGACTGTTCAGGGGACATTAGATCCATATACACCTGTCTCCTCAGGTACCATACGTGTCTCAGCTTCTTGTACCTGCAGCCCAGCCCCACCATCCTGAACGGACTGGCTATCTTCCCCAAGTGCTGCAGCACCTCATACGGGATGAAGAGGGCAACCCTGACATAGGGACTTGGGTGGAGGGCAGCGCCAGTGGGGACACGGGTAGAAACACATCATTAAGAAAAACATCGTTCTCCATCAGCTGAGATACTAAACATTCTTCTCTCAGAAATGCAGCTTTATTCATTCTCGAATGAATGACAGATTCCAGCGTCTGACCGACTCCCACAAAGCCTGGAGAACCTGCTCCGTCGTGACTGACGGATCCGGTTGGATCCGAACACCATGGCATAGAGAGAGGGACGACACCTGAGACGCCATCCCCTCCACTACCCAGCAACAAACACTAAACTACAACACACGAAACACACAGAAACACAGCAACAAAAGCCTAACTATGGCTTTAAAAAACCCAGTATAATGCTCTCAGCAACTGAAAGCTCTCACCACACACTCCACTCATCCAGCTCCCAGCACGCACAAGGGAGTGAGCGAGAGACTAAAATCAGATTCGTAGGCAGCTGAATCACTTAATCTGTGCAAAGATAAAATGCAGATACATTTGTATGGAAGTAATACTAAGGTTATGAGTGGGTTTATCACTTCAGAAGCCTGCCTTATTGATTTTAAACCAATTCATCCAAGTTTGTTTCTTTTTTTCCAGGGCAATAGCTTGCTGAACCAGTTGCGTCTGGTACAGTCAGCTATACTGGTTGGAAGTTCTGGAAAGCAGGTACATGTTAATGAAGTATAACTTAATTCCCTGTTTGTTGTTGTTTTCTAAAAGCTGGCACAAGAGCTTTTGGGACATACTTCTTACTGATCCTTAACCTGACTCTTGAGTCAAGACAGGCTTAATACAAACCAGAGGTAGAAGTGAGCAGCTAAAATGAAAATTTGGGGTAAACTTTGATCCGTCTGCAGCAAAAACAACAAGTTTGATGTTTCTCACAAACGTTCATGGTGGTGGCGTCCGGGTGGCGCGGCGGTCTATTCCGTTGCCTACCAACACAGGGATCATCGGTTCGAATCCCTGTGTTACCTCCGACTTGGTCGGGCGTCCCTACAGACACAATTGGCTGTGTCTGTGGGTGGGAAGTCAGATGTGGGTATGTGTCCTGGTTGCTGCACTAGCACCTCCTCTGGTCGGTTGGGGCGCCTGTTCAGGGAGGGGGAACTGGGGGGAATAGCGTGATCCTCCCACGTGCTATGTCCCCCTGGTGAAACTCCTCACTGTCAGGTGAAAAGAAGTGGCTGGTGACTCCACATGTATCGGAGGAGGCATGTGGTAGTCTGCAGCCCTCCCCGGATCGGCAGAGGGGGTGGAGCAGCAACCGGGACGGCTCGGAAGAGTGGGGTAACTGGCCAGATACAACATGGGAAAATAAGGGGGGGAAAAATAAATAAAAAATCATGGCAGACTATATAACACAGCAGGCTACTAATTGGAAACATGCAAGGTACAAGGAAATTAAAAGTTTGTTAACACAGTAATTGTATTACTGCATTAACACAAATTAAAAGTGTAATCCTGGTTTTTTTTATGTAAATATGTGTCCTTTTTTATATTTTCTATAACTGGCCTATTTAAGAAAAGGACCACTAATACCTAAACCACGAATGTTTTTGCAGCTGTTCATTTTAATTGTCATCCATCCATCCATTATCCGAACCGCTTATCCTGCTCTCAGGGTCGCGGGGATGCTGGAGCCTATCTCAGCAGTCATTGGGCGGCAGGCAGGGAGACACCATGGACAGGCCGCCAGTCCATCACAGACCCCCCCCCCCCCGACACACACACACACACAGGGACAATTTAGTACCTATTATTTAAGCCCATTACTTGCCATCTTATTATTATTATTATTATTATTACTACTACTATTTGTTTAGTTTTTTTCCCCACAGGAAAAAAATGAATTCTCATGAATAATTAACAGCACATCTTCACCACAGCAGCTAAATGCAGGAGGAGGAGACAGGTAGCTGCAAGTCTGAAGATATGAAATTGTGGTTAATAAGTAGATAGGGCAAAACAAATTGATACAGAACTCTACTTTAACATGCTATGTATAGTATTATCTTAAAGGTTTACCAGAAGACCTGTAATAACAGATACAGCATCAGTAAGTAAAACCCAGGCTCAGTCTCCATGTGTGTTTCTTGGTCGCTGGTGGAGCAATGGCGGCCCAGTTTCATTTCCAGTGGATGTTTGGGATTTGAAGTGCTGAAACAACACTATATTTGACCACTATCACCACGGGGGTCATAAATTAAACCAAAATGACACTCCTTAGCATAATGCTTTAAAACATGTTGGTGTATCGTATGTTTTCTTTATGCTGGCACACATATAATACACATGCATAATAAAATCACTGGGAAACAAGGACACAAATCAGTATAGCATCCATCTGTACTGTCTTCGGTGCTTGACAAGGTTTGTGAAAGTAGTGCCTCCATTAAACACGGAGTCATTAGGGGATAAACTCCTCAAAACAACAACCCCCCCTCCCCCAATAAATGCTGTTGCCCGCACTGTACTTTGACTACATCAGGGAGACTAATCCACTAGAGTGCTTGGGGGTGTGGTGTTACACGAACACGTTTTGAAACGTACAGTGGCGGGTCGTGTCATGGGCAATTTCTTTGGTACCTGGAATCTGACGCAAAAAAAAAAAAAAAATCCAAAACAACTTCCGCTCCGACATGAATAACAATTATCACAGCTTGTGGATTGCTCGAGCCGCTACGTTTTTTTTGGTTGCAGTGTACCTCATGAACCTGGCTTTTAGCTCACTCACAAACACTGTACCATCGGTGTAGAACTGGGAGGGTGTCTCGAATCCTCCAACGTTTGTAAGTGAGTGTATCTAAAAATACATGCTGTTATAAGATGATAGATTCTGCATTTTTTTTTTTAAATTGTGATATTGTAATCCTCATTGGTAAGAAAATTAGCAATATGTATGTTTTTTTCTGAACCCCCACTACTCTTCTCTCTTATACTGTCCCTCGTGTTGTATCACTTGGTAATGCCCGTCCGGTTTTACTCAAGATAGGATTTCTGGGGGTGTCCGGGTGGCGTAGCAGTGTATTCTGTTGCCTACAAACACGGGGATCGCCGGTTCGAATCCCTGTGTTTCCTCCGGCTTGGTCAGGCGTCCCTACAATTGGCTGTGTCTGTGGGTGGGAAGCCGGATGCTGGCATGTGTCCTGGTCGCTGCATTAGCGCCTCCTCTGGTTGGTCGGGGCGCCTGTTCGGGGGGGAGGGGGAAGTGGGGGGAATAGCGTGATCCTCCCATGCGCTACACCCCCCTGGTGAAACTCCTCACTGTCAGGTGAAAAGAAGCGGCTGGCGACTCCACATGTATCGGAGGAGGCCTGTTGTAGTCTGCAGCCCTCCCCGGATCGGCAGAGGGGGTGGAGCAGTGACCGGGATGGCTCGGAGAACGGGATGATTGGCCAGGTACAATTGGGGAGAAAAGGGGGGGGGGGAATGATCCCGTATCATTCTGTTCACAACAAAGTCACGCAATAGTTGTGGTTCATATCTATGAAACCACGTGTTCTTGATAATGAATAATTATCACCAATAAATAAACAAATAAACAAATAAAGCATGTATTGTGTTTGCTTCGTAGTCACCTGGTAATAATGGTCCTCAAAACACACGAAGCCTATAGAGTATAACTAGCTCACCTATCTTGGTCATACAACTGTGGTTTTCCTTTATGGGATGAACCAGTAGAATCAGCTATACGCTGATGAAGAGTCCATACATCGCACTTGAGAACAGTCTCGCCTGTGTTAGGATGTGTATGAAAACAGTAATGTACTGAAATGCTGTTTTTCATTTGATATTCAGAGCCCTGAAACCGGATAATGGCCTTCGTGTGAGTCGCTCTGCATTCTGACAAACGAATAGGCTTTAATGGGCAAAATCCATTTCAAACAGGTGCGCAGACAGCCTGCCGTTTTTCTCCAGCCCATTTATTTCACAAAACCCCAAAATAAATACACTGTTTTAGTTGAATATTACATGTCTTTGTGTTGAGTGTTTCCGGTGGATAATGTTTGTAGAGGGAGAAAAACACCTACACATGCAGTGAAAGAAAAAGGATAATTCACTGACAAACAAGTAAAGAAGAAGCAGACTAGCTTAAATTAAAGTTGGTTTTTTTTGTGTGTAAGAACTCATATTTACTGTCTAAATATGGCCCAGAATAAGTTATAATACTGCTTATTTTATCCTATAGCTACAAGTGAGTGAGGGACCTTCGTCTCTCCTCCCAGTCTTAGGTGTCATGGCAACACCGGAGCAATAAAGAATAAATGAAGATGGATGGAAATAAACAGGATGAGACTGCCCAAGGGAATCTCTAGGAATATGAATACACGTCTGCAACTGACAGTATCGGTTCCTATGACAGTTGCTTGGACGGACATGCTGAAACAAACATGCCAAGTTCACACTTTTCATCTTCAGTAAAGCAGCTCCAAGTCGTACAGAGAATCTCCACTTTACTTTGTTGTGATGGGAGAGAACTGTTCACAAATATCAACTGAACAGTCTCAGGCCATGGGGTTAGTGAATATCTGCCAAGTGCTGTCCTCAGCCTCTACAGACGTTGGACTCATGATGGACCGGGTCCTCACATCCATATCTCATTTAGGGAAATCAAAGCTGTGGCAGAGTGGGCTGTGGACCAGCTGTCCTGAGTTGGTCAAATTGACTCAGGAAATTGGTTCCACACCCCAAATGAAGAGGCCGTGTAATGAGGTGTTTAGCTGGAAGCAAATGGGAATAGACAGAACTGCTTTGAAGGCCATATACAGTGGATTAATTAGGCAGTACCAGGCCTTGAGATTATGCACGGGTGCATTTAAAACAACCCCAGCAGCAGCACTACAGGTGGAAATGGGAGAAACACCTTCAGACATGAGAAGGATGTAGCTATCACTAAATCACTGGATTAATTTACAGGGCCATAGTCAAGATCACCTGTTACAAGACACTTTAAAACCTTGTCGGGAAGAGGAAGGAGACAAAAAGCTGTGGATGGACAGTGACACAGAAAGCAACAGAACTTACAGTAGCTCAATTAAACATTAGTCCGGCAGCACTGTTGCCTGCAATACTACCTTGGCTACCTAACACGACGGTAATTTTACACTATTAGAGAAGAAGAACAAAGACAGGGAGTTTATTTTTAATCCACATACCACACAAGCATATATTTTGATGGTTACCACAGTTATGTCCAGATCTACACAGCCGCATCAAAGAGTTTAGTAGATAAAACAGGAGTAGCATTTATCTTTGCAGTTTCATATTAAAGTGGGGGAAATTATTAGTGTAGGATTATCAGTCTACACCGGCGAAATGATTGCAGTATTGTAAGCGGTGGATGGGACAAATCAGAATCACAATACTTTATTTATCCCTGAGGGGAAATTGAGTCAAGACCATTGAGAGCAGTCATTTGCTCTGACTCAAGCTCATCACTAGCCAGTTCACAATACAGCCATTCAGATAGCAGACCGGATATTTTAACAGAAGTACAACAAACATTATACAGAGGTCTGACAGTACATTTTTTATGGGCACCGGTGCATGCTGTTGTCAAAAGAAATGAAATGGCAGATAAGGTTGCAAAGGAGGCTACAGAAAACAAACATGTTGAATTAGCAGATAGACTCATCAAGTCAGGAATCAAGAGCATTATCAAGCAGAGATTGAAGGAAAGTTGGCAAAATCAGTGGGAAAGGACGATGGTTTCACAGAATTCAAAAGAAAGTGGGAGAAATGAGGAGCCCAGCAAGGAACAGGAGAGAGGAGACATTAATATCTAGAGTTAGATTTGGACACACTGGACTAGAGGGTACCCTATTCAAAATAGGCAAACATAATACAGGCAGCTGTAACTACTTGTGGGCAAGAAGGAACAATACAGCATGTTGTGCTACACTGTCAGAGATATGAGGCAGAAAGAAGGAATCTGACTGGAAACCTCAGAAAGGAAGAAGTAAACTTAAACTTAATAGATATTCTACAAAAGAACTCAGAAAATGAGTGTTATTGAATTTTATTTCAGTATCGTCGAATAGCTAGTTTGACTCAGACATTTTTTTTTAATAGACAGTTTGGTCCGCACTCCATTCCAGTTAGTGGCAGTAATGCACCAAATTGTTGTTTGCCAAATGCCAATAAACCAAAAAAACAAAAAAAAAGAAAAAAAAGAAAAAGAAGAACAACAACAACAAAACAAAGAGGCCAGAGCTGTTGAAGAGATTTTAATGAACGTGTGTTTTTAGTCTTTTTACATGGGTTTTTAACTCTAGTGTTTTGAAAGCCTTGTTTTAAGAAATGGGCTGTTGTGCCTTCGTTTACGATCTGTGTCTGAATGAGGCTGGCGCGGAGGAGTTAATGTGTTCCGGGAGAACGGAAGTTAATAAAGCATTTCCATATTTAGCTCACAGTCTGTCTCACGAGCATACATTTTCTTCGCAAACACGACATGGTGTCAGAAGTGCTGTGAAACTAAATCGGAATGGAGAAGGTCCACCTGCAAGGAGGAAAAAAGAGACTGGTGGGCAAGTTAAACGAGTTACAGGGAAGACGAGCAGAGTGGGGGCGGAGCTAGCAGGATGGCTAACACACCCAGCGCGATGTTTAGCATTCAGCCGCCGGAGCCCTTTGATTTTTCTAAGCCGCACGAGTGGACAAAATGGATACAGAGATTCTGTCAGGCAACCAATTTACCAGCAAGCTCCGAAGAGAACCAGGTGAATACTTTGATTTATTGTATGGGAGACAATGGTGATGACGTTTTGAAGGGCTTGAAGCTCAGTGATACAGACCAATGCCAATACAACAAAGCGAGGGATGGCTTTCAGTCGTTCTTTGTAGTGAAAAAGAATATTGTTTATAAACGCGCACAATTTAATATGTGCAAGCAAGAAGTAAACGAGACTGCCAGTGCTCTGTATGCATTAGCAGAGCACTGCAATTATGGGACACTGCATGACGAATTAATCAGGGCCAGGTTAGTGGTAGGACTGGCAGAGACACGGCTCTCTGAACACATGCAAATGGAGAAAGACTTAGACCTGGAAAAAGCCATTAACATGGCAGGACAATCAGAGGAGATCACAAAGCAGCGAAACACACTAAGGATTGAAGCCAGTGGTGTAAAGCAGATGGAAGTTAGCTCTGTGGACAAAGTGTTTAAAGGCAGACGGCAAAAAGAAAAGCCCAAATTCAGCCAATCCAAAAACAATGGACCAAAGCCACACAGCAGTCAGTGCAACAAATGTGGTGGCAGACCTCATCCTAAGCACGAGTGCCCTACTAATGATGCCAAGTGCCATCCCTGTGGAAAAACGGTCACTACCAGCACATGGGCCATGCAGCCAAAGCTGTGTATGGTATTGAGGAAGAGGAGGAAAGCTTCTTTCTTGGCTCTGTGACATCTGATGATGATGTATGGACTGTTGAAATAGGCATAATAGACAAAAACATAACTTTAAAACTTGACACCGGAGCAGATGTCACTGCTGTGTCACAATCCGTTTTTAACAGCATTTTTCTAATGCACAGCAACCTGTTCTCCAGAAAGCAGAGAAACCTTTGCTTGGTCTAGGACATATTCCATTGGATGTGTCTGGGTTCACCAGACAGCAGCTGAGGAGAGCAGCCAAGCAGACCATGGAGAAAGTCTGTGTGGTCAAAAACCTGAGCACACCCCTGCTCGGGTTGCCAGCTATTGTAGCCCTTGGCTTACTCAGCCATGTCGACAGCATTGACATGGAGACCCTCAAGAAAAACTACCCCTAGCTGTTCAGCATGCTAGGTGAGGTACAACAACTGTATGCCATCAAGCTTAAACCGGGTGCTGTGCCATTTTCCTTGAAAACCCCCAGGAAGATTCCACTACCGCTGGTGGGGAAAGTCAAAGAAGAGCTACAGCACATGGAAAGTCTGAGCGTCATCAGCCCTGTGGAGGAGCCAACTGATTGGTGTGCTGGCATGGTGGTCATGCCCAAGACGGTATAAGGGTGCATTTGTATGTTGACCTGACTGGCTTGAACGAGTATGTGTGCCCTGAAAAATACATTCTGCTGTCAGTAGAACACAGTCTCAGAATGCTTGCCGAAGTGAAAGTGTTCATCAAACTGGATGCCAACAAGAGGGAGGTGGTCTTCTTTGGTCACATCATTACAACTGTGGGCATCCGCCCTGACCCAAGAAAGACGGAGGCTATCACAGAGATGAAGGAGCCCACAAATGTGAGCGGGTTGAGGAATTTTCTCCGGATGGTCAATCAGCTGGGAAAGTTCATTCCCCAGCTAGCGGAAAATAATAAGCCACTCCGTGACCTCCTCTCAAAGAAAAACTGCTGGGTCTGGGATATGGACCGGGTGACGGCATTTAAAGCACTGAAGAAAGCAGTATCTTCTCCTCCTGTGCTGGCCAGGTATGACCCAAACAGAGACACCAAAGTGTCAGCCAATGCATCATTGTATGGCTTGAGCGGCATTCTTCTCCAGAGTTGGGAGGACAAATGGAAACCTGTGGCTTATGCATTGCGGTCGCTCACTCCAACCAAACCATGGTACGCGCAGGTAAAGAAGGAGGCCCTGGGTCTCACATGGTGTGAGACCCAGAACTGTTGGTGTCTCACATGGTGTGAGACCCGGAACTGTTCGCAGGCCCATGTGAGACCCAGGGCCTGCGAACAGTTCCGGGATTTCCTCATAGGGAAACATTTCTGCCTGGAAACCAGCCATAAACCGCTCCTCAGCTTCTTGGAGCCCAACCACTGGATCTTCTGTCACTGAGAATCCAGCGCTTCGGGATGAGGTTGATGCACTCCTCATACTCCATCGTGCACATGCCAGGAAATTCACTTTGTCACACTCACCTGTGAAAGCATGCAGATCCACAGAAAATCAGAAGTTGATGGAAAACACCAACATTTACATGGACTGTGTCATGCAAAGCATACCTGTCAGTCCCACATACATGGAAAACTTGAAAGAGCAGCTGAAAGCCGACAGTGTCTGCTAACGTATCATGAAGCTGTGCACGAAAGGATGGCCAGCGCATGCAGAATAGGAACCAATGCCGAAAAGCTACTGGCCAGAGTGAGCTACACTCACAGTGAAAGACAGCTTGCTGCTGAAAGACACAAGGCTCGTAATACCTTCAGCAATGTGGAATGATGCGCTAGCCAAACTACATGAGGGACACCAAGGTGTGGTGAAGTGTAAAATACCTGCTTGTCAGTCTGTGTGGTGGCCGGGACTCAGCCAGCGAGTGAACGAAATGGTGCTCAACTGCAGGTCATGCATACAAGAACGACACAATCACAAAGAGCCACTCGTGCCATCAGAACGCCCTGAAAAACCACGACAAAAGTTGGGGATGGACCTGTTTGTCCTGGAAAGCAAAACTTACCTGCTCGTCGTCGATTACTTCTCAAGGTATGTTGAGATTACACAATTATCTCACACCAGGTCAACTGACATCATTGTTCATTTGAGGTTGATTTTTGCCTGCCATGGCATTCCGGAGGTCCTGTTGTCAGATAATGGGCCACAGTTTTCTGGACAAGCCTTCACTTCTTTTGTGGCTTTGTATAGGTTCAAATGCGTTACCAGCAGCCCAAGGTTTCCGCAGAGTAACGAGGAAGCAATTCAGTCCATGAAAAACCTGAAAAAGGCAGGAGACCTCTACCTGGTTCTACTCGCCTATAGAGCCACACCTCTCCAAAGTGGTTACAGCCCAGCTCAGCTCCTCATGGACCGACATCTTCGCACCACAGTGCCAACTCTTCCCTCTCACCTGGACCCTGCACTGCCTGACAGCATCGCGTTTGCCCGGAAGGAAAAGGAGACATCAGGTGCTAACAACTATAACAGGCATCGCTGTGCTAAAGCTCTTGTCACCGGGAGAACAGGTACAGGTAACTGACTCCGTGGTCTTACTTGGTGGATCTACCTCAGGGGGTGGTAAGATGCAACCGCCAGCACCTGATACCTCTACACACACCTGCACAAGTCAGAGGTCCTCCACTACAGCAACAAACGCCAGAGCTAACTTCTGAGCAGGCTCCCGCGTCACCTGCTGTGGTGCCCCTAGACTCACCTGCAGAGACTCCCAAACTCAGAACCAGGTTTTGGGAGAGCCATAGTTAAGCCTAGTATATTTAACTTGTGAACTGAAAAAAAGAGAACCTGAGAACTGAAATAAGAACATATGAAAAAAAGCCCTGTGTTAAGTCAAACAAAGCCCATGTTAGTTGTTAAGGGGTGTATCTTTGAACACTTAAAGTAACACTATGTTGACACTGTTCTTCCTCACAGGAATTAGATAGGAACAGACCTTTCTACAAAAGAGGCAGAGGGGTCTGGCGAGATAAAGGTAGTCTACCCTTTGTCCGCTAGAAAGGGGAGCTTTGGCGTTATCGTAGTGGACCAATAGGAATGAGGCTGGGGCGGAGGAGTTAATGTGTTTCTGGAAGAGCGGAAGTGTTAATAAAGCAGTTCCATATGTAGCTCACAGTTTGTCTCACACGCATATCTTTTCTTTGCAAACATGACAATTGCCACAAAGGCATAAACAGGGAGGGAGTGTTTGCATTTTGAAACCCTACCGTATATTGAATAAATCCTCTCAAACAAGATATCGGTCTGTAAAAGGATTTTCTTCCCCACTTAAAGTCTGTCAATGCCAAGAGAGTGGATGGGTAATTCAATAAGGAAGTTACTAGAAAAAAGTACAAGTACTGCCCAGAGACGAACAGCTACAGCCCAACACATTTCTATGGTTAGACAGTGCGACTTTATCTGTATGGTACAGTGGTTTGTAGTTGTTGGTGTAAACGACAAGAGTTGAAGCCGCAAGAAAACCATAAGTAACAATATATTAAACTTGTTTTGCTATTTTTGGGAAAAAAAATAAAAGCCCATAAGCGGAGCAAAAGATAGCCAGTAAAGACGTGTAAACTATGAATAAGTAGGCGGTGACAGGATAGTTGTAGTATAACAATAAAACTTTCACTTCTAAATAATAAAAATATTTAAAAAACAAAAACAAATGAGAAGGTCAAAGCGCTAAGAAAAGACATTTTACCATGGTATTTGACCTCAACTACTTCCACCTCTCCGTCTCTTTCGGTTTCCAACATCAGAACCTCATCTCAATCTTCCTTGCCTCTCACACAGGCATCATTACCTTTGCTGGATCCCGCTAGGGATGCCTAGGGGGTTGAGTAATAGATAACGCTAATCATCTCAGAGGCCACCTGTCTTTATCTGCCTGTCTTGACACTAATGCCATTAGGTGAGATGCATAGTAATGTAAGTTCATCAAATTAGGGCTGTGTGCGGGCCAGAGCCGGCCAGAAGGGCTGAGCTAGCGCAGCCGCTAAGGCTACCCATCCACAAGCAGTGTGATGCGATTAGCATGGTGCGCTAGGTGCTGACAGAGCTCATCAGTTCACATCAGCAGTAGCAGGAGAGAACTGTGAGAAAAGCCATGCCATCCTTGGGCGTTTTACTGTGTGTGTGTGTGTGTGTGTGTGTGTGTGTATGTGTGTGAGAGAGAGAGGGAGAGAACAATAGAAGGAGGGTGATCCTCAATCCCGTGTTGTTTTGATCTGGGAGTGTTTAAACCTCTTAAATAACAGACATTCAGTATGCAGTATGTTATACATAGTGTGTGTGTGTGTGTGTTTGTGTGTCGATGCGTATGTTAAAACTGATAAAGCCTATCTCCAACTGACATGACCCCACCTCTGCATGCGGCTGCGAGGGCCAGATGTTCCACAGGCTCTGGTGCCAACGCCATTAAGCGCCGAGCCAAACACGCCCTCGGACTCATGTTGCTGATGACAACACTGATAGGTCAAATTGACTGTTACAAGTTCCAGCAGCAAATGGACGACCTGCCTCGAACGCTGATTACACCAGAGCGCCGCTGGAACATGTTCTGAAGAACACAGACGTTCGGCGTGGACGCCGGTTGGTCCAGATTGGTAATTCTGGGGCAATTTGACCTTGTGTGAGGCAAGGAAAGGAGATATGCGGTCGTCAAGTCCAGCAAATTAGCTGGCTGTTGCCAAGACCTCAGAACAACCAAATGGCATCCGTGCAAAAGCAATAGACCTCACAACAGCCGAAAAGCAGATCTGCTTCTCTGGGGACCGTTGAAAGCGGTCAGTACTCCATTTTTAGGACTGTGCGTACTCAGATTTCACATGTGAAGTATCTCATGAACCTGACTTCTAATTCACTCACTCACAAACTGACATTTAGCCTCACAGTTAACAACACCATCTGCATAGACGGAGAAACGCCACCAACAGATGCGAGTAAGACGCGCTGTATCACTGTTAATGTGCTAAAAAAAGATATTTAATATGTGTTACTGATGCGTCGGCTTGCTATTCTGGGTTGTGTGTTATCTAAAAACTTGATTCAGATGAGCTGCCTTGTTGCTCTGCCGAACCAGTGCATCTGTCAATGTTCAGCGTCCAGTCAGGATAATTGAAAATGTGCAGTTAATACTAGACCTATACTTCCAATTACAGACTCAAGACAATGATCCCGTATAATTTTGTTCACAGCGAAGTAACACAACAGTTGTGCCTTTCATCTATGACGCTGTTGAAGTCTCGTTGTTGATATGTACTTTTGTATTACAAACAATTCTGGAATTTTAAAGATTATGTAATCTGTTGTTTCAAATAATTCCCCAAAATGGGGGCATCCGGTGGTCTATTCCGTTGCCTACCAACATGAGGATCGCTGGTTCGAATCCCCATTTTACCTCTGGCTTTGTCGGGCATCCCTACAGACACAATCGGCCGTGTCTGCAGGTGGGAAGCCGGATGTGGGTATGTGTCCTAGTCGCTGCACTAGCGCCTCCTCTGGTCGGTCGGGGCGTCTGTTCAGGGGGGAGGGGGAACTGGGGGAAATAACGTGATCCTTCCACGTGCTACGTCCCCATGGTGAATCTCCTCACTGTCAGGTGAAAAGAAGCGGCTGGTGACTCCACATGTATCGGAGGAGGCATGCGGTCTGCAGCCCCCCCCCCCCCCGGATGGGCAAAGGGGGTGGAGTAGCGACCGGGACGACTCGGAAGAGTGGGGTGTGGGGGATTCCACAAAATGAGGTACTTCTCGTTATCGAGATGAAAAAAAATGTAGTTACAGTAAAATCTAGTCAACTTAAACGGGCCTGTGTAGTTTGGACATCATGAGAAATAGTGAAGCGTTTGTACAAAAAGTTCAGTTCTCAAAGTTTGCAGCCACTGCGACCCTCACGCCAACTTATAGGCAAAGTGGTTTTCTCTAGCCAGACTTTCTGGGGCTTGGCAGAAGTCAGATATGTATTCTTCTAAGAAATCTATTCTTCGGGGTGCACAAAGAAAGGAGCAGACCCTGCTCTTGCAAAAACGAAACAAGGGTTGAGAGGGAATGAAAGTAGCATCATTGACCGAGTACCATTGTGTTTTGCCAGACAAAGAATGGTGTGTGTGTGTTTGTGTGTGTTTGTGTGTGTTTGATAGATTCTCTCACTTTCTTGTTCTATAACTTATCTCTCTTAAGTTTCAGGTCCGTTCCTTCACTGCCGTCCCTGCTGAGTGATGTCCTCCTTTACCAAACACACACACACATACACACACACACACACACACGCACACATTTAAGATGCATCAAATTACGATGTAATTTGAAACGGGGAGTCAGAGGAAGTGAAATAATCATTTCAAAATAAAAGTCCCCTCACAGGAGAGTTCTTCTTTGCTTGATTCGCGCTGCACATTAGCCGACATTAAACCTAAACCAGGCGAGACTGACGAGGATGAATGTGTTAAGAGTATGAGAAGAAGTGGGGCTCAAAGGCTCGATAGTGGAATTTTCCACGCGTACAGGAAACGGAGGCGGCCCGGCTCCGAGTCGCACTGCAGTTTTCACCGTGAAAATCACAGAGAGGTGTAAATGATGGGCGTTTAAGTCGAGAGGAGTACGAGGGGCATTTGTATTCCTCAACGAGACTCCTCTTGGGTTTGCCTTTCATTTTATTTGGCCCTAATCCAGAGCCAAGCGAAATGGAGGGGGGGGGGGGCGCACAGGATGATTTTTAGCTCCGACGAAAGTGTCACTACTTGCTAGTTCAAGCACGGTGGGGGAATTTAGATTGATCGCCTTTTAATTCTGAGTTCATTAATGCTCAATCATTTGGCAGGTGCGCTGTGACGGAAGTCCACTGGATGCACATCCATCTTGATGGGGAAAATGCAAATGGCCTTTTCGCCATGCAAGTTCAAACAAAGAGTTTAACAAGTGACTGCTCGCTAATTGAGCACAAATAAAAGACCTCCAGGACCTGTGATTTGGGCAGAGAGATGCTTTGTCATATCGGTTTGTGGGTGTATTGATGGTACTGCAATCCTGGCACACAAGGAACTGGGTGGCTAATTACTGGAAGAAAGAAATCCGTACAAAAACGTGTTCATGAGAAGAGGTGAAGAGGGAGCTGAGCCAGAAGGCAAAGCTCTCAATTTACCAGTCAATCTTGGTTCCAACCCTCACCTATGGTCACGAGTTTGGGGTAGTGACTGAAAGGGTGAGATATCGCAGATACAAGCGGCTGAAATTAGTTTCCTCCATAGGGTGTCTGGTCTCAGCCTTAGAGATGGGGTGAGGAGCTCAGACATCCGGAGGGAGCTCGGAGTAGAGCCGCTGCTCCTTCGCGTCGAAAGGAGCCAGTTGAGGTGGTTCGGGGATCTGATCAGGAAGCCTCCTGGGCACCTTCCTTTGGCGGTTTACCGAGCACAGCCAACTGGGAGGAGACCCCGGGGTAGACCCAGAACTCGCTGGAGGGATTACGTGTCCAATCAGGCCTGTGAACGCATTGGGATCCCCCAAGAGGAGCTGGAGGGTGTTGCTGGGGAGAGGGACATCTGGAGAGAAGAGGCTGAAGATGAATGAAAAAAAGATGAATGAATTTTTCAAGGCCATTTTGACAAATGACTGACAACTTGAATACATAATCCCAGAAAAGTGAATCGGCTGATCTGGACACAATGTTTATTAGGAGAAACGTTTCATCACTCATCCAAGTGACCCCCTTCAGTCTCAACCGACCGCAGGTATCCCCACCCCTACACACAGCACAGCTGCACGACCGAACCAACGATCGGTTTCATATGCAGTTCAGAGAAGGTTGAATCAGCTCATCTGGACACAACCTTTATTGACAGATACGTCTCATCACTCAACTGAATGCAGGTATCCCCACACTTATAAACTAGACAGTTACATAATGACCAGTTTCATATGCAAATATGGGTGTGACCATTAAGTACAGCCACATTGGCCATGTGCACCACTCAGAGCACTGGAGAATAGCTGAATAATTACAGCACTGCAAGATGGTGACAGATGCACCCCCCCCCCCGGTTCAGGGATGGTTGCCCCCTCCTCACAAAGATGAAAAAATGTTTTGTGAAAGCCTGAAAAACTGATTTACTCATTCCGAAAGTGTTTAACTGAACCAGTGTATATGCCTGGGTGGGAGTACCTTTACAGTGTGTGTGTGTGAGAGAGAGAGAGAGAGAGAGAGTGAGAGAGAGAGAGAGAGAGAGAGAGAGAGAGAGAGAGAGAGAGGGAGATAGGGACGGAGAGAGAATAAGAGAGAAAAGGAAACGATGATTGATGGAGCTAGCAAGTTAGTTGCAAGCTACACAATAAGGGATGGACACAGAAGCGTATTTCATGCTTGCATAATACGGTGGCTGTATCTGCGGTTGTGAGATGAGCTTTGGGATCCATATATTTGAGTTTCCTTTCGTGGTCGAATTTCAAGCTTTGCATTACGCTAGCTAGCAAACCAACAACAAAAAGTAGATAACACCTAACCTTCCATGCATGAAATTACCTCTTCAAATACAGTTTTTTTTTTGTTTTTTGTTTTTTTTTGCTTCTGTGCGACAACCCACAGTAAGCCTCACACCCTTTAGTCTTGTGTCCTTGTATCTGGTTGAGGAGAACATCTGACTTGGGGGAGAAAAAGGAAGAAAAAAAAAAAGAATCCAAGAAAAACAAGAACAATTGTAATGTGCAGGCATATATGGTAAATGTCATCATATAGAAATTGTAAAAAGTATATGAAGACACTATATTGACAAGTTGCTTTTTCAAGCCTTAGATGGACCCAGGGCCGGATTAAATGGATAGATTACACTAGGCAGAGCATTTTTCTTGCCCCACCCCCCACCCCCAAACAAGCACATTTTGATACTTTGTAAACAAACAATATTACTTTTAACTGCCACATGGTTATTATGGTTAATTAGTTAGGTATATATTTTGGTTTATTATTATCTATTTTTAGTTTAAAATATTTTTTGTTAAATATTTTTAATTTAGACCAAAAGTTGATGTTTTTAGCCGTCTGTCTGGGCCCCCCTGTGGCAATTAGACCTTAGGCAGCTGCGTAGTTTGCCTATGCCTAGATCCGGCCCTGGATGGATCAGTGAACCACAGACGCACTCTTAGCAGAGACAGGATGGAAGGGTAAATAGTTATTTTTGGTCTTTTTTGGGAAAGGTCTTATTAGCTGTGTAACATAAGTAAGACAGTACTGCAGGTGAAGACGTAGTTCTACATACCAATCTGAATAACGATTTAACTACTAGGTTTACTTTTCTTTTCTTTTTTTTTTTTACTACTTTTATGAATCCCAGTGGGGCAATTCTTCCTCTGCATTTAACCCATCCTAGCTGTGTAGCTAGGAGCAGTGGGCAGCCGCCGTGCAGCACCCAGGGACCAACTCCAGTTCTTCTCCCGTTGCCTCGGTCAGGGGCACAGAAAAGAGTATTCACCCTAACATGCATGTCTTTTTGATGGTGGGGGGAAACCCACCGCAAACTCCACACAGAGGACGACCCTGGGATGACCCCCGAGGTTGGACAACCCCAGGGTCCGAACCCAGGACCTTCTCACTGTGAGGCGACAGCGCTAACCACTGGGCTACCGTACTTGCCGCCCTTTCCATTTCTATTCAGGGATGCTTTAAGTAAATGCAAACAAGAGCCGTCTATCTCATCCTGCCTCTTCAAAAATAATGCCTGGAACCTGATTTCTTTTTCTTCATCTCACCAGACTGATGGAGCCGACTGTGATACTCCCTTCTTTTCCTTCACAAAATATGGAGATTGCAGTATCGCAGAACTCATATCTCACCTTCCCTCTCCCTTAAATTCCTCGCCCCCAACCCACCTGCCCCTGCTCACCATTCCCCGTTGTCTGAAATAGGTTTCTCAGAACTGAAAAATCCCATGCAGAAAACAGTCAGTCATACAATCTGATGGCCAACTAGAGGAAGAAAGAGGTCATTAAGCGCTCCTCGGAAAGGAAACGAAAGGACAGCGAGCCATTATCCATCTCTCTCAGTGCTTGCTCTTCCACCGAAACTTAGTTATATACATTTCCTCTGGATATTTGCTCATCTCCTCCCGGTATGTCATTTTTTTCCTTTTTTTTTTTTTTTAATGGGAGGTGGGGGTCCCTTCCACCCTATAATGCCGCTAATGATTTCTCGAGTAGGAGAAATGCACTCCTTCTCCTCGGCTCAAGCTTCGGTGAGCGCAGCGAGGAAATACAGATGGATGGTCACAGGAAGAGAGAACAAAAGTTATAAGCAATGTTTTGGTCTACTTGTTCTGGCATGCCGGCAGCTCCTGTCGGGGACAACACACCATACAACTGGCGCTGGAGCTGACTGAAAGCCCTTGTGTTTGACTGGATGTTTGCTTCACATCCATAAGACAGGTACAGAGATTGCCAATATGCCCCCGTACAAGGTCCACATCCTCTCCTTTATTACTGCAGAGAGAAAAGAGGAATTAAATCACTGCAGGTGTAAATGAGACTGACGAAATGCCAGGTGCAATTTTCTGTCATCTCCTCCGCCATCTGTCACTGTGAGAGCAGACCGCCGTCTTTCTTGTTATTGTCTCTTTATTTCCTGTCTCTCTCCTGCCACCTTGTCGGGTCTGGCTGGTTTCTCTTTGCATATCTAATAGTTTCTCTTCTCTTCAAAGTACTCCCCTGTAATGCCCCCAAACCAGGAGGCCTGAAAGCTTCCTCCAAAGACAATCCAGTTTCTGACAAGGCCTCTGTCATTTCCATTAAACACACACACACACACACACACACACACACACACACACACACAAGTAGACAGATAGACAATACATGCATAAATAGAGAGATAGACATCATACATATGCAGGTAGACAGAGTGATAGAGAAATCGATAGAGAGATAGTGATAGAGACAGAGCAAGAGAGAGATAGACAGATCATACACATGCAGGTAGAGATAGACAGATAGATAGATAGATAGATAGATAGATAGATAGATAGATAGATAGATAGATAGATAGATAGATAGATAGATAGATAGATAGATAGATAGATCATACATGTGCAGGTAGATAGATAGAGATAGATTGATAGATAGATAAAGAGATAGATAGACAGACAGATAGATCACACATATGCAGGTGGATATATATAGATAGATAGATAGATAGATAGATAGATAGATAGATAGATAGAGCGTTAGATGGATAGATAGATCATACATATGTAGATAGACAGATCATACATGTGCAGGTGGATATAGATAGATAGCTAGATAGATAGAGATAGACAGATAGATAGAGCGATAGATAGATAGATAGATAGATAGATAGATAGATAGATAGATACATCATACATATGTAGATAGACAGATAGGTCATACATGTGCAGATTGATAGATTATACATGCATAGACAGACAGATCATACATATGTAGATAGATACAGATCATACATGTGTAGATAGAGAGCTGGAGCGAGAGATAGAGAGATAGCTCATACGTGCGTAGATAGACGGATCATACATGCGTAGATAGTCTACTAGCTATCTATACATAGGATAAGAACGGGAAGGAGGGCGCCGAGAAAGAGAAAGTGGAGTCAAGACAGACTCCACTTTCTCTCTCTTGGTGCCCTCTTTCAGATCCATCGTTTTTCAGCACTATTTTGCCACTGCTATCCTGAATAATGGGCAAAAAAACAAAACAAAACAGAATATCAAAAATGAAATGAGGCTCTATTTGTGCCGAGTCAGCTCCCTCAGCGCTAATGGCGTTTCCTCTGGGGGAGTACGGCGTCTTGGGAGGACATGGATGTACGCTCACTATCAGAAGACCAGAAAAGGAGGATGGGGGGGGGGGGGGGACGCCTGGCTGAAGAGACATGAAAAATATCAAGAGTTTCACCATTACGAATTGTGCAAGCCTCTGCGTCTTTAAACGTACATCTGTGTGTGTATCTAGGAGTGTGTGTGCATCTAGGAGTGCGTGTGAGTGTGTGTGACTGAGTAAACATGAAGTCTTGCAAGCATTTGCGTATGCCTGCTATCTGTGCTGCAGTTATTATTTCCACTGGGCTGGGATGAGCTTGTTCTACTGATCCGGCTAGATTAGCTGTGAGCTCCGCAGATCCTGTCTGATCCAGCAGCCACGCAGCGCTGCCTTATCTGAACAGACCTCCACCACAATTTCCAAAGGCTATCTCAAATCACATATCATAAATTATGCAAATCACAGAAAATAAATAAATAAATAAATAAAATTTTAGTATAGTTATTAGAAAACACCATGTATCACGTTTCCGCCTGCATTGTTTTATTTCGGTGATCCCGATAGAATATCGGCTGAAAAGGAGGATTTGAGCTCCATTTATTTATTTCTTTTTCTCTTTGTAGTCGTTTCTTGTAAAAGCGCTCCGGGCCAACACAACAGATTCTTGTTAATGATTTCTGTGGCGGCTGCTCATCCAGCATCGGATGCTTTACAGCATCCTTATCCGCCCAGCGTTACCAAGTAAATAATGAGATGTGCTTTTTTATCGGCATCTTTACTTTTAGATAATGCTCTCAACCTCCACAGTTAGTTTTTTTCCCCCTTCCTCCGTACATTATTTACACTGTCCTTCAGGAATGTTTGGCACAAATTCAACAACAGAATTAAAAAAAAAATGTTTGGAATAGAGGTAAACAGAGCCCAACATGGCCAAGATTGCCATGCAAATTCCCATGCTAAACGGCTCAAAGCTCAAACTAATTCAATTCAGTTTATTGTTAAAAACAATGTGCAGGCGCGTGTGTAAAACGAAATGAAGGCCGCGGCTTCGCCAAACAGTGCAAGACAGACAGACAAACATAGCAAACATCCATCTATCCATCCATCCATTATCCAAACTGCTTATCCTGCTCTCAGGGTTGCAGGGATGCTGGAGCCTATCCCAGCAGTCATTGGGTGGCAGGTGGGGAGACACCCTGGACAGGCCGGCAGGCCACCACATACTATAAGATATATAAAGATGAAGACTAAAAGCCAAAGTAAAAGAAGAGCACGAGTATAAACATATTTACAGACATCCAGTGGGTAGCCAGGTTTAGGTGGGCAACAGCTTGTGGAAAGAAGCTGTTTTTGAGCCTGGTAGTGCAGGCTCTGAGGCTCCTGTAGCGCCTCCCAGTGTGCAGCGGGGAGAACAGTCCATGGTTGGGGTGGGTGGGGTTTCGAAGGCAGCATTTGTGAACAATGTCTTTTATGGCTGGGAGCTGGGTACCGGTGATATGCTGGGCCGCCTTGACGACCCGCTGCAGAGCTTTCTGGTCTACTGATGTGCAGTTGCCGTACCACACTGAGATGCAGCTGGTCAGGATGCTCTCTATGGTGCAGTGGTAGAGGTTGGTGAGAATTTTGGGGGATAGACGGGTGCTCGTCATCCTCCTCAGGAAATACAGGTGTTGTTGGGCCTTTTTCACAAGGGCCTGGGTGTTTGATTTCCATGAGAGGTCCTCGCTGATGTGGACTCCAAAGAATTTAAAGCTGGAGACACGCTCCACTTCCACCCCATTGATGTGTATGGGGGAGTGGCTGCAGCTTCTAGAACTCCTGAATTCCACAATCAGCTCCTTCATCTTCTAATACATGATAAATTTCCATGGTCAAGATATAATTCCTGCACGTTATATGGAAACAAGATCATATTTGCTGTGATAACTCAAATACAGACTTTTCAAACAAGTAGAGCCAATAAGAGTTAAGGCCAGTGTCTGCTGGGAGCCTCGACATGCAGACATTTTATCCAGCGTTGCAAAGCTGTAAGTGTGATGTTTTTGCTGGAGAGCTGACTTTTGTCTCCAGGTCTAGTTTCCTATATGTGCATGTTGTGAAGCTTCAATATAGACCTGTGAATGTCAGCATAGACATTTTACATTAAACAAATTATATAATTTTACCTTTTGAGTGAAATGACTACCATATACACTCACTGGCCACTTTATTAGGTACACCTTGCTAGTACCGGGTTGGACCCCCTTTTGCCTTCAGAACTGCCTTGATCCTTCGTGGCATAGATTCAACAAGGTACTGGAAACATTCCTCAGAGAGTTTGGTCCATATTGACATGATAGCATCACGCAGTTGCTGCAGATTTGTCGGCTGCACATCCATGATGCGAATCTCCCGGCCCACCACATCCCAAAGGTGCTCTATTGGATTGAGATCTGGTGACTGTGGAGGCCATTTGAGTACAGTGAACTCATTGTCATGTTCAAGAAACCAGTCTGAGATGATTCGAGCTTTATGACATGGTGCGTTATCCTGCTGAAAGTAGCCATCAGAAGATGGGAACACTGTGGTCATAAAGGGATGGACATGGTCGGCAACAATACTCAGGTAGGCTGTGGTGTTGACACAATGCTCAATTGGTACTAAGGGGCCCAAAGTGTGCCAAGAAAATATCCCCCACACCATTACACCACCACCACCAGCCTGAACCGTTGATACAAGGCAGGATGGATCCATGCTTTCATGTTGTTGACGCCAAATTCTGACCCTACCATCCGAATGTCGCAGCAGAAATCGAGACTCATCAGACCATGCAACGTTTTTCCAATCTTCTATTGTCCAATTTTGGTGAGCCTGTGCGAATTGTAGCCTCAGTTCCCTGTTCTTAGCTGACAGGAGTGGCACCCGGTGTGGTCTTCTGCTGCTGTAGCCCATCTGCCTCAAGGTTCGACGTGTTGTGCGTTCAGAGATGCTCTTCTGCATACCTCGGTTGTAATGAGTGGTTATTTGAGTTACTGTTGCCTTTCTATCAGCTCGAACCAGTCTGGCCATTCTCCTGTGACCTCTGGCATCAACAAGGCATTTTCGCCCACAGAACTGCCGCTCACTGGATATTTTCTCTTTTTCGGACCATTCTCTGTAAACCCTAGAGATGGCTGTGCGTGAAAATCCCAGTAGATCAGCAGTTTCTGAAATACTCAGACCAGCCCGTCTGGCACCAACAACCATGCCACGTTCAAAGTCACTTAAATCACCTTTCTTCCCCATTCTGATGCTCGGTTTGAACTGCAGCAGATCGTCTTGACCATGTCTACATGCCTAAATGCATTGAGTTGCTGCCATGTGATTGGCTGATTAGAAATTTGTGTTAACGAGCAGTTGGACAGGTGTGCCTAATAAAGTGGCCGGTGAGTGTATGTCTTTATACTCAATGATCCAGGTAAGGAAATAACAGGATGGTGAATCAGTTCATCTGGACACATTTACTTAGAGAAACGTTGCACTCTCCTAAGTGACCTCTTCTGGTCTGCACCCATCTGCAGGCCAGTGGCCACTCTTCCAAGTATGAGGATGTGCACAAACTTGATAGGGAGGAACGCTGGTTTGAATGGGGAGTCAAAGAGGCCATCTATGTGAAGCGGGAACGACCATCCCTGAACCGGGGTGGGGGGTAACTAAGAGTACATCTGTCGCCGTCTTACAATGCTGTGGTTGCAACCAATCTCAAATCCTCTGTGAATAGTACGCATGTCCACTGAAATTCTAGTTAATGGTCACGCCTATATTTGCATATGAAACCGATCGATGGTTTCGGTCGTTATGCCACTGTGTTGTTTATAAGGGTGGGGATACCTGCAGTCAGTTGAGACTGAAGAGGTCACTTAGATGGGCGATGAAACTTTTCTCCCAATAACTGTTGTCCAGATGAACTGACTCACCTTTCTTTGATTACCATATATTAACTTTCTTCCTCCTCGGCAGTCTTGTTTGTATTCTGTCTCGTCAGCGCTGTCTACCCATAAATGGCAGAATTATGAGCGTCAGTATTTCTTTACCTCAAAAACCTCTTGGATCACAACCCTATCTGTCCCCGTGGCATCCCAAGTATTGCGTTTTGACAAGGTAGTCATCCTCCCTATTTTTTTGGATGATTACCTGCTGGTGATGTCATCTAACATCACAGGACACACCAGCATTGCCCTTGCTAGTGGTGATTTATAATAAATTCCTTTGAAAACATGGACAATGAACACTTCGTCCTGGAGGTGGAAAAGTATAAACAGTCGTATGATGCCGGTCACACATTTAACAGGGACAATGTGCGGGGGGGAAAGGTGTGGAATGGCGTAGCTGACATTCATTGTGTGCAGAAGGGAACACAGACAACTAGTTGATGATTCAGACATAATGCTTTAATCTAAACTGCATTTCGAAGCCATCATCATTATGAGCAAACAACAAATTCAAGAAGTGCTTATTGTCATTGTAGCTAATAGCTTCAACTTTCATCACTGCAAGTAATTAACGACAAATTTACTGTCAAACATAAGCTCAACTCAAAATGTGCTTTTCAATTTTTAGACGCAGAACATGCGAATAGACTCAAGCAGCTCGTGAAAGGCAACATTTTTTCAGGCAACTGAGTGGGGCCCCAGACTGTTAGGGGGCCCCCATGGGCTGACAAACTTTACCCCACAACAATGTCTCAAAATGTGGCAACTGCAGTGGCTGCAACCACCCTCCTCCCCCTTAAATAACAGATGGACGATTTGCAATGACAAATCAGTAGGAAACCTCCCTAAAGGGGCCCCCATGTCATTCCCCTCACACCTCCCATAACGTTCTCCAAGTTAGAAAGTCAATGAAATGTTGCCTGAAAGAGAATGAGGTTAATCACAAAAGCCCACCCCCCCCCAAATTCTTATCCTGAGTATGAAAACCAAACAATATATATATAAAATAACTCAAAAGTTGTCCAATAGCTTCTCTCCAATGAACATTGATACGTATGTCTTGCCATAGTTTTTTCGTATACCGGCAGTAGCAAAAGATATGTGATGTTGTTTCTGGATGGAGAGAGCAAGACGAGCACAATATATTTATATCTCTCACATATTTAGAAAGAAAGTGCTGAACTGGATAACACCTGTGAATCATTTTAAAGGTAACCTCCTTTACTTCGTTTGTGAGAAGATATCTATGAGATAACGTCCAACTTTTTTCCCATGGAATATTCTGATCAAACTGGGACCAGTGAGCTACAACATTGCTCTATAATGTTTGCGAGTTCATAAATGTTGCTATTAAAAAAAAAAGAGTCAATGAAGGAAAATGAAGAAGTTAAATGTGTGGAAGTGAAAAAAGAAAGAAAAAAGTGAGGAGAAAAGAGCACATTGGTGAGTGAGCGACTTATGACAATTAAATATAACAGTAAATATCTGAACGCTGTTTTTAGTCTAGCCTTAACTAATGGGGGAGACACTTGAATAACGAGCTAGCGTAGACTAATGGCGTCTATTCGTTCTTGTCAACCTAGCTAGCGGCGCAGGAGACTCCAACCTGGAGTGCAGGTCCAGAAAACGAACAAGCTAGTTACAGTACTGAAACTTCACAACCATTCAACTCGGGCAATGTTACAGAAATGAAAATTTCTCTGCCATTCCCACAGCAGACCTTCCGTATGGGACACCGGTAATAGCCATTATTGAAGGCACAAAATGTAAGGGAGTGATCGGGGGGGGGGGGGCAGCTGGACAATAGCTCTTCCTGTAACCGATGAAAGCTGTGTCCAATGAGAACATTTAAAAGTTGAACTTGAGGAATTCTAATTCTATAATGTGAAAGCATTTTGAGTTGACTTTATTAACATGCTACTATAATAAGTATCATATACTATATCACTTTCTTATCTCTCCTCAGCATCATTTAAGTTTCTGACAGCAGCAAAAGAGAAGGATAAAGTGCGCCCCCTCCAAATCCTGATAATGAAAACTGTAAGTTCAGCATTCCACTTTAATTGATAACATATGCCATGCCCTCTAAAGATTATTTATGACAATACCTGTCTTTTTTTTTGGTCACATTATCCATCCATCCATTATTTGAACCTCTTATCCTGCTCTCAGGGTGGTGGGGATGCTGGAGCCTATCCCAGCAGTCAATTTCCAAACTTGATGGGGCTTTCACCAGAATGCTGCATGCCACACTAAATGTATCCTGGAAGAAGCACCTTACAAAGAAGTGTCTCTACGGGCAATATACCCGCCATCTCGAGCACTGTCCGAGAACGAAGGGTTCGATTTGCTGGTCATTGCTGGAGGAGCAAGGAAGAGCTCGCAAGTGACACTCTGCTTTGGTCACCCAAACGTGGAAAGACATGTGTGGGAAGACCTGGAAGAAATCACATCAATCAACTTATCGACGACACAGGATGTCCATCTGAGGACCTTGCAGCTGCTGTGCAGGACAGAGACGGGTGCCGTGAGAGGGTCGGATCCATCCGAGGACACTCGACCTGATGATGATGATGATGATGATGATGAGTTCAGTCAATGTCCACCTCCAGTGAGATAACGGCCACCCCACTTCCTGCCCATCATGAGCAGGAAGAGACATCAACACATTCGAGTGGTGATACTGATGGTTTTTAATTGTTCTTTACGTTTATATTTTGAAAATTACGTTTTCAATGATCTTTATATTCTGAAAATTCTACTAATGTGAACATTCCAAGTGAAAAAAATGTTTTGATGTCATACACTTTTTGTTGGCGTCAGATTATTTATAACATAATGGTGATGAATGGTGGTTGGAGGGGCCTCCTGAGAATTTTTTGCCTAGGGCCCCAACAGACTTTATAATCACAGCTGCATGTGAAACTATGAAAGCTACACCCGAGCCAGGTTACATGATGAATCCAAGACTATCGTTTGGCAGTAATTTTCTCTAAATTAGCAATAGCACTGCGGTGTTAAAAGAATGGCGTAGTTACATTAAAGCGTGCTTGTTAGAGTCAAATGAACCTTCGGTAAAAACTTAGCAGAGCTGTTTGTGCTAATCTACTCTGCGCTTTAGTTTCTATTCTCGTCTCATTGTGACGACACTGACTGGCAGCGAAGAAACAACAAGAAAACAGTTTTAACAAGAAAACGATTAAAAAATGAGTCACATACTTTTGCTCATTCACACGTAACAGGGTGACACAAAAACACCACAAACAACCCAAAAATGTGCCGCTCTGTGGTTCTGCTGGTGGATGGTACACCCGCAAACCGGAAGCGTGGTGGCCGAGAGCCAGACGGACCGTGCACAGGACCACGGACCAGATCCGGGTTCTTTTTCCTGCGCAAGAAATGCTGATTTGCACAGCAGGTAAGTATGATGTTAATCCTGAGAAACGGCACCAGCACGGCACAGCACAGCACAGCTTGGCCTGTGGCAAGTTTACATCTTCACAAACTAGAATCGAACCCCCGAGAGACGAAAACGACTAGATTTTATAACTAAGCCCCACCAGTTTTTCTCCCCAATTGTGTAAGGCTAAACAACCCAATCTTCCAAGCCGTCCCCGTCGCTGCTCCACCCCTCTGCCGATCCAGGGAGGGCAGCAGACTACCACATGCCTCCTCCCATACATGTGGAGTCGCCAGCCACTTCTTTTCACCTGACAGTGAGGAGTTTCACCAGGGGGACGTAGCGCTTGGGAGGATCACGCTATTTCCCCCCGCCCCCGAACAGGCACCCCGACTGAACAGAGGTGCTGCTAGTGTGGTGACCAGGACACACATCCACATCCAGCTTCCCGCACGCAGACACGGCCAGTTGTGTTTGTAGGGACGTCCGATCAAGCCGGAGGTAACACGGGGATTCGAACCGGAGATCCCCGTGTTGGTAGGCACGGGAATAGACCACTACGCCACCCCGACTCCCACAAAGTCATGCTTCCCCGCATGCGGTACAACTTGGGCGACAAGGCAGGCTATTTCAACAGGTGTCGACCACAAACCAGGGACAGGGAAAACACACTTCGTCTTCCTGTAGACGTTAACTCAGGAGAACGGGGAAAGCACATGCCGCAGGCTGTATTTTTATGAGGAAGATGAAGCACAGCGTCTTCCTCTCAGCTGGACAGCTGGAGAGTGTTTAATGTGACGTGAAACGAGTACAGTATGGATGCTGTGGGGAGGCCAATTGAGCCCGGAAAGAAAAATCACGAACGACGGCGGGTGGAAAGGCTGCGAGTATTCTTCGGACCACACCAGTGTAAACACAACGTGAAACGACTTACAGGAAGCGTTCAACACAATACACCCACTGGGGAAAGTATTCACTTTCATACGGCGCTTAAATCCACCGAGGGCTCCTGAATCGGCATCGCTGAGTCACAAACTCGGCCTGAAAAGGTCTGGCCTTGCTGACTGCCGCCACTCTTTCCCCGAAGCCTCAAAAGGTCCTTGGACAAAGTTCGTCACACAAAGACCCATGTTGTGTATGAAAAAAAGTAAAGTTTCAATACTCCAGCCGGCCTTTAACATGCAAATCCAACGACGTTGTTTGATGCTGTGGCCAAATACCCAGTCCGGTACAGCACTGAACCATCACTTTTAAAGAAAAGAACACAACTTTGGAAGAAGTCATGAAGCGCACGGCGAGGCATTGGGCTTTTCGGTTTATAATAAACGAGACCGGCGAAGGGCCCGAGGAGGGGAGAGGGGGGACATTCAAAAACGGTTTCTATTTTCTTTTAGAAGTTGATGACTCAGGGAATAATAAACTACCCAAGTGTGACGAATGCATTTTTTGCACCCTTACACACACACACACCCACCCAACACACACACACACACAACACATGCACACATGGCCATGTTTTAAATCTATTCAGTCATAACCATGCAAAAAAGGAGAGAAGCATGTAGTTAATGTGTTCTTTGTTGAGTTAATGGTTTTCTTTCTTTGAACCAGTTTCCGTCAGCCACGCCAGGACACATGAACAGAGTTCAAAATGGGTCCAGAAGTTTCTTGTCCCCTCGGTGAAGCCCGGCCTAACTTTAATAGATAAGTTCTTCGCCAAGAGAAGGGCAGAGGTCATTAATACTGAATGCACAGTGAGCACCTAAAGAGGGCTGTAGTAACTCAAACTGTAACAGGATGGCCGGCGTCCGGGGGGCGTGGCGCTTTATTCCATTGCCTATCAATGCAGGGATCACCGGTTCGAATCCCCGTGTTACCTCCGGCTTGGTCGGACGTCCCCCTACAGACACAATGGGTCGTGTCTGCGAGTGGGAAGCTGGATGTAGGTATGTGTCCTGGTCGCTGTACTAGCACTTCCTCTGGTTGGTCGGGGCGACTGTTTGGGGGGGGAGGGGAACTGGGGGGGGGGGGATAGCGTGATCCTCCCACGTGCTACGTCCCCCTGGTGAAACTCCTCACTGTCAGGTGAAAAGAAGTGGCTGGCGACTCCACGTGTATGGGAGGAGGCATGTGGTAGTCCTGCAGCCCTCCCCGGATCGGCAGAGGGGGTGAAGCAGTGACCAGGACGGCTCGGAAGAGTGGAGTAATTGGCTGGATACTAACAGGATGGCCAATTAATTAATTAATTAATGAATACATTAAATAAATCGGGGCCAGGAAATAAAGAGAGGGAAGAGTGTGTACAAGCAAATGATAATGACTCATAAATGACAAACATACTGCACTGGCAAATAGATTGCTAGGAAGGTACACATGCATACTGAATACGGGTGATATTTAAAATATCTGTATTTTACAGCCATAATTGATCAGGTGTAGGAGTGAGTACTGCAGGGCTGTGATTGAGACACAGACTAGAGAGGAGCAGCAGTCAGTACGACTCCTCTCTTCAGCACAGTTAAGCCTGTCTCCTGGGGAGTCATTTGGTATTGAAACAAACAGGCAAGCAAACAGATGTGGTAACTCACCGGTTACAGCTACCGAAAAGAGATGTCATGAGAAAATAAATATTCACATCACTCAGAAACCTGTTACAGGTTAACGAAACGATTTTGATTGGAAAATTATTGATGCAAAAATAGTTTTATATAAAGTAAAATATTGGATGATTATGAAATTATTATATTACATACATATACTCTCTCTCTCTCTCTCTCTCTCTCTATATATATATATATATATATATATATATATATGTGCATGTTTTTTTTTTTACTTTCAATTTTCAAAATGTTGACTGGAATGTAAACAAGCATCACCAAAGCACCGTAGTTTAATGGATGGGGTAATGAAGGCCACCATTTCATTATAACCTGTGAAAGGTTTATAGACTATTTGGAAAGCAATCACACCAATCTCAACTATGTTGAATTAGCCAAATCACAAATGAACCATTCCAGCTAATTTACTCTTAAATGACCCACTGAGGGAAGTTTCATGTGAAAAGGCTTTATCGACGCAGGACAAGGACTTTGTAAGTGGACTCTGTGATGCAGTTTTCCTCATTATGTTTTCCTCATTATGTTTTCGTCATTGTGTTTTCATCATTGTGTTTTCATCATTAGTTTCAACTCACATCCTCAAATGAATAAAATAGGGGACTGGCAGAGAGCTGAGGTCAGGACACGGTCACCTTTATACGAATTAAGAAGCATTTTCTTGCGGACATGCAAGTACATTATGATATGTGGTGCAAATGTCTCTTTGGATGGCAATCAAGCGACTGATCCTGAAGCTGGTCTCGTCCCCCTCCTAAAACCGGTGCCTCGTTTGCTTTTATTGCCCAGGACAACAGTAATTGGTTTTCGTTTTCAATCTTGCAACAATAATTACTATCTGTTCTAATGCGCCTTTTGGTGGTAGCGATGCTGGCGACTCCTAATTAATTGATTTATCTCTGGGTCACTTCTCAGCAATATATTTTTTCTCCCCATCTGGTGTGCCTATTAGATGTGCTAAAAAAAAAAAAAAAAAAAAAAAACCCCAACAACAACACCAAAGCTATCACAAGCAGCTTCCACTACTTAGGAATTAATGTGTAATCTCCCCAAGTCTTCGCACGCTTGATCAAATTTGGAGCGGCAGGGAGAAATCTATTGCCTGGTCTTATGGCACATGTCTATGATGTGGTCTCACTGGCACCGATCTCATCCAGACTCTATTTGCCTGTTAGTAGTCTTATTATGCTGGCTTCTGCCACGAGGAGAACATGCAGCTGTCTGCACATCCTGAGATGCCAGGTGGGAGCTGAGGAAACCACTAGAGATCGCCAAGGAATCGACTGAATCTCTCCATGTAAAAACTAACCGATCAATTATCAGTTCAGTTATTAGAAACACTGGACCCTGAGTAAGGACAAGCAGTTTGGATAATGGATGGAGGGATGGAAGTTAGTTAACACATTAACCAGGAAGAAGATGACACACAGTGCTTACTACTGGCTGTCGAGTGCAGCAGTATGCCTCCTGCATCACTTTGCCTGGTGAAAATTGTACTTTCACATGTGAGATAGTCAACACAGTTCAGCGCCGCGATAACGACAATGACCATACTCCACTGTGCACGCACTGTGTTTTTTCCAGTTTTTGGAAAATGACATTACAGGAGGTAGCATGTGTGCTATGACTGAGGGAGAGGGGGAGAGGACAGAAAGAAGTGACCAAACGAAAAGTTTGGTTTACATTCATTTGGGCGACACGGTGGCCCAGTGGTTAGCGCTGTCGCCTCACAGCAAGAAGGTCCCAGGTTCGAAGCCCGGGACTGTCCAACCTTGGTGGGTCATCCCGGGTCGTCCTCTGTGTGGAGTTTGCGTGTTCTCCCCGTGTCTGCGGTGGGGTTTCTCCGGGGGTGCTCCGGTTTCCCCCCACCATCAAAAAGACATGCATGTTAGGGTCAGCACGCCCATTTGTGGCCCTAACCGAGGCGTGGCAAGACGAACTGGAGTTGGTCCCCGGATGCTGCACGGCGGCTGCCCACTGCTGCTAGCTGCACAGCTAGGATGGGTTAAATGCAGAGGAAGAACTTCCCCACGGGGATCAATAAAGTGAAAATAAATAAACAAATAATGGTTGTCAATATTGGCTAAAAAGTTTGACAGTAGAATTTTAAACGCCATTTCAAGCATTTAAAACTTTGAGCAGTAGGTTGCTTCACTGGTCATTGGTGAATTAAAAAAAAAAAAAAAACAGAAGTCAAACTTGACATTTATTTTCAAAACCGAACTGAAATTGAACCTAACTAAAGACAAACAAAAAAAACCTTATCGCTCAGCACTACCACTACCATAATGTCCATCTCCAAACCCCAGCAGCTCTGCATAACGCTGGTCTGCTTCCTGTTATTCAGGGTGCCAACTCTTCTTAGGACGTCTTATTCCAGGACTTTTGAAAGACACTGTTCATGACTGTTGCTTGGACATATACACGACGGCCATTGCTGACAGATGTTCATATTATTCAGTATCAACTATTAGTGGAAGTCTCAACAGTCTCTAAACGGACTGTGTCCATTATAGCTGCTTACTGAACACACGGACCAACCTTCAAGCACAAAGTGACGGTACGTCCACACCAAACACCACAGCAGACTTCTGCGGCGAGCAAATCGATGAAAAATAAACCGCAAGAGGCGACACAATGCTGTTTTCACCCTCGTTTCTCTACACAAATGAGGAAAATGGTCTTTTGCTTGAGAACGTTTTCGCTGGAGCTAATATTAGCATGCTATCATTAGCTGACCAGTAGCTGTAGCCACTGGCCAAGCAAACCTGCTGATGATGTCACCAAACTGTCTTCGTGCTACTCGTGAGGATTCTGCTTTGTTTGTGTAAGCAGAGCGATGCAATATTTGGTGTGGACACACCATTTAAATGTGAGCTCAGCTTAGAAATGTGGTAAATCTGGGGGCGTCCGGGTGGCGTAGCGGTCTATTCCGTTGCCTACCAACACGGGGGATCGCTGGTTCGAATCCCCGTGTCACTGCCGGCTTGGTCGGGCGTCCCTACAGACTCAATTGGCCGTGTCTGCGGGTGGGAAGCCGGATGTGGGTATGTGTCCTGGTCGCTGCATTAGCGCCTCCTGTGGTCGGTCGGGCCGCCTGTTCAGGGGGTAAGGGGGAACTGGGGAGAATAGCGTGATCCTCCCACGTGCTACGTCCCCCTGGTGAAACTCCTCACTGTCCGGTGAAAAGAAGCGGCTGGCGACTCCACATGTATGGGAGGAGGCATGTGGTAGTCTGCAGCCCTCCCCGGATTGGCAGAGGGGGTGGAGCAGAGATCGGGATTGCTCAGAAGAGCGGGGTAATTGGCCACGTACAATTGGGGAGGAAAAGGGGGGGGGTGAGTTAAAGCTATGCCATCTCCCTGGGTAAAAATATGATTTCATACCCTAACCTTACCATCTACCATGACCTCAGTAACATTCCGGGGATAGTTCATCAATTCTAGCATTTCCAAAGTGTTTTCCATGACGGGAAAACTGGTCGATCAACTTCAAAGTTTTCCAGGATGTGTGGGACATACAATGTGACAAAACTTTTTTGTTTTGCTTCCGTCTCCTTTCCACCTGCTCACAAAATCCCCCCGTCTCCGTACCAGGCACAGCCCTGGTAACCCATCAGGGACTCTAACACGCGGCTTCCAAAGACAAGACCGCATAAATGCACCTACAAAGGAGGGAGAAGTTTAGGATCTCAGAGCTTTAATGGAAAAAACAAAAACCCTTTCATTTTTTTTCTTCCTTTGTTGAAGGGGAGTGGCGACATGTTTACACCGAGGGCTGAACCCGGACAAAACGATTCCGGCTCCAGAACACCCGCTGTCCCTCGAACCGTGTCTGTAAGTCTTCCATTCAGCGACTGATGTGGAAGACAGACGGGGGTGACGAGTGTGCAAGGGGCGAGGACTCGGAGTAAGCTTAAAACATGCAAGCCTCTTTGATGTGGGAGGCTTCAAAGAGCAGCATGGGAATCAGAGCCCGGCTTAAGATGAACCGGCTCCGCCGCTCACCTCCCTGTGTCCCCCACAGAGGCAGCGGTGTGTCTGATCACAGCCCCGGGGAGCCACCGACCACCACCAGCAAGGTGCACACACGTGTGTGTGTGTGTGTGTGTGTGTGTGTGTAGGTAAGAGAGAGAATGTGAGTTTGTACTTGTAGATGCACGATAGAAGAGTGTACATGTGGGTCTGTTTGTGCCTGTGTGGTTGTGATAAAGAGAAAACTGTGTATGTGCGTTTATGTGTGTGTGTAAGTGTGTATATGTGTGTGTATAAAGGTAAAAAAAGAAAGTGAATGTGTGTGTGCAGGTGTTTGTGCTTGGACGTGTTTGATGTAGACTGAGAAAAAGTGTGTTTGTGTGTGTGTGTGTGAGATAGGGAGAGACAGATTGAGAGAGAGACAGTGTGTGTGTGTGTGTGTGTGTGTGTGTGTGTGTGTGTGTGTGTGAGATAGGGAGAGACAGATTGAGAGAGAGACAGTGTGTGTGTGTGTGTGTGTGTGTGTGTGTGTGTGTGTGTGTGTGAGATAGGGAGAGACAGATTGAGAGAGAGACAGTGTGTGTGTGTGTGTGTGAGTGTGTGTGTGTGAGATAGGGAGAGACAGATTGAGAGAGTGTGTGTGTGTGTGTGTGTGTGTGTGCGGTGGACGCTCCCTCACCGAGGTAGCAGCCTTGAGGGAGACACCATCAAAAGAGCCTAATTAATCAAACCCAGTGCAGCCAGGGCACGGGAAGAACACCGGCACCACCAGAGACGGATTCTGGGAAAAGCCCCGTGTTGCCCCCCCCCAACCCGCCCCCGGGTCATCAGGAATGCAACTCTCGGGAGCGTCGCTGGCAGCAGTTTACTCCGGCTGTATAAATGGACGGGGCTCCTGCAAATGGAGTAGCCAGGCCCAGGTAATTCCATGGACGAGTGCCGGCCCGAGTCCTCACCTCGCCATTACGCACACAAATCCTCCTCGGCCTCAAGCTCGGGCCGGGATCAATACACCGACTGACTGAGCACGGATGGATATCGTCCCAACAGGAAGGGGGGTGGGGGTAAGATAGTGGACTGTGTACAGATGGACACCGGACCTCAAGAAACCAATCCGTCTGACCTCCGCGGATCAATAACACTTGAGACTAAGTGAGAGGTGTCTGGCAGTTAAAACAGCCCCCCCCCCATAACCCCAATGTGTTTTTCAATGCCGCGCTGGGAAATAATTCACAAGTGATTGACCGACCGCGTCCTCGTTCAGGTTCGGTTTGAGACGCTTGGCAGTCATGTGAGGAGCTCCGAGACGCTTACTCGACCCGGCGTCCATCGCCAGCCTCCGCGTGCCGGCACCAAAGCGGTTCTTTTACAGTTCGGGATCACATCATCCCGCGCCCGGTTCCCCGACAAAGCAGCCGCTGTATTACGGGTTTGTTATGCAGCGCACACGGGGACGGCCGTGACAGAGGGGCTGCTTGTGCCGCACTTCCTCCCCCCACGAGGCATCGCTGACAACAGGGGCTACAGGCGGTACACTCAATTACAGAACATAGACATGCCCGCTTGCACCCTGAACACACACACACACACACACACACGTGCACATGCACACACACACACGGGAGATGTCAACAATGTAGCACAACTGCACTAATTGGATAGTCTGCAGACTATCCTAATTACATCAGAATGAACGCCGAGATAATGAGATTCCCCCCCCCCCCCGTCTTTGAAAGGTATGCTGTACTTGTAATTGCTTCCTTCTGTTTTATTTGTCTTTTAACTGTAGTTCATTAAGAGAGGGAGCCAGAGAGAAAGACAGAGAGAGAGAGAGAGACGGCAAAAGAGGTGGCTGGAGAATGATAGCATCTCCATATCTTGCACATATTATTATCATCCCAGTGGGAAGGTGTGGGGGGGGGGGGGGCTCAGCAGGAGCAGAGAGCACCACCATCCGATGGAAGTGAGGAGCTGTTGCATCTACTGGCTGCAGTGATCCATTAAAAAGAAGAAAAAAATCACCGGACAGGCTAATTTCTGCTACCCTTCGGAGTCTCACCTTGGTCAGATGTGCTACGGTTACCAGAATTAGACGCGGAAGAGTTCACTAATGAGGCTGACACCAACCTCTTTTTTCTACACCTTCAGGGAGAGCCTGTGATGTAAACGAGGAGGTGTTGAGAGCCGGCTATAATTAAGACACAAGCCCAACGCGCTCAGTGAGTAATGGAAGCGGGGGGTGGGTGGGGGGGATTATATATTATTGATACGTCACAGTGACTTGTAAAAAGGGGTACATTCGCTGTAGCGCTGCCGACCTTGGTGTTGACAGCCCGGGGCGGTTCATTAGCAGCACGGGGGTCAAACACTTCCCTTCCGCCGTGTTATTGACACGGCCAGCCGGTCCGCGGGTCCCGTGGCGTTGTACTTAACGTCAGCGAGGGAGCCGACACGGCGAGCTCAACGCAGGCTGCCCTGCTGGTTGGAGACGTGTGTGTGTGTTAGGGCTTGCAGCGCTCCACGCTGCTGTGACCCCTGGACTCCCTCAAGGTTTCCCCATTGATGAAAATGGAAAATGGCCCCAAACACGGCGGTGAGCTACTAAGCGATGTAGCGATTTGAAAGCGGGGATGGGGGGGGGGGGTCGAAAAAAAGAGGAGGAGGGGAGGCCCGGAGAGAGTCCACATAGGTTTCTGTCCTACAGACCACCTGGCATCCATTGCAAGTATCTATCTCAAGGCGGTATCTCCGACACGTTGGACACGGCGCTCTTAGATAGCGTTTAACTAAGGACACGCCCTCCCTGCTGGAGGAGGATTATTACCCTGTCCTGGGGTAAAAGAGGGAGAGCTCGGTGCTGTGTCAAATTTAAGCTCCTTTCAAATGAATTTCCACTTTTTTGATAATGTACAGTAGGAAAAACAGTAGTAGAGTGAAGGGGAGGGGTGTCCGGCTGGTGTAGCGGTCTATTCCGTTGTCTACCCAACACGGGGATCGCCAGTTCGAATCCCTGTGTTACCTACGGCTTGGTCGGGCGTCCCTACAGACACAATTGGCTGTGTCTGTGGGTGGGAAGCCGGATGTGGGTGTGTGTCCTGGTCGCTGCACTAGCACCTCCTCTGGTCGTCACGGCGCCTGTTTGGGGGGAGGGGGGTAGTGTGATCCTCCCACGCGCTACGTCCCCCTGGTGAAACTCCTCACTGTCAGGTGAAAAGAAGCAGCTGGCGACTCCACATATATCGGAGGAGGCATGTGGTAGTCTGCAGCCCTCCCCGGGTAGGCAGAGGGGGTGGAGGAGCGACCGGGATGGCTCGGAAGAGTGGGGTAATCGGCCAGGTACAACTGGGAAAAAAAATGGGGGGGGGGGGGTTAAAAAGAAAAAAAACAAAGTATATTGAAGGGGATGGCATGCAGCAAAGGTGGTTTGGCTGTCGATTCGATCTGTACACACTCAACTATAGAGTAACAAGTTTCCTTTATATACATCCAAGATGGCGGCGTGCTGGATGCAGCGGCTAGTGCGGCTCCCTGTTCAGTGTTGTGTTTTCTTTGTTATTTATACGTTAGTTTTGAGTTTACTTACAAGTGTAGGTCATGCACTCTTCTACAACCGTCAGGAACTTTTAAACCTCAGAGCGAATTACTCACTTCTCTCCATCACGGACAATTTCCCCATCGATATTATCCGCTCACCGGTCTCGCAGTGGAAACGCTGCCCCTGTCGGCAACGTAAACAGAAGAGGGGGAAACGAGGCGGGCTACATGCTAAGCTAAGTAGCGCTCCCTTCAAAGTTTCTCTCCCCAGCATCTTCATGGCTAATGTCCGATCGTTAGCTAACAAAATGGACGAGCTAAGACTCAGGCTGTCCTCTCAGAAAAGGCTGCAGAACTGCTGTCTGCTAGTGTTTACAGAGACTTGGCTGTGACTTGGCCAGCAACATAGCCGACTCGGCAGTCGAGCCGCACCGCCTCCCGTGCCGACAGGACAGCGCACTCCCGCAAGACCCACGGAGGAGATTTAAGTATTTATGTCAATAACTCTTGGTGCAACAATATAAAGATCGTTGAAAGGCATTGCTTTGCTGATCTCGAGCGCCTTATGATTTAGTGCAGGCCTTTTTACCTGCCCAGGGAGCTAACGGCCATTACCATCGCCGCTGTATACATCCCCCCACATGATAATGCTAAGGTAGCACTTAAGCAGCTACAATGTGCCATCAGCAGATGACAGATCAAACACCCGGACAATGCCTTTATCATAGGTGGTGACTTTAATCAGGCAAACCTCAGGGCTGTATTGCCCAAATTCCATCAGCATGTCTCCTGCCCCACTAGGGGACAAAACACCCTGGACCATCTCTATACAAACATCAAGGACTCATAAAAAGCTACTCTCTACCCCCATCTGGGGCATTCTGATCACCTCTGCCTGTTCCTGGTCCCAGCCTACAAACCCCTAATAAAACGGGTCAAGCCAGCAGTAAAGACAATCACTGTCCGGCCAGAAGGAGCAGTCTCTGAACTCCAGGACTGTTTTGACAACACAGGCTGGAGTATTTTTGCACATCCAGCTACCCATGGCTCCCATATAGACATTAATGAACAGACATCTGCCATACTAGCCTACATTAACTTTTGCACTGAGTGTCACAACAAAAAAATCAATCTGCGCCTTTCCAAACCAGAAACCCTGAATGACCAGTGAGGTCCGGCAGCTGCTGAAAGTCCGGGATGCAGCGTTCAAGTCAGGTAACTGTGAGGCCTACAGCGCAGTGAGATCAAACCTCAAAAAGGGCATCAGAACAGCCAAACATAAATATTCCCTACGAATAGAGGACCACTTTCACAATAACTCCGATCCCCGGCGAATGTGGCAAGGCATTCAGTCTATCACAGACTACAAAAGCTCCAATAGCGGTCCCACTGTCCATGATGCCTCCCTGCCAGACAAGCTAAAACATTTCTATGCCCGCTTCAACAAGGACAATACTGACCCAGCCACAAAAATCCCCAGCCACACAGAAAACCAGGTGCTCACTCTATCGATCGCAGAGGTCAGAGAAGCACTGCGCAGAGTGAACACACGGAAGGCTGCTGGACTGGACGGCATACCGCATCGGGTCCTCCTGGAATGTGCCGACAAGCTGGCTGAGGTCTTCACAACTATATTTAACCTCTCACTGTACCAATCCATAGTCCCAGCAAGCTTTAAGACCATCTCTATCATTCCTGTCCTAAAGAAACCAACATCCACATGTCTGAATGACTACCGACCCATAGCACTCACCCCCACTGCCATGAAGTGCTTTGAGAGACTGGTTCTGGCTCACATCAAAAACATTATCCCCCCCCCTCCCCCCCACATTCGACCCACATCAGTTCGCCTACCTTCCCAAAAGGTCTACTGAGGATGCCATTGCCACTGCCCTGCACTTTGCTCTGACCCATCTTGATCTTAACAACACACACATCTGGGGGCTGTTTGTAGATTATAGCTCTGCCTTCAACGCTATCATCCCTGCCAAACTAACCACCAAACTCCTCTCCCTTGGCCTCAACCCCCCCCCCCCCCCCCCCGTAACTGGACCCTGGACTTCCTGACCAACAGACTTCCGTCTGTTAGGTTAGGTGACCACACCTCCTCCACCCTGACCCTCAGCACAGGTGCCCCTCACGGCTGTGTTCTGAGCCCCCTCCTTTTCTCCCTCTTTACCCACGACCGCCTGCCAACTCACCCTTCAAATGTTATAGTTAAGTTTGCAGATGACACCACAGTCATTGGCCGTATCACAAACAATGATGAGACGGCCTACAGGGACGAGATTCAGCACCTCACATCATGGTGTACTACCAACAATCTTGTCCTCACTGTGCAGAAGACGAAGGAGCTGACTGTGGACTTCAGGAGGTCTAGAAGCTGCAGCCGCTCCCCCATACACATCAATGGGGTGGAAGTGAAACATGTTTCCAGCTTTAAATTCCTTGGCAGTCCACATCAGCGAGGAACTTTCCTGGACATTAAACACCCAGGCCCTTGTTCACGCTTGCATTTCCTGAGGAGGCTGAGGAGCGCCATCCCCCAAAATTCTCACCAACACCTACCACTGCACCATCGAGAGCATCCTGACCAGCTGCATCTCAGTGTGGTACGACAACTGCACCTCAGTAGACCCGAAAGCTCTGCAGTGGGTCGTCAAGGCGGCCCAGCACATCACCGGTACCCAGCTCCCAGCCATAAAAGGACATTTATCACAAACGCTGCCTTCGAAGGGGTCTCAGCATCAGCAGAGATCCCACTCACGAACTGTTCTCCCCCTGCGCTCTGGGAGGCGCTACAGGAGCCTCAGAGCCCACACTACTAGGCTCAAAAACAGCTTCTTTCCATAAGTTGGTGCCACCTGAACCTGGCTACCCACTGAATGTCTGTAGATATTTTTAAATATGTTGTACCCTTGCTCTTTTTTAACTTATTTTTAGCTTTTGGTCTTCATGTGTGTATATCTTATACTGTGTTTGCTGTATTTATCTGTGTCTGTCTTGCACCGTTTGTTGAAACCACAGCCCTCATTTTTAACATGTGCCTGCACATTGTTTTTAATGACAATAAATTGAATTGAACATATATCCATATATCCTGCAGGCTGCTAAACCGTGTGTGTGTGTGTCTGTGTGTGTGTGTGTGTATGCACGTGTGCATATAGTTGTGTGTCCGTCCTTGCAAAGAGTGATATATCATAACTACCTTCTTTTCATTGAGGTATACAGGAAGTCTTTAGCCCTCAGTCGCTTGTGCTGCTCTGGAAAAGGAGCATGTGAACCGAATGCGAAAACTGTTCAAATTAATTAACTTGGAGAGCAGATGGGACTTGATCTATAAGTGTATACAAATAGTGCCCGGCAGACACACACACACACACACACACACACACACGCACAAAGGACTTTAAAATAAAAATGAGGATTAAAAGTAACATCATATACTATGGAGCATATCAAACCTTTGGAAGTGGTCTGTGATCTTTACCCAGTGACCCCCCAGAATATAAAACTACCCAAGCAAGGCAGCAGGTTAATCTGCTTGTTACCGTCCTTACAGCATCAGCCCCATCAGAGCCAGAGCCTCTGCAGCCCCGCAGAGCTACCGCTCCCTGCAATGACCACACGAGACGCTGTTACACTGTGCAAACTCCACCCAAGTGTGTGTGCTTATTTCATTTGCACAATTAAAAAAAAAGAAAACATGCATGGGAGGAAGGAGGCGCTAAGGACTTATTCGAAGCCTTTTTCTCGGGTTCACAAATTATTAATGAATTCAGATCGAATACATTATCAATAAAAACACAAAAAAGCAATAATAAAAATAAAAATCAAGGAATATGTGTGAACTTGAAAAGGGGTGTAATTGGTGGTGATGAGGTTTGGGAAGTATTTAAGTTTATGTACATATTCAATGTACATACTCTGCAATTCTGCACATATTTACATGTCAAAGAACACACAGTAACGCTTTACATTAACTGGATGTAATAAATGTTAGTTGGTAGGGCCCGTACAAGTCCTTATAAAATGCTTGTTAACCTTATGTGTTAAGAGTCTATATAGGCGTTAATCATAGCATCATAAACACGTTTCTGATCACTAGGCGGCGCTTACTAAATATGCAAAACCTACTTTTCCACACTCGTCTTCCGTCATAAGTCCATTCTGCATAAAACTTTGCACATAGTATATAAGGACCCTCATGGTTAAAATTCATTAAAATAATTTTGATAGTCCACAAATTGCAAAAATTATGACCTACAATAATAATAACATTTATATGGCATGTTTCTAGACACCCAAAGTGCTTCACAATGACGGGGGTCACTCACTTCAACCACCACCAATGTGCAGCACCCACCTGGGTGATGCACGGCAGCCATTTTGCGCCAAAACGCTCACCACACATCAGCTTGAAGTGGAGAGGAAGGAATCATTGAGCCAAGTACACGGGGAACCCTCTACTCTTTGCGGTAAGTGCCATGGGATCTTTAATGACCACAGTGAGTCAGGACCTCGGTTTAACGTCTCATCCGAAGGACGGCATCTCCTACAGCTCAGTGTCCCCGTCACTGCACTGGGGCATTGGGATTTTTATTGTTTATTGGGACCAGAGGGAAGACAGCCCCCTACTGGCCAACCAACACTAAGTCCGGCAGCAACTCAGTTTTCCCGGGAGGTCTCCCATCCAAATATTAGCAAAGCCCACACCTACTTAGCTTCCGTCATTCGGCAGAGCCAGGGTACATGTTGGTATGGCTGCTGGTATAAGGGCCTTATTACCTATTAATGAACGCCAATTATAGTCTTATGAACACAAAAGTTAAATCAACATTTTAGAAGGACTTACAATAGACCTTCTTACAGATTAACAGCGTTACTGAACATATTGTGTGACTATTTTAAAAGTGGAGGGCTTTTTAAGTAAAACAAAACTGACGATGTTGAGTCTGTAATCTAAGTATGATGTTCATCCCTTTTTGCCGGCGGGATCCCACAGTTTGCTGTCTACGCTACAGTCAATTAACTCAATTCTCTTAAAGTCTTTGATTGCGATGCACCACCTTACCGCATGCTTGCCTAAGGGGGCGAAGGTCTAATTGCACCCTCATCTCTCTGCAGGGCAGAGGTTCTCCAGTTCTCCAAGCACATGCATAACTTGCCATTGGAGGGATAAAATATTTAAACAAAACATGCTAACATTCGCCTTGCATTTTTCTCCCTCCAAGCCACATTGGCTGCGAGCGGATATGATGGTTAAGTTACGGTGTTTTTAGTAAGAAACACCTCCTCAATCTGGCTTCAACTTCACAAAAACGTTTGTGACTGAGTGCATCTAGGAATATATGTTGTTGTGAAACGTTAAAAGATTCCCCCCCCCACCCCTTTTTTCTCCCCAATCGTACTTGGCAAATTACCCCACCTTCTGAGCTGTCCCGTTCTGCTCCACCCTCTCCCCCGATCCAGGGAGGGCTGCAAACTACCACATGCCTCCTCTGATACATGTAGAGTCGCCAGCCGCTTCTTTTCACCTGACAGTGAGGAGTTTCACCAGGGGGACATAGCGCATGGGAGGATCACGTTATTCCCCCGCAGTTCCCCCTTCCCCCTGAACAGGCGCCCCGACCGACCAGAGGAAGCGCTAGTGCAGCGACCAGGACACATACCCACATCCGGCTTCCCACCCATAGACACGGCCAATTGTGTCTGTAGGGATGCCCGACCAAGACAGAGGTAACACGGGTGTAACCCTGTGGTTAAATTATAGGCCTTAGATATATTAAATTGCACTATTAAATAAGAGTTTGGCCTATGTTTGTTATTTGTTTACCTTTTGAATATGAATATATTATATTGTTGATATTGTTCTGCAAAACAGTTGTTTACCAATGTGAAATGCATTTACTTTTATTATTGAAAAGTTACCATTGTTGTGATTGGTTGGCTGTGGAGAGAATAACTTACCATTGTTGTGATTGGTTGGCTGTGGAGAGAATACCTTACCTTGAATGTGATTGGTTGAGAGGGCAGCGGGGAACGTCAGCGCGAGCAGACTGAACTGGGAGAGAAAGGAGGTCACTCGTCCCTTGCGTGAGCAAAACGGAGCAGTTTGATGTCGAGTTGTTATATGCTATTTTGCGGGGAGAGAAATGTAATTGAAGTTTAGTGAACAGTTATGTGTGTGGGTGTCTGACCGAGACCCATCCCGGGAACTGTTTGTGTGGACTGGGGAGACAAACTGACTACTCGTCAGTCCCATATGTGGACCCAGCGACGTTACGGAGCGAGCTAGCCAGTCGGTGTTCGTTGCTAGCACAGCAAGATGCGCGAATGGACTGGATGCGGTGAGGGGCTCTCCCCACAGTGAGTCGGGCCGCCTTCTAGTTTAGCGAAGTAACGTTATCAGTACAGTGTAGTGGTGTGTTCATGCGACCATCGAGGAACGCAGAAGGAGTCGTCTGTTGCTGTGTTGTGCTGCCGAGGCGAGCGCACGGTTCGACCGTGAGATAGTGCTAACGGCTAACTAGCCAGTTAGCTAGGATGGCTGCCTGCCTGACGTTCGCTGCTGTGCTGCGGTGAGAAGCGCGAGATGAAGAGGAGCATTCTTTGTGAGTACAAGTTGGATGTGCGGGCTTCCAAGGGGAGCGAAGAGGGCTGTTTAGGGTCCCAACGTACCCGATAAAGAAACAGGCCTGCAATTGGGGGTTGACTTTCTTTTATTTTTATTGCCGGCTTAGTTATAGGGTTGTTGAGCTGTATGCTAATGTGTTGGTCGGATTCATTTGTGTGTATATGAATGCAGATGCTTGTTAGCCATTGAGGCTTATTACTTTCATTCATTCTAATAATTATTACTCATAAAACATTTGTATATATAATTCTATGCACCTGTGTGAGTGTGGATTATTCATGTGTGTTTATTCCTGTGGTGTCTAGGCTATGGTAAGTGACATGTTGAGATAACCTTAAAGGGCTAGTCCACCTTTTTACTGGAAGTAACCTAGTGACACCCAGAGATGTCTAGACCATGTTAGATTGCCTTAAAGGGGTCATATGCCATATTTAAGCGCCTTAAAGAGGTAGTCAACTTTTTAGTTGGAGTTACCAGATGACACTGTAAGACATTTAGAGCCTTTAGAACATACTTTAAACACATAAGAGCGAAGTTAACATACTTCAATAGTTTATTGGATACCGAGTTGTATAGAGAACTCAGGAGCGTTGTCCTTGACAGTTAAAAGGGATAGATAGCGCTACACGGGGATTCGAACCGTCGATCCCCGTGTTGGTAGGCAACGGAATAGACCGGTATGCCACCCTGACGCCCCATTTAATCTTCTGGTATGGCAGGATGTAGGGAATAATAATAATAATAATGGATTACATTTACACTCTCCTCCATACAATGAAAAAAAGAGAAGCGCTTATTTGAATGTGTTTTGATGGATTTTTTCTCTCTCCCTTTTTCTCCTCAATTGTACCCGGCCAATTACCCCACTATTCCAAGCCGTCCCAGTCGCTGTTCCACCCCCTCTGTCGATCCAGGGAGGGCTGCAGACTACCACGTCTCCTCCAATGCATGTGGAGTCGCCAGCCGCGTCTTTTCACCTGACAGTGAGGAGTTTTGCTAGGGGGATGTAGCACATGGGAGGATCATGCTATTCCCCCCCGTATCCTCCGAACAGGCGCCCCGACTGACCAGAGGAGGCGCTAGGGCAACTACCAGGACACATACCCATATCCAGCTTCCAACCCGCAGACACGGCCAATTGTGTCTGCAGGGACGCCCAACCAAGCCAGAGGTAAAACGGGGATTCAAACTGTCGATCCCGGTGTTGGTAGACAACAGAATAGACCGCTACGCCACCCGGACACCCCAAATCAATCTTCTGGTAAACGTTTTGAAGTGTTTCTGAAATTGTTGAGTTGTTGGTTAGCTATAACATGATTCAAACAAGCTAGCTGTAGCTGAGTTGCACAAGTGCAAAAACATGTTTTAAATTGTCATTGTTGAGGGTCAAATCAGCATATGATATAAATAATATTGACGTTAGCTACTTAGCTGAAAACATGCAGCCAATACCAGACTTGTTTCCAGTTAAAAACTCAAGAAAATTATCCTGCATCTTTACTCACACACACACACACACACACACACACACACACACACACACACACACACACACACACACGAGTTGTGGTTTGTATTAATAACACTCTTTCCTTGTTGTAAATAATATACTGTAAACTTTTATCCCTACCATCCAGACAGGCCAAATGTGTTGCCATGGAGACCACTTATTCCCGTGTCCTAATCTTTTTTGGCGATTGAGGCCAAACCATGAGGTGGCTGGACCAAAGCCAAGGCACGGCTCTGCCCAGAAGCCAGGACTGTTTTGTCTTGCACCTCAAAAGGGCAAAGTAGAACAAATTGCCCCCATCAAAAATAATGCCGAGTCATTCGGGGGGTTAAAAAAAGAAAAAAAAGAAAAGTCATTTGAAGGATTGGCTATTCCACCATATGTGGCAAGCAGAGCTTCGATCTGCCCAGATATAATCTAATACGGTAGCGGGGAGAAGTAAGGACGGAGTTTCACTCCGTCTCATTTTTAAATCCAACTTTGAGAAACCCAACTCTTCCATTAGGATCTCCTCCAATATTTTACTTTCAACAATTTATATTTGCTGGACAGTGCAGGGACAATGTCACACCGGGGCATTTCATCCTTATGACAGCGCCCTGGAAAGCGCTGTCCCTGCAGGCAGGGCTGAAGCAGTTATTAAGAGCATCTGAAAGTTTACCGTGTCCCTCAAGTCAAGTGTCCACTCGCTGCTGCCCTTACTTTACTTTATTTACCCTGTACTGCTGTTTACTTGGTCTCCCGGAAAAGAGATGGATAGAGACTGGCCAACACAACGGTGCCCCCTTCACAGATGGGTGACAAAACAGCTGATGAAGAAGAATGCACTGCCCGCCATGGAGCAAGGCAGGGAGGAGGGTTGCCAACAATCCTTTTGCCAGTCAGCTGGTTACACACTGCAGTAACTGCTTTCTGTCCTGCAGGCCGCTAAACTCTGTGTGTGTGTGTGTGTGTGTGTGTGTGTGTGTGTGTGTGTGTGTGTGTGTAGGCATGTCAGTCCTTGAAAAACGCCAATATATCTTCACTAGCATCAGTACTTGAGTAGTACAGAGCGAGTTTTAGTACTCGGTCATTTGTGCTCCTCTGGAAAAGAAATGTGTCAGATGCAAAATGGAAGAAAAAAAAAGCTTTAAAGTAGACTCTTTATAGACTTTTTACATGCAAGTCTGTGGTGCAACTTCCCTCTGTGAAGCCAAAAGCGCTCAAAAGGGATACGTTTGCCTTTGAAGATAATTGCCTTCCTAATTTTTTTTTTTTCTCCTCGATTGTTGCCGTTTCTTCTTTTTTTTTTCTTGAGTTTTTCCGCAGCGCGATAACGTGTCATATGAGAGGAGCAGAGCGCAAGCTGTTTACTTATGATCCCACAGGAGTCACAGCTACATGCCTGCTTGGTTGTGTGTGTGTGTGTGTGTGTGGGGGGGGGGGGGTATTTAGTATTATACTCACTACATTCACAATACATGACAATTTTAACAGGTATGGATGACGGAGGTATCCATAAAGTTACCGCCTTTGAGAGCGGTTTGTTTACTGTATTTACTGCTGTTAGACTTATATGAGGATCTATTAAGATGCCCATCTGTGGGCGTCCGGGTGGCATGGCGGTCTATTCCGTTGCCTACCAACACGGTGATCGCCGGTTCGAATCCCTGTGTTACCTCCGGCTTGGTCGGGCGTCCCTAAAGACACAATTGGCCGTGTCTGCGGGTGGGAAGCCGGATGTGTGTATGTGTCCTGGTTGCTGCACTAGCGCCTCCTCTGGTCAGTCGGGGCGCCTGTTCGGTGGGGGGGAGGGGGAACTGGGGGAGGGGAATAGCGTGATCCTGCTATGTGTTACGTCCCCCTGGTGAAACTCCTCACTGTCAGGTGAAAAGAAGCGGCTGGCGACTCCACATGTATCAGAGGAGGCATGTGGTAGTCTGCAGCCCTCCCCGGGTAGGCAGAGGGGGTGGAGCAGCGGATCGGCAGAGGGGGTGGAACAGCTTGGCGTGGCAGCTGCGGGGCTAGCGGAACTCACAGGCGGCGTCCCGGGGACGCTGGGCATCCAAGCCCAACTGGTCGGGGGGAGGCCGATGACGGCGGCCATTACCTTCTTGAGTGTAGCCATGCCCTCAGCCTGCCTGGCTTGAGCTTGGATCAGCAGCTGCATTGCTGCCTCCATCCTTCGGCTGTCCATGGTCTGCTTCACTGAATCGGGTGTTCTGGTGGTGGTTTCAGGTTGCCCGCATTCTCCACCACCTGTGGCAACCACGGGGGAACTTAGCACCCGACCCAACAACAAAACAGAGACCGTCAGCAGGTTGAGCCCGCTGTGGGCATTTATTCAAAAGACACACGAGAAAAACGTTCAACACGAGTACTGCTCCTCGTCTGAGCCGGCTGACTCCCGTCTTCGTTGGCTCCTACACTGAGCAGCCAACACAACTCTAGCTTTCTCTCTCCCCCCTGGGCGGCTGTCTCTGGCTCCCTTTTATCCTGGGGCTCATCAGCCTCCGATTGGGGCCAGGTGTGTCGCTCAGTCTCCCTCTCGCGATTGGGGCCAGGTGCGTTTCTGGGCTGTGCCGGGTCACTGGCCATAGTGCTGAAGCCGGGCTGACCCCGGGGTTGTCACAAAATAAATAAATAAAATTAAAAACGTCAAAGAATAAAAGAAGATGCTCGTCTGTAAATGTAATGACAGTATTTCAAAAACTCCACATATAAGTGGTGATCAATAACACTTCAGAAAGCACTGCAGATAAATTGAGCTGCATCCGTCGGCCGTGACAACGTTCCTATTTCAGACTACGTAGCATGCATTCTATGGACAATGTCACGGGACAAAGCCCCTACGGCCAATTTCAGAGATTCACAGCCCTGTGAGAAGCTCTAGTGCCTCTCCAGACAACATAATGAGAAGAAAGAAGGAAAAACAGCAACCCCCCCCCCCCGCCCCTTCTGCATTTGCGGTTTTCATCCAGAATCCTGTAATGCAAAGCCCGGCTAGGGAAATTCAGATGACTCCCAGAGCTGGCAGATGACAAAGACAGCCTCAGGAGCTGCTCCATTACAAACAAACAAATCAACGGCTCTCGCAAAACCGCATCCTACTGGATGTTTCCCCCTGCCAGTCAGCTCCGAGCTCAAGCTGATGGTTCCTCCGTTGTGTATGTGTGTGTGTGTGTGTGTGTATGTGTGAGAGCGAGAAATCAATGTGCAATCATATTCACGCTGTTCTGTGGTAGGAGACGTCGGGGCAGACGTGTGGAATTGAGACGACCCACCCGACTCGAAAAGGGCGCAGAAAAAGCCCCAAAATGCGTCCAAGTCATTTTCTCTCTTTCTTTCCACCCCTTTTCAGCGGTGACCCCACTTTCCCTTTAAGTGTCAGTTTTGCTGAAATCTCTTCAGACCGCACTCAACGGAGGTGACTCGTTTCCAATCGACCCGATTAGCAAAGAAGTAAAGCAGCAGCATTTGGCGCCGAGACAGTTTGTGCCCACACTGGAAGACACGGATAGATTCCTGGCTCTCGGAGAAAAACATGTCACTCTGCTATCCGACACTGAAAAGGGGCTGAAGGGTTGTGCCACCGGATGATAACTGGTGTGATTCCTCTCGATCTAAATGCTAACCACGGCTTAGCATGCTAATGGCCTTGCCAAGGGCGTCGCTGCCTCAAGCTGTTCTCATTAGTCACTTTAGCCACTTAACAGCTAACATGCTTAAAGTGCACCACACATCACTCATGGAGAAAGAGAAGGGTGCACTCGACCAAGGCCAGGGGTGCTATGACCAGGGACACCAGTGGGTTGATAATAAACTACCCCTATGATGTGCCACTTGGGTGATGATGCGAAGAAAAATAGTGCCAATTTGATGGGGAAAAAAATGTCGCTTAAGCATCTTCTAAGCCCACTTAAATATAAAGACAGACCGAGGGGTATCTGGGTAGTGTAGCAGTCTATTCCGTTGCCTACCAACATGAGGATTGCCGGTTCAAATCCCCGTGTTACCTCTGGCTTTGTTGGGCGTCCCTATAGACACAATTGGCCGTGTCTGCGTGTGGGAAGCCAGATGTGGGTATGTGTCCTGGTCGCTGCACTAGCGCTTCCTCTGGTCGGTCAAGGGGCCTTTATTAGGCACACCTGTCCAACGGCTCGTTAACGCAAATTTCTAATCAGCCAATCACGTGGCAGCAACTCAATGCATTTAGGCATGTAGACATGGTCAAGACGATCTGCTGCAGTTCAAACCGAGCATCAGAATGGGGAAGAAAGGTTATTTAAGTGACTTTGAACGTGGCATGGTTGTTGGTGCCAGACGGGCTGGTCTGAGTATTTCAGAAACTGCTGATCTACTGGGATTTTCACGCACAACCATCTCTAGGGTTTACAGAGAATGATCCGAAAAAGAGAAAATATCCAGTGAGCGGCAGTTCTGTGGGCGAAAATGCCTTGTTGATGCCAGAGGTCAGAGGAGAATGGCCAGACTGGTTCGAGCTGATAGAAAGGCAACAGTAACTCAAATAACCACTCATTACAACCGAGGTATGCAGAAGAGCATCTCTGAACGCACAACACGTCGAACCTTGAGGCAGATGGGCTACAGCAGCAGAAGACCACACCGGGTGCCACTCCTGTCAGCTAAGAACAGGAAACTGAGGCTACAATTCGCACAGGCTCACCAAAATTGGACAATAGAAGATTGGAAAAACGTTGCCTGGTCTGATGAGTCTCGATTTCTGCTGCGACATTCAGATGGTAGGGTCAGAATTTGGCGTCAACAACATGAAAGCATGGATCCATCCTGCCTTGTATCAACGGTTCAGGCTGGTGGTGGTGGTGTAATGGTGTGGGGGATATTTTCTTGGCACACTTTGGGCCCCTTAGTACCAATTGAGCATTGTGTCAACGCCACAGCCTACCTGAGTATTGTTGCTGACCATGTCCATCCCTTTATGACCACAGTGTTCCCATCTTCTGATGGCTACTTCCAGCAGGATAACGCGCCATGTCATAAAGCTCGAATCATCTCAGACTGGTTTCTTGAACATGACAATGAGTTCACTGTTCTCAAATGGCCTCCACAGTCACCAGATGTCAATCCAATAGAGCACCTTTGGGATGTGGTGGACTGGGAGATTCGCATCCTGGATGCGCAGCCGACAAATCTGCAGCAACTGCGTGATGCTATCATGTCAATATAGACCAAACTCTCTGAGGAATGTTTCCAGTACCTTGTTGAATCTATGCCACGAAGGATTAAGGCAGTTCTGAAGGCAAAAGGTGGTCCAACCCGGTACTAGCAAGGTGTACCTAATAAAGTGGCCAGTGAGTGTGTGTATACATATATATATATATATATATATATATACATATAAAATTCAGTGAGTCAAGTAAGTAAATATATATATATAGTGTTTTTGTCCGAAACCGTCAATGGTGTCGAGTGCTCGACTAATGAGGTGAGGAATATCAACACGGATACAGGGGGGGAAACAAACAAACAAGCAAATATATATATATATATATATATATATATATATATATATATATATATATATATATATATATATATATATATATATATATATACATATACTGAACACAGCTAAATACTGATATCTCTGTTTGTTCACCACCAGTCATTATCTTATCCATTTGGACCATGGAGTGAGGTCACATAACGCTAACTGGCATCTTTAGCATGGTTGGAGGACAACGCTGGTGCAGCAACAAACGTGTTCCCACTCAAACAGGAAACAGGGTTGAATCGTGACGAAAATGTGGCAGTGCTCATGCTGTACAAGTAATCTACCAATTCTAAAATCAATATTACAGTAGCACAGCAACAGTGTTTCCAGAGAGTTTGATGCAGTTTGTAATACATTAGATCGCCTGTATTCGCTTTGGTCTGAAGATGCCATTCTTAGAAGGACGGGAAGTCTTTACTGCTGAGCTGACTGCATACAGGCGATAATTGCCCCGTGCTTGTTGTTTTCCCTGCCAGAGGAGAACTGCAAACAATGGACAGATCGGGGAAAACCAAGGATTTCAACTTTGAAGTAACTTTTGCATTTTGTGGATTCTTCATACACCTACAGTTCCATGATCTTCAACTGCACATCTTAGCACTGTAAACTGGGCATCAAAAACCTGACCAGAGCATCTACATGTCTGCCCCACTACACTACCCCCCACAACACTACAGGACTTTGGATGCTTTTCATCTGAACACTGCTTTCCCCAGCACACGCGTCTCAAATGAAAGCATTGATAATTCACCGTTAACAATACCCGAACCTCTCTGCTTGAGTCCAACACCTTAAGTAGCCTTGATGCCCACTCGCTGTGTGATCGGCCTGCATCCTGCACGGCTCACAGCTAGTTACCAGCATCCCTGGACAAAGGTAGCATTGTGCTTTTCCCAGCTTCAAAGGTGAACATCTTACATCAGGAACGCTGGGTGGAAAATGACTCAAGCGGATCCACAGATCATAGCCATTAAACATTTCATCCCTTATTTCCATCCCTTTTAAACTGCAAGCGCCAGTGAAATGAGTAGAGACAGCAACTCGCCTAGCTCAATTATTCAAAACACGCCAACTGTATTGGCTAACTGGGGGGTTCAGCGTGATTATGCACATACATTTCCTTTGTACTGTGTCGCCTACCTTCCACTGGTTCACCTTTTTTTACTGCAAAATTGCATGCATGGCTTTGATTATTGCTTCTGTGCAGTCAGGAAGAGAGGCACAAAGACTTGATGTGGCCTTTAAGTAGATTATGGATCCTGTCTTTGATATCCCTGTAGCATAATTCATCCATGTTTAATCCGAATTCCCTGGCCCGCTACCTAGAAGTTCAGCAACCTTGAGATCCTTACCAGAAATGCCCATTTCGGTAGTCTACAGCCCTCCCCGGATCGGCAGAGGGAGTGGAGCAGCGACTGGGATGGCTCGGGAAGAGTGGGGTAATTGGCCAAGTGCAATTGGGGAGAAAAGGGGGGGGGAAAGTCCCCAAGCCCCCCCAAAATGTCAATTTTAGCTGGACAGAAAGAAAAATAAGAATGTTACTTTTCGGAAGACTTTTCAGGAGTAAACTTTATCAATATCTCAAGGTCTCCAACATGCCATGTGATGAACTGGTCCGAGTGTGTATGAATATTTTAGACACCTACTGAGACGTAGAGTTTGCAAATCCACAGCTGAGGCATCTATGAATATTCACTGAGACATTCACCAACATTTTTGGAGACAACATAGGGAAAGGTCAGTACACGGTTCTGTTTCCAGTTTCTCCCGTGCCAACTTCTTCCCCTATTTCATAAGGAGACAAAAGATACCTTTTTCTACAGAAAATCTGCATTAAAAGTCTGCATTGGACATTTTATTGATATGTACCAGTTTGGTTATATTCATCTTAGATATGTTTCAAATACCCCATCATAGCGATAGACTCACCAACCACAGTAATTATTACATGTTTGGTTGTGAAGACATCTGAAGGACACTTTAAACCCTTCCCAGACTGGCTGTTGGGCCTGCAGGTCAACATGGGCCTGCACTTCCTTCTGCAGTGTCTTTCCGACGCAGACATCCACGCCCAGATACTGTTGATGGACTTGATCTATGCAGTCGCCCTCTCCATTGTACCACCTCCATTGTACCAAACATCCTGCAAGCTGTGCTTTCTCAGCTGACCGTGCTGACCAACTGACAACTTTCTGACAGACAGCAATCACAGTGTGAAGGAGGTTAAGTCAAACACACTGATCTACTGACGCTCTGTATTGGCACTCCACAATAGTGTGTGTCCTCTCCCTCCTTTCCGGGAAGTGATGCCGGGCCTCTTTTTTTAACAAGGCACAACATTAGCTTCTTACACTATGAACTAGACTTCATCAGTGACTTTTGCCCTCTAGTTTACCAAAGTTGTTCTGCACCTTACATGGGTACTGATAACCGTTCATATTCCTCTGCTGCTCTCCAGCATCTACCGGCACAACTACTCACTCAACTATATATAACAACTACTAAGAGTCGAGTATTTATACTCACCTCAAACCTGCTGTTTACTTAGTACTTAATGGTGTAATCTGTATTGTATTCCAAGCTACCTATCCAAGTACCATTGTCCCCCGTTGATATATGTATATATATATATATATATACACTACCGTTCAAAAGTTTGGGATCACATTGAAATGTCCATATTTTTGAAGGAAAAGCACTGTACTTTTCAATGAAGATAACTTTAAACTAGTCTTAACTTTAAAGAAATACACTCTATACATTGCTAATGTGGTAAATGACTATTCTAGCTGCAAATGTCTGGTTTTTGGTGCAATATCTACATAGGTGTATAGAGGCCCATTTCAAGCAACTATCACTCCAGTGTTCTAATGGTACAATGTGTTTGCTCATTGGCTCAGAAGGCTAATTGATGATTAGAAAACCCTTGTGCAATCATGTTCACACATCTGAAAACAGTTTAGCTCGTTACAGAAGCTACAAAACTGACCTTCCTTTGAGCAGATTGAGTTTCAGGAGCATCACATTTGTGGGGTCAATTAAACGCTCAAAATGGCCAGAAAAAGAGAACTTTCATCTGAAACTCGACAGTCTATTCTTGTTCTTAGAAATGAAGGCTATTCCATGCGAGAAATTGCTAAGAAATTGAAGATTTCCTACACCGGTGTGTACTACTCCCTTCAGAGGACAGCACAAACAGGCTCTAACCAGAGTAGAAAAAGAAGTGGGAGGCCGCGTTGCACAACTGAGCAAGAAGATAAGTACATTAGAGTCTCTAGTTTGAGAAACAGACGCCTCACAGGTCCCCAACTGGCATCTTCATTAAATAGTACCCGCAAAACACCAGTGTCAACATCTACAGTGAAGAGGCGGCTGCGGGATTCTGGGCTTCAGGGCAGAGTGGCAAAGAAAAAGCCATATCTGAGACTGACCAATAAAAGAAAAAGATTAAGATGGGCAAAAGAACACAGACATTGGACAGAGGAAGACTGGAAAAAAGTGTTGTGGACGGATGAATCCAAGTTTGAGGTGTTTGGATCACAAAGAAGAACGTTTGTGAGACGCAGAACAAATGAAAAGATGCTGGAAGAATGCCTGACGCCATCTGTTAAGCATGGTGGAGGTAATGTGATGGTCTGGGGTTGCTTTGGTGCTGGTAAGGTGGGAGATTTGTACAGGGTAAAAGGGATTCTGAATAAGGAAGGCTATCACTCCATTTTGCAACGCCATGCCATACCCAGTGGACAGCGCTTGATTGGAGCCAATTTCATCCTACAACAGGACAATGACCCTAAACACACCTCCAAATTGTGCAAGAACTATTTAGAGCAGAAGCAGGCAGCTGGTATTCTATCGGTAATGGAGTGGCCAGCGCAGTCACCAGATCTGAACCCCATTGAGCTGTTGTGGGAGCAGCTTGACCGTATGATACGCAAGAAGTGCCCATCCAACCAATCCAACTTGTGGGAGCTGCTTCTTGAAGCGTGGGGTGCAATTTCTCCAGATTACCTCAACAAATTAACAGCTAGAATGCCAAAGGTCTGCAATGCTGTAATTGCTGCAAATGGAGGATTCTTTGACGAAAGCAAAGTTTGATGTAAAAAAAATCTTATTTCAAATACAAATCATTATTTCTAACCTTGTCAATGTCTTGACTCTATTTTCTATTCATTTCACAACATATGGTGGTGAATAAGTGTGACTTTTCATGGAAAACACAAAATTGTTTGGGTGATCCCAAACTTTTGAACGGTAGTGTATATATATATATATATATATATATATATATATATATATATTCCTGGTAATGTGTTTCTTTAAGTAATCATCGCACGTGTGAAGAGTTAAGTGACCAACTATTTGCACATTTTTACTATTTGTCAACGTGTTAGGTTTTCTTTTTGCACTCTATAAAAAAGGGAACTATTATCACTATTTTTTGTTTCATTTCCTTTGCCTGTCTGATTTAGATGCATGTAGAGCCACACTCATCATCATTATCAGTTCTGTAACTACAGAGGTCGTAGGAGCACAGCCAATGCCTCAACAAGTCCCTTCCACCGCTCCCTATCCATCGCAGCTCCCCCCGCCTCCACCACGCTCATCTGTAGCCATTCTCCCAGGTGTTTCTTGGCCCCCCATCTCTTCCTTGTCCCTTCTACCAGGCCTTGCAGGACGTCCTTTGCAAGTGTCCTTTCCGTTCGGCAAACATGCTCAAAGCAGTTTAATTTCCTTTCCCCCCCCCCCCCTTTCTTACCATTGCGGGTAAACTATCATGGTGACCAACAGCTTCCTTAACTCTGTTCAGCACTTCAGCGTTGGTGATGTGCGCTGCATGTGGGATTTGCAGTGTTCTTCTATATACAGCAGGGGACGCTGCATTTTCTATTTACACCCCAAGTAGATGGAACGCCCTGCCTGAGGACCTGAGAGAGGCCCCCATATCGGACACATTTAAAAGCAGGTTAAAAACCTCACTTTTTAAAGCAGCCTACAGCTACATTCATATGTGTGTGTGTGTGTGTGTTTTATATATTCTGCTCTGTTGTTACTTTTAATTAATCAGTGTTTATGGCACTTTTATTTACTTTACTAACTCAGTTTTAAACTTGTCTGTACTTTTATGAAATTTGCCTGTAGTTTTTTTTTGTGGGCGGAGGGTTTTATTGTGTGACCTCTTTATTGTGTGAAGCAGTTTGTGTTACATTTGTTTGTATGAAAAAAGTGCTACACAAATAAAATCTGATTGATTGATATGCTGAGCAGTGAGATACACACCACATACACCAACATCCTGCCTTGTATGCTTCAATTATACTGACAAGTCCAACTACACATTGAATTATATTGACAAGTCCAACTACACATTAAATTATATTCACAAGTCCAACTACACATTAAATTATATTGATGAGTCCAGCTACATATTAAATTGTATTGACAAGTCCAACTACACATTAAATTATATTGACGAGTCCAGCTACATATTAAATTGTACTGACAAGTCCAACTACACATTAAATTATATTGACGAGTCCAGCTACATATTAAATTGTATTGACAAGTCCAACTACACATTAAATTATACTGACGAGTCCAGCTACATATTAAATTGTATTGACAAGTCCAACTACACATTAAATTATACTGACGAGTCCAACTACACATTAAATTATATTGACAAGTCCAACTACACATTAAATTATATTGACAAGTCCAACTACACATTAAATTGTATTGACAAGTCCAACTACACATTAAATTATGTTGACAAGTCCAACTACATATTAAATTGTATTGACAAGTCCAACTACACATTAAATTGTATTGACAAGTCCAGCTACACATTAAATTATATTGACAAGTCCAGCTACACATTAAATTATATTGACAAGTCCAGCTACACATTGAATTATATTGACAAGTCCAGCTACACATTGAATTATATTGACAAGTCCAGCTACACATTAAATTATATCGACAAGTCCAACTACACATTGAATTGTGTTAACAAGTCCAACTACACATTAACAAATGAAGTTGCATTTACCATTTCAGACTGATAACATCAAATAGAAATTCCAAAAACAAGTTACCTGGGAATTAAAAAACTGAAACGTTTTGGTCAACTGTTGAGCTGATTTTGAAAAGGAAACAGTTTGTTTATTTCCTGTGGCGAGGCAAAAGGCCGCGGCAGCCTGACACATAAGCAGTAAGCGTGCAGCGCCGCCGGTGCTCCAGCCTGATAAATGCGTTTACATGCACACCTCCTCTGTCGCTGCTTACAACGTCGACTTCTTTCAACGCTCCTCTTTTCTACACGCCGCTCACACAAAGCCTCTCCATTATCAGTCAATATATTCCCCCCCTTTTTTTCCACTTTTTTTCCAAGGGCTCAGCCCATTTGTTTACAAAGACTTTAGCCATCTGATGGAAAGAGAAACTTTTAGGGAAATAAATAGACCCGTCTGTCTCCCTCCATTTCACCATCACCTCAGGAGATGAAATGATAGAAGAGGCCATTTTCTCATCTTCCGCAGCATGAAAATGAACGGAGCCGAAGGATATTAAAGTTTAAGGTGAAGGCCTACAAGTTGTTGAAAACTATTGGCGCAGCAAACTATATTCACTTATCTCTTAACCCGAGAGAAGTTTTTTTTTATTAAGAGCAGTATCGCATTAAAGCTTTAGCCAACATCCCATCCTGCCCGCTTCCTTCGGCGCCAAAACCCTTTGTGACTATAGGCTAAGGCACTTAATGTGGACTTCTTGAGGTTTGCCAAACCATCTCTGCAGGTGTGCTGGCTGATAACCCCAAATCTATCCCAGGTAGCTTCAGCTCAACTTATTTCAACACAGGCTTGTCCATTCAACAACACATGGCATGAACCGTGACGGTTTGATTGAAGAATGAAATTGCCCTGCAAGAGGGAAAGGTGATACCTTCAGTCTTACCTTCCTCCCACCCCTGGGGACTTCCTCCCTTCTTTTCAGCCTTGTCGCTTCCTTCCCCCTCGGGGGCCACTATACTCCATGTGAATTCTGGGTTAGCCCTCAGGCGCTGGTCACATGTTTTGCCGACGCCAGGGCATCGGTGATCTGGTGAGACGAGAGACATCCATCAAATAACCTTGGCCCTGAAATACTGTTTGTTTAGCGATATCACTAAATATTCATTAAGATAAAAGTTTGACTTGCAGATGTGGAAACGTTTATTTCATTCATTCCAAAAACGTAGGTCTGTTATCTCCCCCCCCCCTTTTTTTCTCCTCAATTGTACCCGGCCAATTATCCCACTCCTCCGAGCCATCCCGGTCACTGCTCCACCCCCTCTGGTGGATCCAGGGAGGGCTGCAGACTACCACATGCCTCCTCCGATACACGTGGAGTCGCCAGCCGCTTCTTTTCACCTGACAGTGAGGAGTTTCACCAGCGGGATGTAGCGCGTGGGAGGATCACGCTATTCCCCCCAGTCCCCCTTCCAACAGGCGCCCCGACCAAATAGAAGAGGCGCCACTGCAGCGGCCAGGACACATACCCACTTCCGGCTTCCCATTGCAGACAGGGCCAATTGTGTCTGTAGGGATGCCCGACTAAGCCGGAGGTAACACGGGGATTCGGACCAGCGATCCCCATGTTGGTAGGCAACGGAATAGACTGCTATGCTACCCAGATGCCCCTAGGTCTGTTATTTCTTACTGTTGGCAGACCATTACCCCCCCCCCAAAAAAAGAAAAACCTCCATGAAATACTTGGTCTTTAACTGGCACATATACTTAAATAACATAATGACAGATTACTGAAAGTAACGTCTCCACATGCTCTCATTCATTAGTTTGATTTACAGATGAGAATTTCTAACTTGTGTAACATGTACAACAAAAAGAGAAAGGTGGATAAAAATACCTCGGCTGCATCGGTTTTTTTCCTTTTCTGAATGGATGTAAAGGGTTTTCATAACTTAAACCCACAATGAGGAGTTTAGCACTGTTTATTTATTAATCCCAATTTATATTCGATGCCTCTATTTGTCTAACATAAGCAAGTGAGACCATCAGGGAGAAGATCAGCTATTTGTCATACCACATAATGAGTGACTTTGAGTGGCTGTTGCAGCTAGAAAAGCGCTATAGAAAATACAACTTGATTGATTGAATGATTGATTCCAAACTATAACCTGATCAGGCCTCTCAGGTCATCAGGCAGAGGTTTTCTAGCTGTTCCCAGAACTAGATCGAAGTCTGGTGAGGTACCTTCAGTTTTACTGTGGTCCTGCCATTTGGAGCAAGCTGCCTGCTGACCTGAGGTCCACCACAACTGTGTCCACATTCAAATGCAAAACAGTCTCCCAGGCAAGCCTACCATAGGCACATACAACCACATAAATAAATCAAATTAAAACCCATTTTTATTTGACTGCGTTGATGTTGCAGGGTTTTTAATTGTTGTATGGTATGGTTAATGTACATTGGGTTTAATGTCTTGATGCATGCTCAGTAATCCAGGTACAAAAATCAAATAAGTTGAATCAGTTCATCTGGATACAGCGTTTATTGACAGACTAACGCTGCGTTAGTCTGTGGGCCCAGGGCAGCAGACCAAGCTCTCCTAGCCATCAAATGAAGACAGCTTAGACGCAGACATGAACAAAGACACTGCATGTACGGTATTGGGTGAGGCCGCCACAACCGTGAATTCACACTGCCATCTTCCCACACCAGTAGCGGGTGAGGCCGCTGCAAATGTGGATTCGTGCTGCCAGTTTCCCACACCGAAGGTGGGGGAAAAAAAAGGTCTGTTTGCAATGTTTATTTAGATACTTGATGGAGGTCTGATCAACTAAACATTTCCAGTTTCCAGTAAAGCTTGTAAGTGAAGACAGTTGGGAGTCTGCGATATTTGATTTTTTTTTTTGCCTACCATCTGATGCACCTGTCCTACATTAACAGGTGTACAAAGACCCTTATTTTACTAACTAAAAGACTTCCAATACAAACATTTACAATCACTACATACTAATGCACCCTATTTGGGTGAAAAGGTTTGCATATGGTAATCCAGCAGTCATATCAAGTGGTCTCTACATATTACTTAGAGTATGCTGTCCTCCCACTTTCTTTCTTCTGTCCTTCCTCTCTGTGGGCAAATACCAGGTATAGGCATCATATGATTCGGTAAACGACAGTCTGTCTTTAAAAGGGCTACATCATTTTAAACTGACCTTTCATAATGGGTCGCACATGAGAGGCACTCGAAGTGCAATGGGCTTTGTGAGACGATGCAATATTCGCTTCAATGTGCTTCTGTGCAGCCTGAGCACACGAGGTAAAACTGTGACTGCAAAATAATGTCAACAGCTACGACCACCGGCATAAAATCAACATCACTTCCGTCCCCCCCCCCCGTGTCACTGTAAACACTACAGCACATGCAGCAATCAGCGTCGTAAGCAGATGCTTATGGCCCACTTGTGATTACTGTAAACACACATGCTCACTTAATCCTCCACAACGCCCGTTTTATTTTATTTTATTTTTTTTGAAGGTTTATTTCCACCCTGCAGAGTCAAACATCTTATCTGCTCACAATATTCACTGTAAATTGTCAAGTAGTGGCCAGGGGCTTTATCTACCCCAGCTGGAGAGAGAACCAGCCCTTATTTGAGACAGACTATTATCAGAAACGGGCTATCATGTCTAATTTGTCCTTTTTCTCGAAGTATAATTGAGAATATTTTTGCATCATAACGTTTAATTCCTTTTTTCGGGGGGGGGGGGGCTTTCTCTCCCCGAGTGTATCCGACCAATTACCCCACTCTTCCAAGCCGTCCCGGTTGCTGCTCCACCACCCCCTCTGCCAATCCGGGGAGGGCTGCAGACTACCACATGCCTCCTCTGATAGGTGGAGTCGCCAGCCACTTCTTTTCACCTGACGGTGAGGCGTTTTGCCAGGGGGACGTAGCGCATGGGAGGATCACGCTATTCCCCCCCCCCCCCAACAGGTGTCCTGATCGAGCAAAAGGAGGCGCTAGTGCAGCGACACCAGGACACATACCCACATCCAGCTTCCCACCCGCAGACATGCCCAATTGTGTCTGTCGTAGGGACGCCCAACCAAGCCAGAGGTAACACGAGGACTCGAACCAGTGATCCCTGAGTTGGTAGGGTAGGCAACAGAATTAGACTGCCCAGATGCCCCAAAATGTTTCATTTCTAATTGAGACACATAAGATACATAGAGCACTTTTGCCCTTTCATGACTCTTTCTAAATAAGACGTCCCGTTAGAAAAACAAAATATCTCCTCATTATTCTAAAAACCACTATTTCATCATCCACTGTGCAACAGTAATATTAATGGTCTATCCAATAGAAACATCACAACACCATCATCACTTCTCAGTCCTTTTGCCTGTCCGAGTAGGAACGTGTTTGATGCTGCATTCGTGTTAATAAAGCAAATTCAGCAGCAGTCTATCGAGTGTCTCCAACCAAAGTATAAAGAGGACAGTTAGTTTTATATAACCTGACTGCATGATCCAGACGGATGAAATTACTATTTATTAATAGAGAAAAATCCGTTTTAAAAAGGGAAACTCAGATCAACAGCAAGCAAGCAAGTTTATTTACATAGCACATTTCATACACAGGGGAATGCAGTGTGCTCTACACAAATGAAAACAGAAAAGGGACAACCATATGAAATATAATTAAAAGAGTAAATAAAAACAAATAGGAACAATCACATATAAAATATAATTCAAAGAGTACAAAGTATATCAAATGGAATTTGAATTAGTACTTAAAAAGAGTAATATAATTGAAAGACAGGTACTATAAAAAGAAAATACGACGTACAAAAAAATAAATAGAATAACGACATAGTCACGTCCCGACGGGAGTGACTGGAGATCTACTTCCTGAGTTAAAGTGCAGTTGGAAGGAGGTGCAGGTTTTAATGCTCAATCCTACACACAAGAAAAGAGGAATGTTTTTAACCTTGATTTAAAAATGGCTATATTCGGGGCACATCTAAGATCTTCTGGTAGTTTGTTCCAGTGGTGTGCAGCATAACAGCTAAACGCCGCTTCACCATGTTTGGTTTGGACTCCGGGCTGAACTAACCGCCCTGAGTCCATGGCTCTTAGAGCCCTAGCTGGTGGTGAATATGGCACGACTACTACTACTACTACTTTCGGCTGCTCCCGTTAGGGGGCGCCACAGCGGATCATCCGTTTCCATCTCTTCCTGTCCTCTGCATCTTCCTCTGTCACACCAGCCACCTGCATGTCCTCCCTCACCACATCCATAAACCTCCTCTTTGGCCTTCCTCTTCTCCTCTTCCCTGGGAGCTCCACATTCAGCATTTAATATGGCGTGACTATGCTGCTGTATCGATGCCCTTATCGCTATGGAAACATCCTCAAAGGACTACCCAGCCCTTTCTGTAACTTTAGCATAAGTTATATCAGTATAAATTACCTCTACTGAGACCTGGCTTTTATTTGAGGATTGACTTTGCGGAGGGAGGTGGAACACATCTTGAAGAGGTTATCAGTGACTTGAGGTGTCAGATAGGGTTCTTTAACAGAGCGCTGCCTAATGAGGTGGCGCTGCGTTGGAATGACTTAATTAAAAGGGTCCTCGTTGTAGGAGACAGCTGTTTCTATAGGACGTGGTGGCAGCGATCACTTAGCACCAACAACGGATGAGGTAATGGTTTCCATGGTTAAAACTTGTTTCTCCAGCAGCCAGTTCCCCACAAGGGGACCTTGAAGTCCAATGAGATGTGAAGAACTTGAGGAGGTTCAAGGTCACGTTGAAAGCCTTCTACTGCTTTCTATTCAGTGGATGCCTGTATAGCCACAGCAGAGTGATGAAGTGTGTATTGTGCAGTACAATTAATGGGCCCTTGAGGTGTACTTTGCACTGAGAGCCGTGCAGTATTTCTGAGCCATGTTGATGCAAACGGTGAAGGACGGCCTGCTTGTGTGGCTGGCTCACACGCAGCAGTGTATTGGCCATCGGTTTGTGTTTGAATCGCACAAAATGGTTCCGTTATATAACGAGGTACATTGACATCGGTCTCCATGGCTGTCTCTTTATCAATCTATCCGTCCACCCATCAAGCTAAAATTACCCACATCGGCTATAGAGAGCCAACCCTGACAACGGTTATGACTCTTGTAGGTTTTTAGAGTTTCTATAGGATTACTTTTGAAACAGTCACCTTGCTTTTTTTGAAAAATCTAAAACAAACATTTTGACAGTTAGTAGTTTGACCTCGGCTTCACTTATGTCTGGTTCTCTCTGGTAAATGTTTGTCTTTGTGTGTGTGTATGTGTGTATGTGCGTGTGTGTCATTACACGTCTATGTTCATGTGCCGGTGCCTGTCAAGGAAACCAACACAGATGTGAGTTGCAGGCTGTCGGCTTGTATTTTCTCTTAACTTCAGATACCATGCCCATATTAATGCACGCAAAAGCTCACTTTGAGCACTTCTCCTTTGACTCCGCTTTCCACACGAGGCTGAGAGACGCGACTAAACGGGCTGAGCGAGCTCTCGATCCGTCGTCCAATTCCACCCACACACCGTGTGTGTTTATATAAAGCGAGCAAGAACTGGGGACTTCCTGTGCGACCAGGGACAGAGCTATCGGTGCCCATTCATTTTCATTCAGTTTACAACACATTATCCTGTGTGAGGGCGGCACGGTGGTGCAGCGGTTAATGCGGTCGCCTCACAGCAAGAAGGTCCTGGGTTCGAGCCCCGGGGTAGTGCAACCTTGGTGGGTCGTCCCGGGTCGTCCTCTGTGTGGAGTTTGCATGTTCTCCCCGTGTCTGCGTGGGTTTCCTCCGGGTGCTCCGGTTTCCTCCCACAGTCCAAAGACATGTTGGTCAGGTGAATCGGCCGTACTAACTTGTCTCTAGGTGTGAATGTGTGTGTGTGTGTGTGTGTGAGCCCTGTGGTGGCCTGGATAAGCAGTTCAGATAATGGATGGATGGATGGATGGATGGATGGATGGATATTCTGTGTGTATGATCAAATTTCAACATCACTCAGGAAGGGCCTTTTTCTTCTTTTTTGTACCCCCCCTTTTTTTCTCCCAATTGTATCCGGCCATTTACCCCACTCTTCCGAGCCATCCTGGTTGCTGCTCCACCCCCTCTGCTGATCCGGGGAGGGCTGCAGACTACCACATGCCTCCTCCTGTACATGTGGAGTCGCCAGCTGCTTCTCACCTGACAGTGAGGAGTTTCGCCAGGGGGACGTAACACATGGGAGGATCACACTGTTCCCCCTAGCCCCCCCCCCCCCCAAAAAACAGGCGCCCAGACCGACCAGAGGAGGCACTAGTGCAGCGACCAGGACACATACCCACATCCGGCTTCCCACCCGCAGACACGGCCAATTGTGTCTGTAGGGATGCCTGATTGAGTGGGAGGTAACACGGGGATTCGAACCGGTGATCCCCGTGTTTGTAGGCAACGGAATAGACCGCCACGCTACCTGGATGCCCAGCAACGGCCTTTTGACCTTGTGATCATACCACCAATAGCAAAGAGCAAAGTTGTATTTAAAGTAATGTCCTAGAGAAACACACAAACATTTCTTACATCGTTTAACAGGTTTTTTGTTTTGTTTTTTCCGTCTTTTTGTTTCTGCCAAGAAACAGAAAGAAAAAAGAAAAAAAAGCGCTCATTACGCTAGGTGGGGGGATGCTAATTTGAAGCAGGTCATGACGACCGTACTTTCTCTTCAGCAAGTTTGCTTTACTTCCAACCTCGGCCCCGAGCACAGCATAATTACTGGCAGTGACGTGGGAAGCTGTTAAGAGCTCACCCTGGAAAAAAAAAGGTGTTTGGCTGAAGAATGAAAAGTGAAGGTTTCGTTCGACCGATTCTCCTTTTAGCCATTCACTCCTACCACAGCCCATTCCCCTGTATGAAAAACACAGTCAACACCGTGCTTTTACAAGTGTTTCTCTTCCTTTTCACAATTAAAAGGCAAAAACTAACGTTTCAAAGGAAGAGTGAGGAAATAAAAGCCAGCCTTTAACGCTAAGTGAAAGCTCTTATGTGAAATCATGTGATGCAGTGTCGTTAATATGGCATCAAACTTAAAATCAGGCTCACCTATCAGGCAAAATAAGTCGACTTCGCCTGCAGGGGCTGTCACATCTGAATTTACCCAACAGTTTCTCTTCCATCACTGTGATGAAAAATGGATTTGGCATCTTTCTTTGCTAAATTGCCGTCAGTCAACTGCGATGCTATGCTACGTGGTGGGGTGCGGACTGTAATAATATATATATGTACCATCTACTTCCACGCCACTTGAAGAGTCAGAACCTCACTGCTTCTCATTCTTTCAGCTACTTTGCACGATGGGAAAGTTGTATTGTAGGACATTATAAGGCTGCAAAAATTGATTTCTCCATGTTGAATTGGATAATAGAAATACACAGTGTTCTATTGTCCAATTCACAGTGTATTTCTATTGCACGGCTGCACAAATTCCCCAAAACTGACCTTGCGAAGCGAAGAGGAAGATCGTTTTGCAACTGGAAATAAATGTGTTGTGTGGTTTTTTTTGTCTTCACGTTTTCAGGTGATGTCAGTGAGAAATGAAACAGGTCTGTTTGCATGTAAAGCGTGTAGCATGAAGCCACAGTTATGCTCTTTCTGTAAATCTGGGACACCACCTAGCATGATGTAGGAAATCAAGATAAACCGAAATAATCAGCGTCAGACCTGAGGTTATAGATTCTCTGTTACAGGGATTTCGGTCTTTACAACGACTTTTAACAATAGAGACATGTATTAATGGCTAAACGTCTACCAACAATAGAATAAATGAATGAGTAAATGGAAAATCAGAATCAAATAGGTGATGAAATAAACCCTTTCAAACGACAAAGCAGAGCTTCACGTAGCTTGGCGATGGTGTGAAGTAGTGTGTGGTTTTCAGAACTACCAAGGCGGGTCGCTGTGAAATGATTAGAATCTCACCAAGGCTTAAGATGGAGATATTAGATGACAGTTCCACATCTACTCTTATCAAAGGCAGCAGATGCAACTCCAGCCTACTTTAGATGATGCGTCGATGCAGAGATGATTCGGTTCGGCTGGAGGCTGAGCAATGATCCGTGAAGGCTTAGTCACAACTTCCGCATGAGGACTCACCCACAGGCAAGCCGAGGTTACCTGGCAACGGTGTCGGCTGAGGCGAGCTCTTCACTGATGTCCCGCTATGTCCCTGGGCAGGAGCTGCTTGGGTTATTCCTGGCAAAAATCAGACGCTGGTAAGCAATGAGGTCTTGCTAACTCCTGGGGTGGGGCAGCCCTATGGTATCTAAAGCTCTATGTTCCCTCAGCCCCGCAGGTTAGTTATCAAATAGGGTAGTTATCGGTTAAGGTAAGCGTTGGGTTAAGGTAAGGACTAGATAAAGATTGAGGTTAAATCGAGAGGGAACGGGATGTCCGGGTGGTGTGGTGGTCTATTCCGTTGCCTACCAACATGGAGATCGCTGGTTCATACCAATACGGTATGAACCAACATCGCTTGTTCGCATCCCCGTGTTACCTCCGGCTTGGTCGGGCGTCCCTACAGACACAATTGGCCATGTCTGCAGGTGGGAAGTCAGATGTGGGTATGTGTCCTGGTCACTGCACTAGTGACTCCTCTGGTCGGTCGGGGCCTCTGTTCGGGGGGGGGGGACTGGTGTGCTCCTACCACGTGCTATGTCCCCCTGGTGAAACACCTCACTGTCAGGTGAAAAGAAGCGGCGGGCAACTCCACATGTATCGGAGGAGGCACGTGGTAGTCTGCAGCCCTCCCCGGATCGGCAGAGGGGGTGGAGCAGCAACCGGTATGGCTTAGAAGAGTGGGGTAGGTAGTTGGCCAAATTCAACTGAGGAGACAAGTGGGAAAACTCCCCCCTTCGAAAAAAAAAGGCCAGGAGGGAACACAGGGCTGAGGGAACATAGACACACTCCCCTACAGGGGGCAAAGACTGCCTGGAGGGTCTTAGCAGCAGCCAGGTGTTGATAGGTGATGAAATCTTTGCTGCACTGGGCCGTCTGGGCGACAGTCAAATAGTAATCCGCTACCCTGACTTTGCCTGATCCAACTCGGCTGAAATAATCTCCAAGTAATTTCGTTGGGCAGACGATAAAACCTCCAAAAATTATCACACGCGAGGATTTCTTTGTAATACGAAAATTATCAAAAGCTCAGCTTACTCGGCTGAAAAGAGATACACAACTGAGGCTTGCTCCACAACAGAGCTGAGATGCGCACAACTTGGTGAGTGGAATAAAAGGCAAAAGTACCAAGTAGAGAAATAGAAGTTCTTGAAAAACCAAAGAGACTTGAGAATAACTTGAATAGAGATGTAGAAATGCTTGAAGGAAACTTGAAGTGAGAGGGAAAGAAACAGAAAACTGACCTCTGAAGAGGTCACACAGACGAGTGATGAAACGTTTCTCTCAATAAGCGTTGTGTCCAGATGAACTGACTCCCCTTTCTGTGATTACCTCACCTGGATTATTGAGCACGCATAAAGACTTAACTTCTGAAAAGACTCGGAAAAATAAAAGAAGACTTAAAAAATGAAGGAAGACTTGAGAACAAAAGGCCAGACTTGGCTTTTTATGAGTCTTCTAGGCTCGGGTGTTTCAGAGGCGGGATGAATGGCTTTCACGCCAGAATCGAGAGAGAGAGAGAGGGAGAGGGGATGGGGTTTGAATCGATCAAGTCATTGTCCTGTCTCCATCATTTGGTGCGGTGAGAAAGCTTACACTATGGGGTGAAAGCTTTCTTGTCTTGTGTGGAGAGGAGATTAAAATCGTCTTCACGTGATCAACGGTGATGATAAACCGGAAAGGTCGCCAAGTGATCCCACGTCCTGCTGTGAATCTGATACCCATGTCAAAAGCATAGTTTCTCTGGTAAGTTCCCCCTTTGCAATAGCCCGGGGAGGTCATTAAGTGGTCCCGTGTCCTGCTGTGAGATCTGATAACCGTGTCAAAGGTATGGTTTCTCTGACGAGTCTCCTGTCTGGTTGATTCCAATTTGGCACCTCTATGTGAGGTGGAGAGAAGGCCGCTTTGCAGACCCAATTAGTATAGGAAAAGGCTCTTCACGCTTATCTTTGGTGGAGTTCTGAAGGAAGGAGGGTATGAATGTATTATTGGAGCAAAACAACTGAGCGATGTGACAGTGGAATTTGTAGTTGTAGAAAATATTCACATATCAGTAAATTTGAAGTCAGAGAAAAATGTTTAGAAGTATCTTTTGATTTAGGGAGGTTATTTATATCAATCACCTTGTAAATGGTTGTAGTGAGGTCTCCAGGTCTCTCTCTCGCTCTCTCTCTAATATATGATGGTTTTATAGGAGCAAAACAACTTGAGCACCGTTACAGTGGAATTAATTGTAGAAAATTGAAGTCACAGAGAAAAATACTCTGAGGAGTTGCAAACCTGTAAAACATTTTCCCTCCAACAAACACAACAAAACAGTTACACCTTCTCAAATTCGTCATTGTAGATGTACAAATCCTATTCTACAAATCACAAATCAAGAAAATCGACATGTTCACATTTTTGCTAAAGTTGCTGCAGTGAATATGGTGCAAAACACATTCACACCCCCGAATCAAAAACTGTGAAGTCATGGACAAAATTTGCACATCCACAAAAGTATATGAATTCATGCAATGACAGTTGCACACATGAAGAATATTTTCTTACAAATAAATTTTTTCCATAGATATTTTCAAAGAAATCAATAACTACAACTGCTTGAATAGGCAGCTACTACTCTCAAATGCTGTTTCTCACTCATAAATGACCAGTGCCGCAAGCTCTCACTTTTGCACTACATAGCTCAGTGAAATGTGCAGCAAATGGAGATTTGTGCTTCAGTAGAGCCAGGACCGGAGCACTGATCACATATCGGGGTTTTTTTAGGCATGAGAATATACGCCGGAGATGGAGCACTTCTTCCATTAGCGACCGGGTGAACAGCGCCACTCTGCCATTGCAATCCACACTGTGGTCGGAGGAGGGATTACACCCAAACGGGCGCTGCACTAGTAAACCCTTGAAGACAAAAGGACTCATTGAAATTGGTTGAGAAATGTAAATGTTATAGTGCTTTTTATCCAGAAAAACCACAACTCCCCCGTTTAGTTGTATTTGTCTACAGGCCAGTATTTCCCGCTCCAATACGGCGGAAACGTTGACCTATGATCCAGCGGCCAATGGGGTGTCTATTCTCATGCCTAAAAAAATAAATAAAATAAAATAAAAAAATACTAATCTCTGATCTTGTGGCTCCACAGGAGCACAAATCACGTTTGCTCCACATTTCACTGAGATATATGGTGCAAAAGTGAGTGTGCAGAACTTGTCATTGTGAGCAACAAAAAAAAAACAACACACACACAAAAAAAAAAAAACAGCATTTGAGACTTTTCGCGGAAGATGAAAGCAGTTGTAGCTATTGACTTGTGCTTGAAAGATATCTACGGAAAAAAATGTATTTGTGAGAAAATATTCTATGGGTGTGCAACTCTCGTTGCATGAATTCCATACTGATTTGACTATGAATTCACATTTTTTGATACGGGTGTGTGAATGAATGAAAAGGCTCCAAGGACAAAAGGCATGAGAATAGAAGGTAAATCAGTAAAACACACAATTTATATATGTAACGAAAGTCTTTCAGACAGGCAAACCAATGATATGAGAGACATCACAAAAGGCACCACAAGTATTTAAAAAGATGATTTTAAAAGCATATTGATTCTGTGGGTCTGAGTTTCCAGGTGTGTTGTTGAAGATTCATGGCCTCTGAGGATGAAAGCCTGGGCACTTGAAGCCTTTCAGGGTCAGAAGAATCCCGTCTGGGGATTTGAGCTGTGCATTGTGCATGACGAGATTATAGAGTATAGATTGACTATTGAAAACGGTTCTATTCTCTCACGTCTTTTCTCTTGCGCTGAATGACATCCTCTCCTTTCACTTCTGTGTGTGAATGGTGTGATGTGAATCTCCCTTGTGTGCATGTGCAGTCTGTCCTCCTCATCCCCCTCATCACGTTCTTTTTATATATCTTATAGAGCCATATAATTTTGTTATCCTTTTTCAACGTTATATCCTTCTCTCACTCACATGTGTGACTAATGTTGGTTTTTTTTGGGGGGGGGGGGGTTCTACATGGTGATGATGGTCGCGTGGCTCGGGTCCTGGGCTGTTCTAGTGGTGTCTGGACAATGCTTGGCATCCTCCTCATCATATTCTAACTCTATTTTATAAATTCCGTAATACCCTCTCAATGTTGTATTCTGTAAATTTTGTAAACACAACATCCATTGCACGTTGGGAGAGAGATCCCTCCTCTGTTGCTCTCCCTGAGATTTCTTCCTATTTTTTCTCCCATGAACGATTTTTTTTTTTTTTACGGAGCTGTCCTTTATCCAATGTGAGGATCTAAGGACAGGCGGTTGTTTTGTTGTAAAGCCCACTGAGGCCAATTTGCAATTTGTGATATTGGGCTATACAAATAGAACTGACTTGACTTGACAGTGGATCACAGGGAGTTGAGACATCTGCAATAACCCAGCCAATGAGGATGCCTTCTTAGTGCCAACCCCAAGCCTGGATAAATGGGGAGGGTTGTGTCAGGGAGGGCAACTGGCATAAAACCTTTGCCAAATCAAATATGCAGATCATAAGTCAGATTTCCATACCGGATTGGCCGAGGCCCGGGTTACCAACAACCAACACCGGTAGCCGGCAGGGTACCGGTGGAAACTATCCTACTTTTTTGGGCAAAAGAGAAAGAGAGGGGGAAGGCATGTCCAGAGGCAGCGGGAGAGGAGAAAGGGTAGGCATGTGGAGGTGAGAGTTGGAACTTTGAATGTTGGCACTATGACTAGTAAAAGGAGAGAGCTGGCTGATATGATGGAGAGAGGGACGGTAGATATACTGTGTGCAAGAGACCAGGTGGAAGGGGAATAAGGCCAGGAGCATCAGAGGTGGGTTCAAACTCTTCTACCATGGTGCGAATGGGAGGAGAAATGGGTAGGGGTAATCCTGAAGGAAGAGTATGTCAAGAGTGTGTTGGAGGTGAAGAGAGTGTTGGACAGAGTGATGAGTATGAAGCTCGAAATCGAGGGTGTGATGATGATTGTTATCAGTGCCCATACTCCACAAGTTGGGTGTGAGATGGAAGAGAAAGAAGCATTCTGGAATGAGTTGGATGAAGTGGTAGAGAGTGTGCCCAAGGAGGAAGGAGTGGTGATTGAAGCAGACTTCAATGGGCATGTTGGTGAAGAGAACAGAGGTGAGGAGGGGGTGGGTGATTGGCAGGTATATGATGCCAAGGAGAGGAATGTAGAGGAACAGATGGTGGAGGATTTTGTGAAAAGGATGGAAATGGCTGTGGTGAATACACATTTCAAGAAGCGGGAGGAACACAGGGTGATGTATAAGAGTGGAGGAAGGTACACACAAGTGGACTATATCTTATGCAGGGTGATGTATAAGAGCGGAGGAAAGGTGCACACAAGTGGACTATAGCTTATGCTGGAGGCATGATCTGAAATTGTATTGGAGACTGCAAGGTGGTGACAGGGGAGACTGTACCTAGGCAGCATCGGATGGTGGTCTGTAGTATGACACTGGAGATCAAGAAGAGGAAGAGAGTGAAGGAAAAGCCAATGATCAAATGGTGGAAGATGAAGAAGGAAAACTGTTGTGCAGAATTCAGGGAGGAATTAAAACAGGCACTTTGTGGTAGTGAAGAGTTACCAGATGGCTGGGCAACCACTGCAGAAATAGCAACGGGGGCAGCTAGGAAGGTACTTGTGTCATCTGGACAGAGGAAGGAAGACAAGGAGACTTGGTGATGGAATGAGGAATTACAGCAAAGTATATGGAGGAAGAGGTCAACAAAGAAGAAGTGGGATAGTCAGAGAGATGAAGTATAGAGGAATACAAGGAGATGCAGCAAAAAGCGAAGACAAAGGTGGTGAAGTCAAAGAAGAAGGAATGAGAGGTTTGAAACTAAGGAAGGAGAAAAGGACTTGCACCAATTGGCTAGATAGAAGGGACCGAGCTGGGAAGGATGTACAGCAGGTTAGGGCGATCAAGGATAGAGATGGAAATGTGCTGACAAGCAAGGACAGTGTATTGAGAAAGTGGAAGGAGTACTGTGATGGGCTGATGATGAAGAAAACGACAGAGAGAGAGAGAGAGAGAGAGAGAGAGAGAGAGAGAGAGAGAGAGAGAGAGAGAGAGAGAGAGATTGAGGGAGAGAGAACATTGGATGATGTGAGGATAGTGCATCAGAAAGTGTGATGGATTAGCAAGGAGGAAGTGAGGGCAGCTATGGAGAGAATGAAGAGTAGAAAGGCAGTTGGTCCTGATGACATACCTGTGGAAGCATGGAGATGTTTAGGAGAGATGGCAGTGGAGTTTTTAACAAGACTGTTTAACACAATCTTGGAAAGCTAGAGGATGCCTGAGGAGTGGAGAAGAAGCATACTGGTACCGATTTTCAAGAATAAGGGTGATGTGCAGAGCTGTAGCAACTACAGTGGTATGAAGTTGATCAACAACAGCATGAAGACATGGGAAAGAGTAATAGAAGCTAGGTTAAGAGGAGAGGTGACGATTAGCGAGCAGCAATATGGTTTCATGGTACGAAAGAGCACCACAGATGCGATGTTTGCTTTGAGAATCTTGATGGAGAAGTATAGAGGAGGCCAGAAAGAGTTGCATTGTGTCTTTGTAGATTTAGAGAAAGCATACAACAGGGTGCTGAGAGAAGAGGTGTGGTAATGTATGAGGAAGTCGGGAGTTGCAGATTAGTATGTAGGAGTGGTGCAGGATATGTATGAGGGCAGTGTGTCAATGGTGAGGTGTGCAGTTGGAATGACAGATGGGTTCAAGGTATAAGAGGGATTACATCAAGGATCGGCTCTGAGCTCTTTCTTGTTTGCAATGGTGTTGGACAGGTGGATGGGACGAGATCAGGCAGGAATCTCTGTGGACTATGATGTCCACAAGATGACATTTTGATCTGTAATGAGAGTAGGCTGCAGGTTGAGGAGAGCCTGGAGAGGTGGAGGAATGCACTGGAGAAAAGAGTGAAAAAAAGTCAGTCGGAGCAAGACGGAATACAGATGCATGAATAAGAGGGGGAACAGTGGAATGGTGAGGACGCAAGGAGTAGAGGTGATGAAGGCGAATGAGTTAAAATACTTGGGGTTCAACTGTTCAAAGTAACAGGGAGTGCGGAAGGGAGGTGAAGAAGAGAGTGCAGGCAGGGTGGAGTGGGTGGAGAAGAGTGTCAGGAGTGATTTGCGACAGAAGGGTACCAGCAAGAGTTAAAGGGAAGTCTGTGAATGTTCTCATTCATCAAGGTCATGGTTATCCAAAGGAGTTGAATCGCTTGATTCAACTCCTTTGGAGTTAAAGGGAAGGTTTACAAGATGATTGTGAGACCAGCTATGTTATATGGTTTGGAGACAGTGGCACTGATGAAAAGACAGGAAGCGGAGCTGGAGGTGGCAGAGATGAAGATGCTAAGATTTTGTTGGGAGTGACGAAGAAGGACAGGATTAGGAACAAGTATATAAGAGGGACAGCTCAGGTTGGGCGGTTTGGAGACAAAGCAAGAGAGGCAAGATTGAGATGGCTTGGACATGTGTGGAGGAGAGATGCTGGCTATATTGGGAGAATATGGAACTGCCAGGGAAGAGGAGAAGAGGAAGGCCAAAGAGGAGGTTTATGAATGTGGTGAGGGAGGAAAAGCAGGTAGCTGGTGTGACAGAGGAAGATGCACAGGAAGCGATGCAAACGGATGATTTGCTGTGGTGACCCCTAACGGGAGAAGCCAAAAGTAGTAGTAGTAGTAGATTGGATCACAGGGAGTTGAGACGTCTGCACTAACAACTTCTTTTTTTTTTTACAACTTTATTAATCCCCATGGGGAAATGATGCTTTACATTTAACCCATGCTAGCAGTGTAGCTAGGAGCAGTGGGCAGGTGCCGTGCAGTGCCAATGGACCAACTCCAGTTCGTCTTAACATGCCTCGGTCAGGGGTACAGACAGGAGTATTAACCCTCACATACATGTCTTTTTTATGGTGGGAGGAAACCGGCGCACCCAGACAAAACCTACTGGAGATACGGGGAGAACATTCAACAACTCCACACAGAGGACGACCTGGGAGGATCCCCAAGGTTGGATGACCCAGGAGTTCGAACCCAGGACCTTCTTGCTGTGAGGGAACAACGCTAACTACTGGGCCACCATGCCGCCCATCTTTGGTCCTATATGTGCTTTTAAACCAGCTAGTAAAAAGTTCAATGCTAACACCTAACCAGCAATGTGAAGTCTGGAGTGATGCCATTATGTCTGTTTGTACCACTTTTAACAACACAAAGACAATCTTTCACGATTCTCCCTGTAAATGCAAAGGAAAGCCCATTTCAGCAAATTTTCTTTAGGATGCTAGAATTAAAAAAAATGTATTGAGTAATGTGTTAACTTCCTTTTTGAATCCATTAATAATACTGATTCCCCCCCCCCCGCCTGCTTAAAACAGGTGCTGTCAGTCACACCACTGAACATTTGGTCGATCCTGACAATCTGCAATCAGTACACTTTTTAAACTCCGAAAACATACTTCTTTTGTCAAACTAATGTTATAAAATAACCATTGATACTATATTAAATACCCAACATTCTTCAAAAATGCTTTTTTCCACCAATTAAAAATTTAACCATCTGGGGCGTCCGGGTAGCGTAGCAGTCTATTCCATTGCCTACCAACATGGGGCTCGCCGGTTCGAATCCCTGTGTCACCTCCGGCTTGGTCGGGCGTCCCTACAGACACAATTGGCCATGTCTGCGAGTGGGAAGCCGGATGTGGGTCTGTGTCCTGGTTGCTGCACTAGCACCTCCTCTGGTCAGTCGGGACGCCTGTTCGGGGGCAGGGGGGACTGGCGAGGGAATAGCACGATCCTCCCACGCGCTATGTCCCCCCTGGCAAAACTCCTCACTGTCAGGTGAAGAGAAGCGGCTGGCGACTCCACATGTATCGGAGGAGGCATGTGGTAGTCTGCAGCCCTCCCCGGATCGACAGAGGGGTGGAGCAGCGACCGGGATGGCTCACAGCTCGGAAAAGGGGGGGGGGGGGGAGTGATGCAACTCTCTCTCCTAATGTCACAGCAGATGTTTTCAGGTGGTTTTGATAAGGTTGGCGGTTATTTGCATTATTTTCAGATTGGCTGAGACATGGTGAGTCACTATGACTAACAGTCACTATTACTGCCCGAGAGCCATCATTACAAATGTCTTTAAATGCAGGTAGCAGTCTAACCATTAAATCTGGCTGTTATCACTACAGATAAGGAGCATATTTTTGTAATAATGTCCATTGCTTGCAAAGATACTTAAGGCCATTTCCTTTTTTTAAATCAAGTCAACACCTCTAATCAAAATAGTCCCCATAAGCAGCGGGGAAGACGTCGATCCAAAAGATCTGATTTCTTTTTCTACAATTGCCGCTGCATTACAGGTCAGCTGTTCTGGACCCAGTAATTGGCCATGTAATTTCTTCAGCGTCATTATTCCAAGTACATCATAATGATGTACGGTGAATAATGTGCGATTATTATGCCATTGTTACTTCCTTTTCCTGGATTCGTCTTAATCTACGCTCCTGTTAGCCATACTCAACAGGTTCTGGGCCTACAACAGGCGATAATGAAAGGTGACCTATGAATACTAACGCCACGAAATGACGACCAGCGGGCTTGCAGCCGTAAAGCATCCGGGGGCCTGCATGCGTATGCTAATTTGCCGAGAACATTTATAGGTTGTAAATTTGGAGGACTGAAAAAAGCCAATTATTTTCTCTTTCTTTTTATGTCATGATAAGAAACGGGGGAATCGTAAAGCTCATCTGGTGTGGGGAACCAATTAAATGTGAAAAAATCCACTGAAAACGAAAGGTGAAATGGCTGGTGGGAATAAAACCGTAACCTTATTGACTCAAGGCTTGCGTGAGGATGTTAGTGCGCTTGTGTTAGATCGACTTAAAACACTTAAAGAGGATGTGTGTGTATGTGTGTGTGTGTGTGTGGAGGCACGGTGTCCCAGTGGCTAGCGCTGTCGCCTCACAGCAAGAAGATCCCGGGTTCGAACCCCGGGGTCGTCCAACCTTGGGGGTCATCCCGGGTCAACCTGTGTGTGGAGTTTGCATGTTCTCCCCGTGTCTGCGGTGGGTTTTCTCCAGGTGCTCCGGGTTTCTCCCACCATGAAAAAGACATGCATGTTAGGGCGTCTGGGGGGCGTGGCGGTCTATGCTGTTGCCTAACAACACGGGGATCGCCGGTTCGGATCCCCATGTTACCTCCGGCTTGGTCGGGCATCCCTACAGACACAATTGGCTGTGTCTGCGGGTGAGAGGCCGGATGTGGGTATGTGTCCTGGCCGCTGCACTAGCGCCTCCTCTGGTCGGTCAGGGCCTCTGTTCGGGGCAGGGGGGAGGGGGGAACGGGGGGAATAGCATGATCCTCCCACATGCTATGTCCCCCTGGTGAAACTCCTCACTGTCAGGTGAAAAGAAGCGGCTGGCTACTCCACATGTATGGGAGGAGACATGTGGTAGTCTGCAGCCCTCCCTGGATCGGCAGAAGGGGTGGAGCAGCGACCGGGACGACTCGGAAAACAGGGTAATTGGCCATGTACAATTTGGGAGAAAAAGGGACAAGGCCTAAAAAAAAAAAAAGAAGAAGAAGAAGAAAAAGACATGCATGTCAGGGATAATACTCCGGTCTGTGCCCCTGCCCAAGGCCATGGGAAAACAACTGGAGTTGGCGTGTGGGCGCTGCACGGCGGCTGCCCACTGCTCCTAGCTACACAGTGAGGATGGGTTAAATGCAGCAGGGAAAGAATCCCCCCCCCCCCCACAGGGATTACTAAAGTGCACACATGCCCAACATCACCTCCTGCATTAAAGATGGCCACTTAGAAGGTCAACAAATTGGAGATCAGGATGCAAAAACTCAGGTTGTAAATGTGGCTAATTCTGAATTGGCGCCAGTATAAAGCAAGGTCGGTACACACACAACTTATCAATGCGGTTGTTTGCTATAAGCAGAAACAGAGGGTCACTGTAAACGACCACGGCGTGTGATGCTGCCAGTACACGCTGTAATGTATTAGCACGGGGGCCGTGAATGGGAACCACTCCATCGTGGAGCGACTAGCCAAAGCCAAGTCCTCCCGTAATTAACGAGGGCCTTCACGGGGCTACCGCTGGATCCGACTGTGTTAACAAGGGTGTGTGATCGGTTAATGAGCCTATCGCGACACCGCAACCCCGACCTCATCCATCACACACGGCAGAGGCCTGAGTGATGTGTCACGTTCCACCGCTGAAGGTCATTTGGATCCGATCTCGCCACTGCCATCTTGGATCGTCTATATAAATGAACCTGTCAATTTGCGGCAGCGCAGACAGACACATGCTTACGCACTTTGAGAATAAAATAGAAAAAAGACAGCGTGGATTTACACTCGAGTGCTTTTGACATCATGTAAATCACATGTGGCCGTGTGAGCCGCGGTGCGGATCCGGTGTGAAATATGTGGGGGGCGAATTCCCACGGGCGACGCTTTAACTGGGATGATAAATATGTTTATTCCATGATTACAATGGGCCTGCTTGTGGCGTGATCTTATTTATGTTTCCATTCAACTCTTTTACGGCCTGGAAATTTCCAGGGGTAAATTCAATCGCCCGCCAGCGACTCGCAGCCACGCTGTGGAGCGCACACAGCCGGCGGACGGGCGAACGGACGAGCGGCAAGCGGCGGCGACGGACGGGGTGAAAAGCAGTGTGGCGGACTGAGCGGAGGCACACGGCTCAGACGCCGGGTTCAGGAAACAGTCACGGACACACATCCTCTCCTCACTGCTGCTGTTCTCCCCCAGACGGGTCTGATGTCAGTCAGCGCCGCTCTCCTTCTGTAACCGCGGCAACAGAAACGTGTTTTCGGTTTTGTCCTGCGTTTACTCACAGCTGTGGTGTGTGTGTTTGTTTGTGCGTGTGTGTGTGTTCATTCGTGCACGCGTGTGTGTTTGTTCGTGTTCATGTGTTGTATGTGTGTGTGTTTGTGCGTGTGTGTTGGTTTGTGTGTTCATGTGTTCATTCGTGCACACGTGTGTTCATGTGTGTTTGTGTATGTGTGCGCTGGTTTGTGTTCGTGTGTGCGTGTGTTCATTCGTGTGTGTGTTTGTGCGTGTGTGTTTGTGTGTTCATGTGTTCATTCGTGCACGCGTGTGTTCATGTGTTTGTGCATGTGTGCGCTGGTTTGTGTTCATGTGTTGTATGTGTGTGTGTGTGTTTGTGCGTGTGTGTTGGTTTGTGTTCATGTGTTCATTCGTGCACGCGTGTGTTCATGTGTGTTTGGGCATGTGTGTGCTGGTTTGTGTGTTCGTGTGTGTTCATTCGTGCACGCGTGTGGTCATGTGTGTTTGTGCATGTGTGCGCTGGTTTGTGTTCGTGTGTGTGTTCATTCGTGTGCGCGTGTGTTCATGTGTGTTTGTGCGTGTTGGTTTGTGTGTTCATGTGCGTGTTTGTTCGTGTTCGCGTGTGTGTTTGTTTGTGCGTGCGTGTGTTGGTTTGTGTGTTCATGTGTGTGCATGTTTTCTGTTTTGTCCTGGGTTTACTCATGGCTGTGTGCGTGTGTGTTCGTGTGTGTGCATGTTTGTGTTTGTGTCTCTGTGTGTGTGCATGTGTGCATGTTCGTGTGTGTGTGCATGTCTGTGTGTTTGACTGTGTATGTTCGTGTGTGTTTGTGTGTGCATATTTGAGTGTGTGCGTGTTCGTGTGTGCGGTTGTGTGTGTGCATGTTTTTGTGTGTGTGTGTGCGTGTGTGTGTGTGTGTGTGTGTGTGCAGGGAGGTTGGGCTGGGAAATACAAATGTGACGGTTTGCTAGTTTACTGAAAAAAGGAGGAGGAGGAGGAGGGTGGGAGGAGAAAGGGAGGGTGGGAGGAGAAAGGGAGGGCGGATGGCATTGCTGAGGACGTGGGAGGAGAAAGGGAGGGTGGGAGGAGAAAGGGAGGGTGGGAGGAGAAAGGGAGGGCGGATGGCATTGCTGAGGACGTGGGAGGAGAAAGGGAGGGTGGGAGGAGAAAGGGAGGGTGGGAGGAGAAAGGGAGGGCGGATGGCATTGCTGAGGACGTGGGAGGAGAAAGGGAGGGTGGGAGGAGAAAGGGAGGGCGGATGGCATTGCTGAGGACGTGGGAGGAGAAAGGGAGGGTGGGAGGAGAAAGGGAGGGTGGGAGGAGAAAGGGAGGGTGGGAGGAGAAAGGGAGGGCGGATGGCATTGCTGAGGACGTGGGAGGAGTGATTTGTCAGTGAGCTGACCAGACTGTGCAGGACGGGTTGTGAATGCGGGGCACATCAGGGAACACGGAGGGAATGTCAGCTTTCCACCTCCTCCGCGAACCTCCCCTCCCCTCCGTCTCGGCCATGATCTCCATGTTGCACCACTACAGCGGCAGCGCGCCGCAGACGTTGAGGAGGATTTCATCACCACAAACTCCACCTGCAGGAGGCAGGCTGGGCTTTCTGACACGCGCTGGCGTGGCTTATTCACCGGTAGGGATGTCCATGACTGGACGTATCAAGGCTTCTCATTGAGCCCAGTTTCAGGAGGTCTGACCGCCTGTCTTAGCGGGTCTGCGGCTGGTCCAAGAAAAGTGAACGGATGCGTCGCTGTTGTTCAACAGACAAAACAGTCTGTTAAACAGAATAATGTCCACGCAGTGACATCACTACCAGGGACCACCGGGATAGGGCGGCCGCCTTGTGTCAAAATACCCAAAAAGAAAAAGCTGAATGTGTTTTGGACACATCTTTAAGTGATTGTCGGCAGCCATACCAACGTGTACCCTGGTTCTGCCGAATGACCGAAGCTAAGCAGGTGAGGGCTTGGCTACGACTTAGATGGGAGACCTCCCAGGAAAACTGAGTTGCTGCTGGAAGGGGTGTTGGTGGGCCAGTAGTGGGCAGTCTTCCCTCTGGTCCGAATAATAACAACAAATATCAAATCCCAATGCCCCAGTACAGTGACGGGGACACTGTGCTGTAGGAGATGCCGTCCTTCGGATGAGACGTTAAACCGAGGTCCTGACTCACTGTGGTCATTAAAGATCCCGTGGCACTTATCGCCAAGAGTAAGGGGTTCCCCGGTGCCCTGGCAACATTCCCAACCTGGCTCTCTCCATCTGGCCACCTAATCATCCCCCCAGCACATGCAAACTCCGCACAAAGGACGACCCGGTATGACCCCCCCAAGGTTGGAGTACCCCGGGGCTTGAACCCAGGTCCTTCTTGTTGTGAGGCGACTGCGCTAACCACTGCGCCACCATACTGCCACTATAATTATCATTATTAAAAATGATTGAAGCCATTGTTTAACGGCGGCGGCACGGTGGTGCAGTGGTTAGCGCGGTCGCCTCACAGCAAGAAGGTCCTGGGTTCGAGCCCCGGGGTAGTCCAACCCTGGAGGTCATCTCAGGTCGTCCTCTGTGTAGAGTTTGCATGTTCTCCCCGTGTCTTTGTGGGTTTCCTCCGGGGGCTCCGGTTTCCTCCCACAGTCCAAAGACATGTAGGTCAGGTGACTCGGCTGTACTAAATTGTCCCTAGGTATGAACGTGTGCGTTTGTGTGTGTGTGTCGGCCCCGTGTGACGGCCTGGCGGCCTGTCCAGGGTGTCTCCCCGCCTGCCGCCCAATGACTGCCAGGATAGTCTCCAGCATCCCCGCGACCCTGAGAGCAGGGTAAGTGGTTCGGATAACGGACGGATGGATGTTTAACTGCGTGCTGCCTGTTGACGACGCCAACTGCTAAAGTAATCTGTTAATTTGGTATTGGGGCAGACAGCACGGAGACGCTGTATCTTGTGCCACCATAAGCAGCCAAAGTTACAAATACACCGACGGATGCTGTCAAATCTGCCTCATTGGAATTCAGAGCTCCCATCCCGACTGTGCCACTCTCCCCCCACCTCAGTAAAGTACACATAATCGACAATGATGATAATGAAAACTCAGTTCCCTCACAAACATAAACACATTGCACATTATCCCGGCACCCCCCCCCCCGCCCCCACCTCCCCGGCCCAAAGCATTCCCCCGACTCCCTCGAACCTCTCCGTCGTCCCACCGAACATTACCGTTAGTCAACACTGTAATACTTGGCGGGTGTTTTTTCAGAAGCCGAAAAGGACCACATGTGCAAACATTGGGGGTTTTCCTCGTTTGATGCCGTCGCCGTGTCCTCGTTTCTGTCCCCGGAATTCCGAGCACATGACTGAACCGGTAACGACTCTTCTCAGTTACAACCGGTCCGAATGGGAGTGGAGTCAGTGCAGGCATTGCACGGTGGACAGTATTAAAAAGGCCGCAAATGCGCTGCTCGAGGGTCGGGCCCTCTCAGGCCTGCGGCGTTGCCGTTATCTTTTTTTACGCCCCACAATCCCGCTTTTGCAATTGTGCTTCATTCCGCTGCCGATTCTCATCACACAGGAGCGGCGCGACCAGCTGAGCGGGGCAGATGTTCTATTGTGGGGCACAACATCTCCTCAAGTGGCTAGCATCCATTTGAGTGCATGAGTTACAGCTGGCAGCCACAGCTGAACGGAGGACAATTCATCCCGGTTCCAGAGAATGGGGCTGGAGAGAGAGAGAGAGAGAGAGAGAGAGAGAGAGAGAGAGAGAGAGAGAGAGAGAGAGAGCGAGAGCGATGGTGCAGAGGGGGAAGCTTTGTTACATAGACTATGGCAACAGACTGCCCCGCTGCAATTCCCTGTGGGTAGATGGGCAGGATGGGAGGGGGGGGGCAGATTGGTGTGCTCTGCCATCGCCGTCCACCACCAACAAACAGCAGGGGAGGATGCGACTTGCGGGTGCAGCAAATGGAAACGAGGGGGTTGGCACGTGTCACGTCCAGTAGCCGACGGTGAGACGAATGAAACGATAGCGGGGGGGGGGGGGGGCAGTATATAGCGGCAGCAGGTGGCTGGTTTCCAGTCAGCCTGAGCTGGCCTGTGGGGCCGTGCCAGCACCTAGCAGATGCTGTGGCGACGGCTCAGATCCATCACTGTGTAGCCTATAGCCATTTCCACCATCGCCCGTTTATTTATTTATTTTACCCCCCCTCCCTCCCCCGTGCCTCTGCCAAACCCCGCCTATGCTCAAAAAACATCGCACCGCCACCACTTTGTCCACGGGCCGCCAACCAGACACCAGCACAAGTGTGGCGTCTTTGATTTGTCGTGATCCCTTCCCCGGCACGATGACACGCGCCCCAAACGTGGTCAAGCCAACATCCATCTGCACACACCTGCCCTTACAGCACCCACACCACCACGCGCACACGGCCGAAAATATGGAAATATAAAGGGTCATGGGAACACCACATTGTCAATAGTTAAAATCGGGGTATTCGGTTTACTCTTGCAGCCCTCATTGTGAGAGGGACGCCAGTTGTTGTGGAACATTTCACTGCGTTTCGGGGCAGTTACGCATTTGCAGTCATTAGCACTTGATTTGTCTTCCTCTCGTCTCGAGTCTCGTCGGCGTGCTCCATGATTCATTCGGAGCCGTTATCGTCGCCTGTGCTTTTTACCGCCCAGATGCGACCCTTTCTGTTCTAGTCAGCGACGTATGCGTTCACCGGCCTCTGCCGCCGGCGAGAAAACCTTCCAATTTTCCCCTTCTCAGGTGCTCCGTTGGTAGGGAAGCAAGGCGGGCCTCACTGTTGAAAGAAACTGCTTGCAAGGGATAGCAAAAGATGTGCCCGTAGCCTTGTGTGCCCTTGTATGTGTGCCCGTGTGTGTGTGTGTGTGTGTGTGATGATTTGATTTATTTAAAATCAAACGGACAACCCACCGTCCCACTGACACCAATTACTGTTACCTCTACCATGGGTAGCTGAGACAAGGACCAGCGGTCGGGGGTGTGTTTCATAAACAGTCAGGCAACAGTTTGGCGCTAGCAGCGCGCTGAATTTTCACTTACAAGATGACCTTCCACCCTTGGAGAGGATCCCAGTGGGGTAGGGGGACAAAACACCATGCTGGAGCTGTCCTGTCCGAGTGATTTGAATGGGCTTCGGAGGCCAAGGTGACATGGGCGCACACATGCATACTGATGGGCTTAAGGCGAGTCTTGCCTCATCCCCCCCCCCCCCCGTCTCTCCATTTCCACTTCTCTTTTCCTTGCAACAGGTATGCCAACTTGATCTGACATCAAACGGCTGAAACGGAGCCCGGCCTTTCATGATTTCCTGACATTTCACCGCGTGGGCTCCACCTCCTTTGTATCCGCTTGTATGCCATAATGTGCGTGAGGCGGATCCCCGGAGGAGGGGCCCTTGGCATCGGTCGCTGGGTAAAGCGGGGAATTTAAGAGACGTGTTACGATCATGTATGACAAATGCCAAATGTGGGCACTCCGTCGCAGCAAACAGCGTCGCAGTGAAACTGAACCTGCAGGCAGAATTCCCTACCGGCATAACAACCGGTACTCTGTCGGCGTCTCAGACCATTATGAGGACCATTAGCGAAGACACACTGTGGAACGGGACTGAAAGAAAACGTACTAACTGTGTACAGCTGCACGAGGAGCTGGATTTGGGTTGGTGAACTGTGACAGTATCCAATCGACTTAAACAGCAACCATCTGCAAGTGGCTTAGAATAAATAGAGTTTTGACATTATGATATTACCTTTTCCCCTGTGTATGGAGCATATTAAAAGAGGAAAAAAAATTCAATACTGAAGTCGTGTGTTCTACTTGACTGGGTCCACATCCAATTTTCGTTGACGCTGAACTCTAGTGCAGAACAACGGCAAGCGCAAGACTCCATCCTTTCTGGGAAGCTGCGGCTAGATACAGACGAGCACGGCTGTAATCTTGCGTGTTCGGTTACAAGAAAATGACTTCATAATGCCCGGATAACTCAAAATAAGATTAGACATTTAATTAACTTCAATCGATTTGGCTCTACTATCTAATCTAGTCATTGGTCACTCTTTCAAAAACACATACATGTATATTTACTCTAGCATCTACTACTACTACTACTACTTTTGGCTGCTCCCATTAGGGGGCGCCAGAGCGGATCATCCGTTTCCATCTCTTCCTGTCCTCTGCATCTTCCTCTGTCACACCAGCCACCTGCATGTCCTCCCTCACCACATCCATAAACCTCCTCTTTGGCCTTCCTCTTTTCCTCTTCCCTGGCAGCTCCATATTCAGCATCCTTCTCCCAACATACCCAGCATCTCTCCTCCACACATGTCCAAGCCATCTCAGTCTTGCCTCTCTTGCTTTGTCTCCAAACCGTCCAACCTGAGCTGCCCCTCTAATATACTCGTTCCTAATCCTGTCCTTCTTCATCACTCCCAGTGAAAATCTTAGCATCTTCAACTCTGCCACCTCCACCTCCTGTCTTTTGGCCAGGGCCACTGTCTCCAAACCATACAACATAGCTGGTCTCACAACCATCTTGTAAACCTTCCCTTTAACTCTTGCTGGCACCTTTCTGTTGCAAATCACTCCTGACACTCTTCTCCACCCACTCCACCCTGCCTGCACTCTCTTCTCCACCTCTCTCCTGCACTACCCATAACTTTGCACAGTATTTAAACTCATACGCCTTCGTCACCTCTACTCCTTGCATCCTCACTATCCCACAGTCCTCCCTCTCATTCACACATATGTATTCCATCTTGCTCCTACTGACTTTCATTCCTCTTCTCTCCAGTGCATACCTCCACCTCTCCAGGCTCTCCTCCACCTGCACCCTACTCTCGCTACAGATCCACAAACATCATCTTCCATGGAGACTCCTGCCTGATCTTGTCCGTCAACCTGTCCATCAGCATTGCAAACAAGAAAGGGCTCAGAGCCGATCCTTGATGTTATCCCACCTCCACCTTGAACCCATCGGTCTTTCCAACCACCCCCCCCCTCACACTTCCTTCATACATATCCTGCACCAATCCTACATACTAATCTGCAACTCCTGACTTCCTCATACAATACCACACCTCCTCTCTCGGCACCCTGTCGTATGCTTTCTCTAAATCCAAAGACACAATGTAACTCCTATATCCATTTCTGCATTTATTTATTTACTATATTTATTTACTCCTATATTTATTCTAGCATAATCAGACAAATTACATCCATCTTTATTATATTTTTGACTTTTGATCTAGATTTATGTTTGCCTTTAACAATTTATCTCTATTTGAAGACAATTTTAGTAACATTTCTGACCATGTATTGTCTAGGGATATTGAGAATGACCTGATAATAGATAAAGATTATTAGCATTTGACAAAATAATTCACGTGTTAATCAAATACCTAATGTATCACCCATGCTGATGCAACATAAAGTGCCGTCACAGCTGAAATAAAGTCCAACTAAATTAAGTGGAGCTTATTTTAATGCAGCACCAGATAGCTTCTTGGATTTTGGCAGCATCTTTTAGGTCAACTTATTTTAATTCACAGCGTAGCAGCAAGACACGTACATTTATTCACAAGCTGGAGCTCAAAACAGCAGGAGCTACGTCCACAGATGGGGCAAAGTAAAATCGCTGTACTTGTGTGTGTACTGTAGAGCAACCCCTGTATTCACAGGGAGGCTTTGTGCCTGGTGGCAGACATCACAAATAGTGAAAGCAAAGCTTTTTATAGGGATCCGAGCTGAACCGCGACTGTGCCGTTCTCCCATAGCCGGCGACTTTGAATTTTAGAAAAGTGCTATATAAGTTTAGTTTATTATTGTTATTATTATTAAAAAAAGTTCCCGTGATGAAAATCACCTAGACCGAAGTGTCTGGTTGTTTCACTTCACCAGACTAAAAGACTAGGATGAACATGAAATGTGGGTCCCAATCACTACAAAGCAAAAAAGTTTTCTGGGGGACGTCAGGGTAGCCTAACAGTCTGCTCTGTTGCCTACCAACAAAGGGATTGGCAGTTCAAATCCCCATGTCACCTCCGGCTTGGTCGGGCATCCCTACAGACACAGTTGGCTGTGTCTGTGGGTGAGAAACCGGATGTGGGTATGTGTCCTGGTCGCTGCACTAGTGCCTCCTCTGGTCAGTCAGGGCGCCTGTTCAGGGGGGAGAGGGAACTGGGGGGAATAGCGTGATCCTCCCAAGTGCTACGTCCCCCTGGTGAAACTCCCCACTGTCAGGTGAAAAGAAGCGGCTGGCGACTCTACATGTATCAGAGAAGGCGTGTGGAAGTCTGCAGCCCTCCCTGGATCGGCAGAGGGGGTGGAGCAGCAACCGGGGAAGGCTCAGAAGAGTGGAGTAATTGGCCGGATACAATTGGGGAGAAAAAGGGGTAAACCCCCCAAAATATATATATATATATATATATATATATATATATATATATATATATATATATATATATATATATATGTGTGTATATAAAAACTATGATGAACATGCAATGTGGGTCCAATCACTACAAAGCAAAAAAAAGTTTGCTGGTGCTGCTTTTAGGTGCATCATCACCAGCGAGGGTATCAGCTGGTCATCTCACAACCAAAAGGTAAGGGTAAGAAGCTAACCGATATAAAAGGAGAAAACATATATACAGAAGTATAAAATATGATTATAGTAATAGGCTTTCAGGGTAGGTGAATCTGCAGGCTTTCAACCTTGTGAATGCACAGGGCCGGTGAGGTTGGGGGGGTGGAGGGCGAGTGAGACAGAGACGTTTATGCGTGCTGATGGAGAGCTGACGTCAAGCGTCATGCTCAATCAGGTGCCGGGCGTCTCTTTGGCACGGGGGCGCCGGGGGCCTGTCTGTTTATCTGAGGGGGGCTGACAATGTGCAACTCACCTGATGCGGGCATCGACTCCTCGGGGAAACGCAGCTCATCCTCGGCCACCCAGGAGAAGTTCCAGTAACCTCTCGGGATGCCGGCTGCAGTCCGGCCCGCCAATGGCTCGCCTGCAAAAAAAAACAAAAAAAAACACGTCAGCATCTTAACATCACAAAATCAAACAAAACAGAATTGCCAGTGTGCTAAACTTTGAAAAAGACAAAAATGGTAGGCGGGACAAATAAACTCCGTCACTGAAGTGTTTGAGAACTTAATTGAGTAATGATTTGTTCCCAGCTGTGTTAATTCATGCCGGCCAGTAGCAATCGATTTGGTGTCAACATGTCCGCTCTGTGCACCCCCGTTATTAGGGCAGGCCAGCCCAATGTTATTCATCTGCCCCACATGCTTGATATTTGTTTTCCTTTATTTGCATATGTCCTTTAGCTGTCTTTCAACAGCGTCTTCAGTGTGTCCAAGTCAGGCTCCACCAGCTTTAAGTTTGCTCATAGACATTGGTCTTACGTGGCACACAACCCCACATCCCCATGCAAAGCTCTCCCCGTATCGGCCATCCGGGTAGTGTAGCGGGTCTATTCCGTTGCCTACCAACACGGGGATCGGCGGTTCGAATCCCCGTGTTACCTCCGGCTTGGTAGGGCGTCTCAACAGACACAATTGGCCGTGTCTGCGGGTGGGAAGCCGGAGGTGGGTATGTGTCCTGGTCACTGCACTAGCGCCTCCTCTGCTCAGTTGGGGTACCTGCTCGAGCGAGGGGGCGGGGGGGGGCCGGAGGAATAGCATGATCCTCCCACACGCTACGTCCCCCTGGTGAAACTGCTGTCAGGTGAAAAGGAGCAGCTGGCGACTCCACATGTATCAGAGGAGGCATGTGGTAGTCTGCAGCCCTCCCTGGATCAGCAGAGGGGGTGGAGCAGAGATTAGGACGGCTCGGAAGAGTGGGGTAATTGGCCGGATACAATTGGGGAGAAAAAGGGGGGGGGGGGGACACTCTCCCTGTACAGTTAAAGTACAGTATTACCCACCAGTGCATTTTTCTTAGTGCAACAAAGCACCGACCTTACTGCTACTGCAGACAAACTGCTGTGAAGACTTAATGGTTTCACAGCTTACTTCAGGGGCGTATCTAAGGAAAAGAAATGAGGGCCCATATGATTTGATTATTGGATATCAATACACCGCATTAACAACCTACAGGCAGTTTACTCTGATATTGTTTGACTTCTTCCTCACCTTCCAAACACAGACCGGCTAATTAATGCAGAATCGAACCGTATAATGTTGTAAAAAAAACAACAAAAAAAAAAACAATATTCACCTTCTTCCTTTCTCTCCCTCTCTCTCCCCACATCCAGCCAAGGGTGACTAGGAGACAGTCTCAGACCGACACAATGTCGCCTCTGAGGGAGGCCGCCGCATACATTTTTGCAGAAATTTCAAACAGACTTTAAAAAAGAGATTAATCATAAACTTTTGACGGTCCCTAAACATGTAAGAAGCCACATTCTGGCTAACTTGGTCAAAGGATGCATCCCTTCCATCGCTGAATACCCCGAAATGATGGCAAACAAAGGCAACAACTGAAGTCGGACTAACCACAGTAAATGGACTGCATCTGCTATACAGCACTTTTCAAGGCTACCGACCAGTCAAAGTGCTTTACTGCGTTTGCCTCACATTCTTTGTTTTTGCCCCCCGCCTTTTTTCCCCCCCCAGTTGCACTTGGCCAATTACCCTATTTTTCCGAGCCGTCCCGGTCACTACCCCACCCTCTCTGCCGATCTGGGGAGGGCTGCAGACTACCACATGCTTCCTTCCGATACATGTGGAGTCGCCAGCCGCCTCTTTTCACCTGACAGTGAGGAGTTTCGCCAGCGGGACGTAGCGCGTGGGAAGATCATGACCAGAGGAGGCGCTAGTGCAGCGACCAGGACACATACCCACATCTGGCTTCCCACCTGCAGACACGGCCAACTGTGTCGGTAGGGACGCCCGACCAAGCCGGAGGTAACACAGGGGATTCGTACCATCGATCCCCGTGTTGGTAGGCGACGGAATAGACCGCTACGCTACCCGGACGCCCGTATGCCTCACATTCACCCATTCACACACACAAACACACACACGCACACACAGATGGTGGAGGCTGACATGCAATGTGCCAACCTGCTCATCAGGGGCAGTTCGGTGTTCAGCATCTTCCTCGAGGACGCTTCGACACGCTCTCTGCAGGAGCCAAGGATCGAACCAGCGACCTTCTGATTACAATACCACCCGCTCTACCTCCTGAGCCATGCCGCCCCAAAGGGTCTTGCTCAGTAACATAATTTCTGTCATCTGACCCTGCCCTCAGTCCCAGCTTAGACATTAAGTAGAACCCTAAATAACAATATCAACAGCATTCAACACGCAGGATAGGCTACCAGCCTACCTTGCGCATCTGTTCTCATCACATGGGAGTATGACCTCTACAGTCTTTCACACTGTTAGGTAAATGAATGTACCCGATTCTGAACGACGTTGGAAAAAAAAATCATAATTTCAATATTTTTTGTTTTTTGACAAGCAGCTTTTAACCGTCAACGCTCCATCTGCAAAGCCTTTATCACACCAGCGATGCTGAGGGTGAAGTCAGAGGACGAAATAAGCCAGTTGTCCAAGTAGTCATTAAATCAGACTAAATTATTATTATTATTTATTTGATTTTTTTCCCCCTTTGTTCTCCCCTGTTGTACTTGGCCAATTACCCCACTCTTCCGAGCCGTCCCGGTCGCTGCTCCACCCCCCCCCCCTTGCAGATCCGGGGAGGGCTGCAGACTACCACACGCCTCCTCCGATACATGTGGAGTCGCCAGCCACCTCTTTTCACCTGACAGTGAGGAGTTTCACCAGGGGGATGTAGCGCGTGGGAGGATCACGCTATTCCCCCCAGTCCCCCCCCCAAACAGGTGCCCCGACCGACCAGAGGAGGCGCTAGTGCAGCGACCAGGACACGTACCCACATCCGGCTTCCCACCCGCAGAAACGGCTTATTGTGTCTGTAGGGACTTCCAACCAAGCCGGAGGCAACCGGGTTGGACCTGTGTATATTGTGGTGTTGGCTCTGAAAAGACGCATTGCTCGGCCCTAAGTCCACGTACACAACTCTAATTCTAACAACACAACACAAACACAGATAGTACAACCACAAATGCAGCACAGATCAAGGCCATGAGCAATACAATAACTGCATGGAGCGGTTCTGGATTCTGCACCGTACTACTCAAGGGCTCCTCAACAGGGGCTTGGTTTTGTCCCTCTTTTATTCCATTATCAATAATCTGAAATGCAATGCAGCCCAGCATCGTTCACTGTCAATAGGGTCTGCATAATAACCATCACCTCCATCCCTGTACAACACTCACTGCTCAACGCGTAAATACGCCCGATCCTTGACAACGGCTAACGGCGGACCAATTGTTGGTTATCAGCAGGCTAACGGCGGACCAATTGTTGGTTATCAGTAGGCTAACGGCGGACCAATTGTTGGTTATCAGTAGGCTAACGGCGGACCAATTGTTGGTTATCAGTATAGGCGATGATCGACTCCAATCCATTTTCCCATTTTTGTCACTATAATGTTCCACTCAAAGTTTATTCGTTATAACAAACACTCCGGGCTCCATGAAATACATTTAATTAGATTTTTCTGCTCAAGTGTGCTGAAGTCTGTGCACACTACCCACAATATACACCACATCCACACATCATACTGTCGCTAAATAGGAACTGAACACACGCCAAAGAAAATCCTATTGTCAGATATCAGACAAGAAGGCTGACACATTTGCTGGACTTTAACATAATATGCAGCCTCGTACAGAGTAGTCCAGCTTTTACGAAATCGATCTCGTGTCTTGACATTACCATCATCACCGTCATCACCACAGTAATCATTTAATTAGAAGGAATTTCGGGAAATTTGAGCCATCCATGTATGTACCCATGTCCTGTTATAAAATGTTATGCACATTCGCATGCAGTACGTGGTACCTGTGTAACCATGTCTAAAATATATGTATTATCTTCATATGTATATTTGTTGAAGCCCTAATAACAGTCTCACAGCTCAGATGGTCCGGCCACGTGAGAAGAATGCCTGACAGCCGCCTACCAAAAGAGGTTTTCTACGGGGGGCTGTGCCAGGGAAAAAGGAAGCGGGGAAGCCAGAAGCTACGCTTCAAAGATGCGCTCAAGCGCCACATGAAGCTCTGCGGGCATAGATGACTCCAGCTGGGAGACAGTGGCCCTGGACAGACAGAGATGGCGCTCCACAGTAAGGCAATCAAGAACAGCTGCTGAACAAAAGAGACAAGAAGCCTATGATGAGGCCCACCATGCAAGACATAACAGACCCGCTCAAACAACATTCGTCTGTGATAAATGTGGACGATATTGTTGCTCTAACGCGGGCCTGACAGCCTACCGGCGTGCTTGCTGAGCTTAAACTGCATCACAGTCATCATCGTTTCAATGGACTGCCGAAGAAGAAGAGAGGTGAACTTGTTCTGTTGTGATTAACATGTATTTGGATATTTGGGGGAGAAATTGTATTTTGATGTACAGGTTGTGACATCAAATCCATCTATCTATTCATCCATCCATCCATGTTCATCTACCACAGGCATGTATGCAAGTAATCTGCTAACATCTGTTTCAGCATCTCTGATATATTCTCTGCACGCACTTTATCGCCTCTTATTTCGCCTGTATAAGTCAAAAATCTGAAGATCGTTGTGTTGTAGTGTTGTTATTCTATGTTAAGTACACTGAGAGAGCCACAAAACTGGAGTCAAATTCCACGCATGTGCAAACCCACATGGCCAATAAACATGATTCTGATTCTGATAACATGGCTTGTAGGGGTCTCCCCCATAGTGAGCAACTAAACAGTAAGGGATCTGAAGCTACATACTACACACAGCGTGAAACACTGTGGGTAAAACCCCATGTTATAATCCACTGGAGTAAAAACTGTATTTCCATAATATATAGCATGCCGGCTATGAAAAAAACAAAAACAAAACACGGATATAAATCAGTGTATTTTGAATCGTTTTGTCAGTATCACTTCCCGAGATTCGTTTTCATCTCACCTCTGTCAAACGAGTCAGGGTGAATCATGTGCGATTATTTCACCTCCAAAGATGGATTTTCCTGAGCCACGTGTGGATGTCGAGGAGGAAAAAGGAGGAGGAGGAAAAAGCAGGTTGGGTGAAAAGAGTCCCACTGCTTCCGTGTACCAACCCCTACACAGGTCAATATGTCACGAGGTCGAGAATTAACCCTCGACCTCTGCATTTTTTTTATGTCCCATCACGTTGGATAGGATTTCAGCAAAGACGTGTGACCCTTATGATAATTTAACACGATTCAAATAACATTAACAAAAACGTACCGTGAATGATACCGTGTGTTGGGAAGCCCTTCATAAAACAAGCACATGGCTAGACGCAAAATGCCACAAGGAAGGAACTGGCAGATGTCTATGTCACATGATATCGATATACTTTATCTGTAGAGTTGTGCAAGTGAAAGTAAAATGAACTTGCATCTATTTAATTGAGCAATACGCAACCTCAGCAGCCTCAAGTGTTCGCAGTGGTGATATTTGCCTACTCAGTCTTTCTGGTTTTTAAAAAAGGTCGGGTGCTCCTTTTAATCCGTACCAGTGCAGATTCAAGCATCACTCAAATTTTTTTTTCTAAAAAAATGAAAAAGCCGAAAGTTATTCATGGAAAATGTTCCATTGCCAACCACTCCAACCACACAAATGGGTACATGGCGGATGTGTACTGTAAAATCTCCCATTCCGCTTCCCAGCAGCTCCGACACGGTCCGAAGTTAAAATGGGCCGGATTTGGGGAGTTGACATATTCACACCGGAGTGCTGAAATCCAGACAACACATGAAATAAACTTGACTTATCTGCAGTTTTTGCTCAGTGACAACTGGGTTTTAACTCAAGTCACCGACATGCCGCTCTATAATAACTCCGGTGGCCGTACTGAAGCACTTCTCACGTCTAGTGTGCATGAAGTATGAACTGTATGTTGATAGGATTGTGTTATTTAATAAAAGTTGTCCTTGTGCGCTCCCCACGTCGATGTTCCTAGTGTACAATTACACCTGATGTACGATGATGGTGTACTGGAACTCGTAATGTGATGGAATCTGTCCATGGTCAGAGTGTTTGGATCACATATCAAGTCTTTTGGTGTTTTGGTCAGCGGTATAAAACTGCACCAGGCAGAGTTGTCATAGCACCTGTCACCAGGATGAAGGGATGCAAATGGGAAGATGGCAGTGTGAGTTCCCGTTTGCAGCGGCCTCACCCAGTACTGGTGTGGGAAGATGGCGGCGCGAACTTATGTTTGCGATGGCCTCACCCAGTACTGCTGATGCATGGAATGAAATGACAAATAAACGTTTCTGACTCCTGAAATATCACTTCACTCGAGTACCCCAGGAAGGATTGTGGCATCGCAATATGGCTGCGCAAATTGCAAGTTCAATCCAGGGGATTTCCATCTAGTTTATTCCTCTAATTCATTTCTCAACAGTCTTTTCCTGTCTTTGTCATTTTGGTGTATTAACATGCAGATGCTTGTTTCGTATTATGAAACTGACAGTAGTATTAGACATGAAATAACCACTACTCATGTGTAAAGAAACACAGGCAAATGGGCATAAATTAGCCAGACTCTCCAAATGAGAAAACAGACATGGATTTACATACTATACTCCACGTAAACCCTATCTTGCAAGAAGACCCGTGACTGGAATCGGTGGAATTCAGTGTGCTCATGATAGAAAACTGCCAATCGTACTTAAGCCGTTCTGACTTGAATCCTACAGGAGAAGAGTTTATCTGAGCTGAAATGAGCAATCTAGCGCCGACCTGCCTTCCTCTAAAACCCTTTAGATGCTTTGTAGATTGATCAATGAGGCTTGACTAAGCTTGTCACTTGAACACTGCCGCACATCAGCACTGCACATGTCTCTGTCCTGGTATTACTTGCCCTCACACGCCCCAACAGCGACTGCACATGCCTCCGCTGACATAAAAAGTATATGGCCCGAAGGGACAACCTTAAATGTACAGCGGCATTAGGCACGGGGGAAGGGGGAGAGCGAGGACGGCTCAGAAAGAAGGAGAGAGAAAATAAACACTTCTGAAGGGACGGTAGCCGACATGATGTATGTTGTGCTCGCGGGCCTTTTTTCACGATGGCGCATCCATCCAGAAATGGAGTCAATTACCCATGAAAAGGGGAGTCAGGGGAGGAGCACAGGTAGTCGAACTGTCACTCAACTCCTGCTAGGCCACAGAACCGTCAAGTCTTCCTTAGATCGAGCACAAATTTAAGGCGTTAGATGTGGTGCCAAATACTTATTTCAAATATATTAGTAGTAATTGCTCTCCCTCTCAACTGTTTTCAGGGTGGGGGGAAAAAAATTCACACTCAATGTAAACCGCTGCAAAGGCATCAAAGTGCACTTGCAAGCCCGTATATATTGAACTTCTCCCCCAGGTCCGAGCCTAAATCCACCCACTGCATAATTCTGAAAAATGCTAAAAAGTGGGCAAGGGGCCGAGGAGGGTGGCCGGCTGGGGAGGGGAGGGCATGGATGTGTGAGGCAGGACTAGTCTTGCATAGCGAGACCTATCTCCACACTTTGTTTTAGCGCTGTGCCAGCACTGGAGAGAGGTCTGTCTGAACCCATTATCATTCTGGTATGGGGGGGGGGGGGGGGGGACAATCCGGCTTGTTTGTATTTTTAAACCAATCACAATTGTCTTTGGCGGTGTCCAAAAAATGAGAAGGGTCCAGCGGCAGCCTGTAGTACAAAACACACCCACTCCCATCACTCGCCCCAACATTAACATCCTAACCTTAACCTCAGCGCAGAGGGTATTGTACAGACCAGGGTGTTTGTTGATCTGGCGTGGGCATTTTCTTGTACTGATGTGGGCGTGTAGCACAAACACTGTGGGCATGTGTTTGTGCTACACTTGATGAAAACAGTAACGCAAAAGTGGAAGGGGACTGAAATAAGCCGAAGTAGCCTGCAAACAGTGTATACCTACAGTGTACACCCGGTGAGTCAGAATAAGGCAGGAGCAGCCGGGGAGATCCGCGAGGAGAGTAACCGCCGCACACCGTCATACCCAGTCCCCCTTCACCGGCCTGCCTTCCGGCACAGCATCACTCACCCCCCTCACAAAGACGCCCCGCGACTGCCGCGATGTGGATGCGCTGCAGACGGAAGGGGGCCCCCACGAGACGGGCCATTCACCGCGCAGTCCGGCGGTGGAGACTGCTCCCCTAGCCATGGTGCGAGCCCAGCCTCGCTTCGTACCCCAGCCCGACTGACCCTGTTGTCCAGCGGTGCTTCTACAGCTGTCAAAAGCCCAAGTTCGAACCATGGCGCCAAAATTGAAAATAATGCAATTATATAAGTGTAAATAGAGAGAAATTCAAAAGGTTGGCAGAAAATGTAATAAAGGTGCAAGGTTAGCAAAAAACAGCGCCAACTCCCGTGAATGACGGGTCTCAATCAGCATATATTTGAAAATGAGCGTGGTTTCACGGACTCACACTTAAGGGCGGGGCTGGAGGAGGCGGGTCGCCCACCTCTGATTAGAGAGCACTTACATTTTTTTTGTTTCATTAAAACAGATAAGTCCCAACCAGTCAGCATTGGCCTTGCGAGGTTCAGGGCTGATTTAAAACAGTAGATGGCATCTTGAGCCATTTTCAACCCATGAAATGCCCATTTTTATAAACGTTAACACCAATATTGATGTGTTTCGTCACCATACCATTCAGTTTACAGCTCAAAAAAACATGTTTAAGTGTGCAGCACTTCTTTAGTCGAAGAAGCAACCACAGGAAGTCTCATTCACACGGGTGGATGTTCACTCCGTGGTCTTCTACACGGCAGAGCTTTTCACTCTTTTTCCACGTTAATTACAGATTTGCCTTGGGATACATACATTACTGCCTTAATAAATTGATTACCTGCCTGGCCCAGTGACGGGTCGTTAAATGCTCTTCAAAGTCTGACGGCACCAAGTCAGGTGGGCCGGGGTCTTGAATTGGCTCCCCGCTCGCCACCACAAAGCAGCGCATCGATTTCCATCAGGACAGCCCTGGTGTTGGCTAAGCACTCCGGCTTTCATTAAGAGGCTTGCAGACTTCCACACACGGTATCCCCCCCATACACACCCAGTTCATACCCCTGTACACATATGGACACACACACACACACACACACACACTTCAACTGATTTGAACCCGGTCACCGGAGACCTCACCTCTCATAGTCAAGGAACAAATAACTACTCCATCGAAGCCCTCCCTCGGTGGTGGCAAAAAAAAAAAAAAGTGTTTACACATCCAAAACACGAGATGATTGATGGCACGCTTGGTAACCAATATGTCATGTTTAAATTAACAAGGTTTTCCCTCCAATCGCTCCCAGACTCTGGTCTATTTTCAAACGACCGAGATTAAATGCGGTTAAACAGAGTCCAAAATGCAATGGGGGTAATGCGCTCATTTGTCATACCCCACACAATGCTTCCTGCTACGGCTCTGAATGGGGATTATGTTGATTCTGAGACAGATCCCTCTCGTTGCGGCACAATGTCAGTGTTAGTGCTGCCTTGGCATAGATCTTGCAAACAAATAGGAAATTTTTGGTTCGATTCAAGGATGTAGCCCATTAACTCGGAAAGATGCCATTAATGCCTCGCTTGGGGCTTCCGACTCTGCGTTAACCTCCTCTGTGTACGGAGAGGCCATGTCGGCAAACTGCCTCTTTGCCTCTTGGACAGCTATCGTTAAATTTCAAAGACAACACATCTGCCACCATTTCATCCAGTGGGGACGCGGGCAATGCCAGCAAAGTGTCTGACATATTAAATATGGCAGGTTTTAAAAGATTAAATTGAGTTTGAGAGGGTACGCTGTATGGTAGGACACTGTAGGTCTTCATGCTCCTCAGAATTGTGGCTGTTCAGACAGGTGGCATTTGATATACGTCTGCCCTACCATTTATTTATCTTTATTTTACAGTGTTGTGGCTGATAGGCCTATTAGATAATTTGGCAGGGGAAAAAACGACAGATTTTGCCCCATGTGCAGAACAACGGACCAACTTTACCAACTTTCATAGAGATGATCATGGGGGGAAAGGATTTTTCTAATCCAGTACCCGTGTTTTGTGGATTGGTAAAAGGCCTATGATGGTGTTCCCTTAGTGTATTGTGGGTGTTGTGGGAATGCGGGGCACGCGGGCAGCTGATTTTAGCTATTTGATCAGCATATGCTGCACACTGGGGGGAATATTATACCTAGTGGGACTTAGCTTTGCCAAGCCAGCCTACGGTAAATTTCCTTATCTCCGTTTTTGCAATAAATACTGGGAAGTGTTCCTCCAGCTCAGCAGCTGGAACGCTGTAACAATAAAAAATCTGATTCAGTTCAACAGTCGTATGGACCGCTCAGATGTTGCATCTAAAAATGCATGGAACGGGGCATCCGGGTAGTGTAACGGTCTATTCCATTGCCTACCAACATGGGGATCGCCGGTTCGAATCCTCATGTTACCTCCGGCTTGGTCAGGCATCCCTACAGACAATTGGCCGTGTCTGCGGGTGGAAAGATGGATGTGGGTGTGTATCCAGGTCACTGCATTTGCGCCTCCTCTGGTTGGTTGGGGTGCCTGTTTAGGGGGGAGGGGGAAATAGCATGATCCTCCCACGCGCTACGTCCCCCTGGTGAAACTCCTCACTGCCAGGTGAAAAGAAGCAGCTGGTGACTCCACATGTATCGGAGGAGGCATGTGGTAGTCTGCAGCCCTCCCTGGATTGGCAGAGGGGGCGGAGCAGCGACCAGGACGGCTCGGAAGAGTGGGGGTAATTGGCCAAGTACAATTGGGGAGAAAAAGGGGGGGGAAATCCAAAAGTCACTTACTCATCAAGTATAATGTAAGATTGTCATGATCTAAGAATATTTATCTTGAGTTATCAGAGATATTTCATCTTAATAAAGGCTATTATTAAGTTGAAATAGCCATCTATTGATAGTTTAACAATGTTAATAGTTCAACAATCAAGTTGTTAAACTATCAACAATATAACTAATCAACATATAATAAATGGCTATTATTATAAGCGACGCAACTCTAGAGAACAGACATGACGCCTATTTGATAATCATACTGATATCATTACATTACATAACTGACAAGTTTCCCTATAGTTTCAATGTCTATATCCTCTCTCCTCTCTCTCTCTCTCTCTCTCTCTCTCTCTCTCTCTCTCTCTCTCTCTCTCTCTCTCTCTCTCTCTCTCTCTCTCTCTCTCTCTCTCTCTCTCTCTCTCTCTCTCTCTCTCTCTCTCTCTCTCTCTCTCTCTCCTCTCTCTCTCTCTCTCTCTCTCTCTCTCTCTCTCTCTCTCTCTCTCTCTCTCTCTCTCTCTATATATATATATATATTATAATTGAGCACACAGCTTTAACCTTTTTCTGCCCAAATTAAATATAAATGAAATTTATAATGACGTGAAATGAAGCATTCAATTATTGATGGCCATTATCAAAGGCCAACTCAGTGTAGAAAGACAGGGCTGGCAGTAGCAGCAGTGCTGTCTGGGTGGATACCACACTCATGCAAGCTGCAGCAATTCGGCAAGGTAGCCGTCACGCACAGGTCACAAGGTATATGGTGTGGACAGGGCCTTACAGTGGCCCACCGAGCCCCCCCCCCCATGGGCACAGCATTGAAACTAACGGGCATTAATGCCATCCTGCTGAATACTTGACTACTTTAACCTATTGAACTGTTTATGATGTCGCATTGTGTATTAGGTATTTCTCTAGAATGTTCAGTATGAGTTAAAATCAATCAAAACACATTCAAATAGGCCTACCAACACGGGCATCACCAGTTCGAATCCCCATGTTACCTCCAGCTTGGTCGGGCGTCCCTACAGACACAATGTGGATGTGAGTATGTGTCCTGGTAGTTGCACTAGCGCCTCCTCTGGTCAGTCGGGGCGCCTGTTCAGCGGGTATGGGGAACTGGGGGAATAGCGTGATCCTCCCACGTGCTACGTCCCCCTGGTGAAACTCCTCACTGTCAGGTGAAAAGAAGTGGCTGGCGACTCCACATGTATCGGAGGAGGCATGTGGTAGTCTGACATTCTTGTGTAAGAAGTGGGGTTGTTGTGAAGCGTCTAGTGTGTTGGTGAAGTGTTCTGTGCCTGTCACGTGTCACTCTCAACCTTCACCGCTAGCTAGCAGAAATGTAAACAGGAGAGCCAAGTGCGTAAGTCTCTCCCTGCCAGTACACAGCCTCTCCAACAGCAAGCACTATGTAGTGCCTCCTCGTGGTGACACACGGTAACTGGGTACACCTTGGACCCTGGCTGAACGACAAGACCCTCAGAGGAGGTCTGGCCCCTAGATGTGCGGTACGCAGGCCCACCGGTGTGTGGATATTTCCTGATGCCCACGAACCAGCCCCGAGCTATGGGTTAAATAGTGCCATTGGCCCCCCTTCCCATCCACCCCTGTATGTTTGTATTATGTTTATCTGTTGTCTTGTTTCACCCCGTTTACTGTAAAGCGACTTTGAGTATAAGAAAAGCGCTATATAAGATTTATTTATTATAATTAGTCTGCAGCCCTCCCCGGATCGGCAGAGGAGGTGGAGCAGCGACTGGGACGGCTAGGAATTGTGGGGTAATTGGATGGGTACAATTGGGGAGAAATTGAGAGGAAAAAAAAAATCCATCAAAACACATTCAAATGAGCACTTTGCTATTTTATGTCCCACATGTTTCATGTTAGCAACCCTTCATACCACATTCCTGTTAGGATTTACATTCTATTCTGCTGGTTATAGAGACAAACTGGTAACAGGATTAGTATTTAATATTATTCATTAGTATTTAGTTGTATATTTCATACCTTATTTATAACCGCTAACTCAGGACAATAAAGACAAATCTGAATATATATACTGTACACACACATTTGTGTGATGTTAGTTATCGGTGCAGATTTCTTACGCGTGAAGACCTTAGAGACCCAGTATTTTCATATTTGTGTATTTGTGAGAGAATACATATTTCTAAAACAGACATCTAATAGCTTGTATTTTTTTTAAATTGCATGTAAAAGATGTATTATTCCCCAAATTCATTTAACGTCAGCTTTCTCACCTAATACTTGGCAATTTATACTTGTTCTCTTTCATAATATTACATCTAAAAGGTTTTAAGCTGAACAACCCCACAAATCCCTCTGTTTGTGAAACTTGCTCCCCCAGTAACACACAGCTTCTGATTGTAATTCTGATCCTGCATGATGGAATTTTAACATGTCATTTGTTTCCTGTTGACGGTGCCTCGGAGGCTGCTTCTGGATAATCTGTGCCCATCTGACATGTCTGCCTGGTAAATTGAAGAAAACTATGCACTATATTGCCGCTGAATTAGAGCCACGGATAGCACTATCAATGTAGGGTACCACAACGTTTCCGTCTAAAACCACTAACAAACAACCAGTAAGGCTTTTCCTACAGGGGCGGAGGAACTGGGTCTTTCAGAATACAGTTTCAAAGCCTCATAAGGAATCAGGAACACATTGTCGTTTCATTTCATGTACTTGTGTACATGAAATGAAACGGAATATCGTTTCCCCGAGCCCACAGCAGGACAACACAACGACAAAAGCACATATCTGAAAACTACAAGAACAACATTTATCAAACTAAGAAAAAAAAAAGACTGTCCAAGAGAACGAGCGCCAGAATGACTGTTGGAACTGCCGGTCTGCATGGGCTAGCAGTTAGCTTAGCCTGCCCCGCTTCTGCGTCCTGTCAGACCACCCTCGGTGTTTCCATCTCGGTCTCAGCTTCGGGCAGGGCCGTGGTCCTTGAGTCCACCGGACGCAGCAGACCAGGCTCCCCCAGCCAATCCAATGCCAGCTCTCCCAGCCAGACACCTTCGACACTCTTCGCTGCACTCCACACGATGACACCAAAAACACAGTCAACGCCAGGTGAGGCCGCCACCAGACCGTCCTCAGTGTTATCGGAACTGCTGGTCTAAATGAGCTAACAGTTAGCTTAACCCGTCCCGCTTCCTGTCAGATGGCCCTCTTCGGGTGTAGCCCCGGGAGGGCCGTGGTCTCTGGGCCCACAGGATGCAGCAGACCAGGCTCTCCCAGCCGATCCAGCGCCAGCTCTCCCAGCCATCAAACGAAGACGTGGACAAAGACACTGCATGGACGGTACTGGGTGAGGCCACTGCAAACGTGACGCATCGCCTTCATCATCATAAGGTGCTATTTCCCACTGTATCTGTCTCTCTCAGCTTATTCAACCACAAGAGAAAAGTGCTGTTCTGAAACAATGAGTGTCTCTGATGGGTGTCACCGATATGCCTTTAAAAATTTTATTTTAGTACGCCGAGGCAACTCTTTCTTTTAAGTGCTCAAACATTATAATGTGAGAAATTTTACTTTGAGAGGCAGCAGTATAATTGCAAACTGACATTGCAAGTATTGCAAAGAAATGGCATAAGGAGGCTCATGAGGGGGTATGTAAATTCACCAAAAAAATACTTCAAGTTCACCAATTTCATTTTATATGCAGGGGAACATTTTTCATAGCCACGGGGTGCCTGTTCTAATGACAGAGGTACTGATTCAACAATTAATTATGCAAGTAAATGCCTCTCCCTTCATGCATGAGTTTGTTGTGTTTGTCCTGCTGTGATCCTTCACTACACATTTTGGAGTAAGGGAGGCATCTGGAAAAAAAAAAAAAACGATAACTCATTTCAAATGTTCATCGCAAAGTTTAAATGTGCAATTTCTACAGTTACAGGTGCCACTTTCGAAGTGGAATAGCTTTTTAAGCACTGTAATCATAGCCAACTGTGACACATCAGGGCAATCTCGAAGCCCTTTGTGAAGATCAAAGAAGGCTGAATCGGTTCATCTGAATACGTTTATTGACAGATACTATGTTTCGTCGCTCATCTAAGTGACCCTAAGTGATGTTGTATCCAGATGAACTGATTCCACTTTTTTTTTAAACCTGGATTATTGAGCATGTATAAAAAGAAAAAAAATATTGTGAGGTGGGTTTCATGTCACGGGGCTAAACTGCCATACTTGTAAATCTTGATTTCTCTTTCCATGTTACCAACATGCATGGTGAATGCAGAGACAATGCTCCAATACATGGAGCACAAAACCAGTCACACAATTCTGACGTCTCCATCTTAACCTCAAAGATGTTTGTTTGTTTGTTTGTTTGTTGTTTCATCAAAGCACTAGCCAAGAAGGATCTGAACTTCTCTCAGCCATTGACAGAAATTTCGATGGGTTTTGCAACTTTGTTATTACGCAGGATTTGAACCAACATGGTTCATTGTGTGCGAGTTTGGCAAACTGGGCAACTTGATATTTCAATTGCCTATGAATCATGAGAATAATTATAAAGGCAGGTTTCAAAGCCATGTTTGGCACATAAGGGGGAGTTTATGATAAAAGAAGTATCCGGTGCACCACACTGAGTGCGTGCCTTCCTTTGAATCAGAATAATCTTTATTTGGCCATGTATGTTTACACATACATGGACTTTGCCTCCAGTGTAGTGGCTCTCAGTGTACTTACATAGAATAAAAACACAGCAATATTCAGGAATATATACAAGGAATGACGATATACAGGTGAAACAGGGAGGCAATAGTGCAATGGTGCGAGTGCAAAATGCTGGAATAAATACATACATGAGGTAGGTGGACATGATAGAATATGCATGTATATATGTATGTAAGATTTATATGTACAATATACAGTATATACAGCGTGGTTAGATTTATTATGACAATGCTAAGTGTTCATCAGAGTGACAGTCTACAGAGAGAAGTTGTTCTTGTGTCTAGTTGTTTTGGCGTACAGTGCTCTGTAGCGCCTACCAGAGGGGAGGAGATGGAACAGGATGATGGGTCTGCAGCGATGTTGCCAGCCTGTTTCCTGACTCTGGAGATAAGTAAGTGCTGAATGGAGGGAGGGTTGGCATCAACGATTTTCTCTGCAGACTTAACTGTCCATTGTCGTCTGTCCCTGTCCTGTTTGGTGGCCGATCCAAACCAGACAATGGTGGCTGTGCAAAGGACAGACTGGATTATTGCAGAGTAGAACTGAATCAGCAGTTCCTGAGGCAGGTTGAACTTGTCGGGCCTTTTGATGATTGTGTCTGTATTGGATGCCCACCTTAGGTCCTGGGAGATTGTGGATCCCAGAAACCTGAAGGTTTCCACAGCAGACACAGTACTGTTGAGTATGGTGAGGGGTGACAGTGTTGGGAGGGGGCTCCTCCTGAAGTCCACTATTATCTCCACAGTTGTGAGCGTGTTCAGTTCCAGGCTATGACCACACCAGCTACTCAACCCACCATCTGTATGCAGACTCATCACCATGCCCGATGAGGCAGATGATTATTGTGTCATCCGCAAACTTCAGGAGTTTAACAGACGGTTCTCCTGAGATGCAGTCATTTGTGTAGAGGGAGAAGAGCAGAAGGGAGAGCAAACATCCCTGGGGGGAGCCAGTGCTGGTTGTCTGGGTACTGGATGTGATTTTTCCTGGCCTCATCTGCTGTCTCGTGTCTGTCAGGAAGTTTGTGATCCACTGACAGGTGGGGGCTGGTACAGTGAGCTGGGTGAGTTTGGAATGGAGGATGTCTGGGACGATGGTGTTGAATGCTGAGCAGAAGTCCACAAACAGGACCCTTGCGTATGTTCATGGGGAGTCGAGGTGTTGCAAGATGTAGTGCAGTTGCAGTGCAGTCCCATGTTGACTGCATCATAAACTGACCTGCAGGTGTTCCAGCAGGAGTCGTATGCAATGAGAATTAAATCCACCAATCCAAATTGTTTGTCCGCACATTCAAGTGTTACCAACACAAACCTGAAAAGTCAATGAGGATGACGTGCTCTGAAAATGTCACATGTGGTCTTTCATCTAAACAAAATGGGTACAATAACAACACAGATCAATATTCTCATGTTTCAAACACCAGTTGTCTAAATTAGTCTGTTTTGTTAGCAAACAGAATAGCGGCTATAACTAATAAAGAGGTAAAGCGCCATTTTAAAGCTATGGAGATGAGGGAAACCAAATCTGTGGCTCAAAGACTTTCAAGGGTGGCCCTCTAGTTGTCGATTTTGCTAATTTGTTGATGCAAAACACAGCTGCAGTATTGACTCATCAGGGAGGAAGGGAGGCTGGCTATCAGTTCATTTATCTTCCCTGCTATCACAAAGCAGCTCGCTCGTCAACAAGTGGAGGCTGGATATCCATTATGACAGCTCCCATCAAATGGTCTGTGCATCATTAATTCAATTCAAATGATTTGTCAGTCTGGTTACACAACGCAGAGCAATTATCCAAAAACAGTGATAACGATAGGAGTGATGATCATCTCAGCAATAACAATAAAGAGAGCTGTGAGAACACTTGAGAATCCTTCCGTGATTAAAATACTGTGGCCGCCCTTAATTAACTCAGTAAAAAAAGAAAATAATCAGACGGTGCAACTTCATTCTAATAAACCCAGATAATTAATAATAATGATACATGCAGGTAAAATCTTGAGGCTCCCTTTTGGCGCAATAACTGATGTAACCATCCATCCATCCATTATCCGAACCACTTAATCCTGCTCTCAGGGTCGCAGGGCTGCCAGAGCCTATCCCAGCAGTCATTAGGCAGCAGGCAGGGAGACACCCTGGACAGGCCGCCAGTCCATCACAGGGCCCCCCCCCCCCACACACACACACATTCACACCTAGGGACTATTTAGTATGGCCGATTCACCTGACCTACATGTCTTTGGACTGTGGGAGGAAACCGGAGCCCCCGGAGGAAACCCACGCAGACACAAGGAGAACATGCAAACTCCACACAGAGGACAACCCGGGACGACCCCCAAGGTTGGACTACCCCGGGGCTCGAACTCAGGACCGTCCTGCTGTGAGGCGACCGCGCTAACCACTGCACCACCATGCCGCCCATATAATCACACATATATATATATATACACATACACACACACACACACACATACATACACACACATATATATATATATATGGTTATATGTAACCATAAATGTAACCATAAATGTAACCATAAATATAAAGCTATAACCATAAATATGCCAAATTGTTTAGAATCAGAATACTTTATTGATCTCGAAGGGGAAATTAGGTTCTATTACAGACACTCACGCTCTAGTATGAAAAAACTAAAAAGATAATAAGAAAATAGAAACAAGAAAAACAGAAACGAATAGAAGATCAAATAAATAGAAATAAGAACAAAATATATAAACAAGCCACCCATGGTACGCACATAACACCCTATCTATACTGCACTACTGCAGCACAAAACAATTTTTCCAATAAAAAGTGCATTGTACATTTTAACATCTGCACATGCAGAACTGAACGTTTAAATCTCCGTTCAACTTTGCCAATAACCAGGGACACTGAGGCTGCTTGACTCTGCAAAACCAGAGTGCTATTTCGGTATCTGCACTGCAAAAAGGTTGCACGTTAAACCTTAAATTCCCACCCATGGTACGCCTACACGCTCGCGTCCGGCCGTTCATATATATATATATATATAAAAAAAAAGAGACCAACTACACTTCTTCTTTGAATGTTTTGCTTCCTCTGAGTCGGTAATATTGTGTTTCGGCCCAGCGGGATGTGCTGCACAGTTACACAATCTATTCAGAGTACACTTCGTGACGTCTCTTTGCCGCAAGTCACGGATCAACCCAGAAAACGCTGCTCGAGAGGAGACGCTCAAAAAAGCCCCGGCTGGTCCAGCACTCGGTCTCACTACATCACAAGACTGTCAGGCCTCATATCAGACACTCCCGCGGAAAGCTCAGCCATCACCTTTCCATCTGCTCGCCAAAACCCTGTGTGACATCTTGGCTGCCGTTGCCCAGGTTTTCCGAGCGCGGGGGTGCGGGCGTAGCGGCAGACTTGCACACGCTATCCATCAATAGAAAGCTGGCGCTGTATGAAAGTAGACGTGATTTACCACAACGCCTTCCTGCTCCCCCTATAATCACTGGAGTTAATGTAATGCGCCTGGGCTTTTAAAAAGTGAAGCAGCACTACATAAATCCTGGCCTGTCTCTTGACCCGCCGTCTCCCGCTCCCTTGATTTTCTCCATTTCTGCCTTTATTTGTTTTCTCCATCGCTCGCTCTCTCTCTCTCTCTCTCTCTCTCTCTCTCTCTCTCTCTCTCTCTCTCTCTCTCTCTCTCTCTCTCTCTCTCTCTCTCTCTCTCTCTCTCTCTCTCTCTCTCTCTCACCCAAGCAGACAGGCACATGCACAAGCACACACTCTGACAGATGCATGCACACTCATGGACACGCACACATCTCCTCTCTGTGCCCTCCCACCTTCCTCTCCTCTCAAGTCTCTGTCTCCTTGTATTCTGTCTTTTACCCCCCCCCCCCCGCTATAGCTGGGTAGCTACAGCTAGTAAATCATCACCGCTGCCTCCCGACAACACTGTCCCTTCACGTCAGCCGGTTCTAGCTCCATCTGAGAGAGCACCCAAAACCTCTGGAACCTCCATCTCTCTCTCGCTCTACCCCCCTCTCCCTACCCCTCTCTCTCTGTACCACCCCCCTCTCTGTACCTCCCTCGTGCTACCTCTCTCTGTACCTCTTTCTCTCTCTCTACTTCCCTCTCTTCTGCCCTCTCTACCCCTCTCTCTCTGTACCCCCCTTCTGTACCTCCCTCGCTCTACCTCTCTCTCTCTCCCTCTCTACCGCCCTCTCTCTGTACCTCTCTGTACCTCTCTGTACCTCTCTCTACCACTCTCTACCTCTCTCTGTACCCCCCCTTCTGTACCTCCCTCGCTCTACCTCTCTCTCTCTCCCTTTGTACCGCTCTACCTCCCTCTCTACCGCCCTCTCTCTGTACCTCTCTCTACCACTCTCTCTACCTCTCTCTGTACCGCCCTCTCTACCGCCCTCTCTCTGTACCTCTCTCTGTACCTCTCTGTACCTCTCTCTACCGCCCTCTCTCTCTACCTCTCTCTCGCTCTCTCTCTCTGTACCTCTCTCTACCACTCTCTACCTCTCTCTCGCTCTCTCTCTCTGTACCTCTCTCTACCTCTCTCTCACGCTCTCTCTACCTCTCTCTCTCTGTACCTCTCTCTCTCTGTACCTCTCTCTACCTCTCTCTCACGCTCTCTCTACCTCTCTCTCTCTATACCTCTCTACCACACTCTCTACCTCTCTCTCGCTGTACCTCTCTCTATCCCTCTCTCTGTACCTCTACCTCTCTCTCTCTACCCCTCTCTCTGTACCTCTCTCTCGCTCTCTCTCTGTACCTCTCTCTACCACTCTCTACCTCTCTCTCGCTCTCTCTCTCTGTACCTCTCTCTACCTCTCTCTCACTCTCTCTCTACCTCTCTCTCTCTACCTCTCTCACTCTCTCTCTATACCTCTCTCTCTCTATACCTCTCTACCACACTCTCTACCTCTCTCTCGCTCTCTGTACCTCTCTCTACCTCTCTCTCACTCTCTCTCTACCTCTCTCTCTCTCTACCTCTCTCACTCTCTCTCTACCTCTCTCTCTCTATACCTCTCTACCACACTCTCTACCTCTCTCTCTCTACCCCTCTCTCTGTACCTCTACCTCTCTCTCTCGCTCGCTCAACCTCGTGCTCTCCAAATACAGTTTCCAGTAAAAGAGCAGATCATACACGCATTTAAATGTAATGCATGCAAGCATCCTGCAGCGGTGTAATAATGACATATTCAGCGGTGCAGCCGTGGCTTTAAGTAACGCCTCTTCACAAACCAGCCATGTTTCATGTTCTTCACAACACAGTTGTCCATAGAGTTTGCACTGGGCCGCCTGCTACACCTGTTTGAGCCTGCCCCTGCAAAAATGCCCTGATTTCGCATTAAATGTCAACACTGATATTTGATATATATTTGATATTGATTGCGGTTATGCACTGCTGCTGACCTACGTGGGAATATGTGTGCGACCACGCAGCCGGGGAGATTTCACCCCATTGCAGAACTGAGAGCAGGACTGGATGCAAGTAACCATATTTGCATCTCCTTTACATCTATTATGCATGTGTGCCAGATTGTGCAGCGTGTTCGTTCGAGCATGTGTGTATGTGTGTGTGTGTGTGTGTATGTGTGTAGTGGGCAGCGCACATGAAAGGTCTTTTGCGTGTGCCTATTTGTCGATTTCGTCATGATGCCTCCCCGTTTATCGATTGGAGCCGCGGCCTGCCGCACTTTTGCGTTTTGCAATGTCACCGACCGAATTTGTATCCTAATTGGCGGGGCTTGTATTCTCTCCTCCGCACAAACTTCCCCATAACGGTCAAGTGCCATCTCCCAAAAAAAAAAAAAAAAATACGAGGCAATCCAATTACCCTGGCAGGAAAGCTCGACCAGGCGAGGAAAGAAAAAAAAAATTAATCTGCCAATAATAATGAGATAACTAGTAACAATCATAACGTAATAACGGGTGTGTGGACTCGTCATAGCACTGCAAAAGCAATCTGGGTGTTTAGTTTTGGAGCTCATCTTTTCCATTAGACCAGCCCAAGAAGGCAGATTGCTCAGGAGAAAGACAATCGTGACTGCACAATAAAGGAAGCACACCGAGCCGAAGTCGCACTGTAAGTGACGGGCAGCGATGGAAGCAGGGAAACGGGCCACATCAGGAGAAGCTGCGGCTTCTCTAAACGCCGCTGATGGAAAAAAAAAAAAAAAAATCGCTCATCTGCGTCTGCACACCGACCACAAACAAACCCACGGTACGCACGGTAAGTGAAGGGATCGAGTCTTTGCAGACCCTCTCCCTCCGTAAAGGAGCCTTTTTTAAAAATCACATGGTCTTTTTCCAAATACACCGACGTTCACACTGTGTTTCGTCTACCTCAATTTCCTGCGGTGAGGTCCGCCCAGTCGGGGGCCGTGCCCCGTAACTCGCCACAGAGGAGATGAGGCACGAAGAAACACAATTACATACCCCAACCCCCAAATCCGTCTGCTTTTGAGCCTTATGCTACACCTCCACTTGTTCGCTGTGTCTGTCACTCCCCCCTCTCTACTATAGACACCCTACGTGCCACAGACACAAACCCACACACACACACACACACACACACACACACACACACACACACAAACACATATCCTGGTCATCCACGTGGCGAGCAGCGAACCCTTAACCCTCTTCTCTTTACCCTCCCCGCCCTACATAGAAACCAGGTATCCCACCACCATTAGCATCAAGCCGGCCCCGGTCAAAGCAATCTAACACCCCACCCCCAGCATCTCTCTTAACAACCCCATCATGGCCATCAACACGAACAACAGCTCCAGAATGCTGGCCGAACGGTGGATGGGGCAATATTGTCGTGTCATCCGAGTTAAATAGTGTTTAGGGGTTGATGAGAGCAAGGGATGATGCACCGTTGTGTGTTATTCTACACAGTTCTCTAGCTAGCTACCTAGCTATATAAAATCACCCAAAGAATAGCTATAGAAAATCACCCGATATTCTTGCATGTCTGCATAGTTTCTGCAATATTGTTTGAAGTGCCCTCCTTTTTTGATAATGAAAATCTAAAAAGACATTTTGATATTTGCTTCTATCTCTGAAATCACCTAATATAAGCCATACAGACCTAACCCTGTCAATTTTTGTAATTCTTGAATATTCTTATAGTTTCTACAATATTCTCCTTTTTTTTTTATGATGAAAATCTAAAAATTGGGGGAGCACGGTGGCACAATGGTTAGCGCTGTCGCCTCACAGCAAGAAGGTCCTGGGTTCGAACTCCAGGGTTGTTCAGCCTTGGGGGTTGTCTCAGGTCTTTTGTGTGTGGAGTTTGCATGTTCTCCCTGTGTCTGCACTGGGTTTTCTCCGGTTTCCCCCACCATCAAAAAGGCATGCATGTCAGGGTTAATACTCCTCCTGTCTGTGCCCCTGAGCAAGGGAACGGGAAAAGAACTGGAGTTCGTCCGCGGGCGCAGCATGAAGGGGGCAGCCCACTGCTCCTAGCAACACAGATCACAGCTAGGATGGGTTAATCTGCAGAAACAGAATTTCCCCAAGCGGGTTAATAAAGGAAACTTAATAATCAGAGGTGGACTCCCCGGCTTCAGAAAGTAAAAGTCCTACCATGTATTTGTTCTAGCCATTCACTTAACAAGGTGATTTCACTCTACCTGGCTGAAGAGTTGTGTCAATTAAATTCAGCTGGTGTAGTGCATGGGTGGAACAAATACGTGGCAAGAATTTTACTTTCTGAAGTGGGGTTGTCCACCTCTGTTAATATTTAAAAAGAAATGCTGACACTAGGTACTAGATATACTATCCATCCATCCATCCATCCATCCATCCATCCATCCATTTTCCAAGTCGCTTATTCTAGGGTAGGGTCGCGGGATGCTGGAGCCTATCCCAGCAGTCAAAAATACATTTAAATAAACATAGCTTATTGTTGAACTTTTTCTCTTTCTCTCACTTTGCCTATCTTTATAAACACTATATAAATGTACATTCAGGTTTATCTGATAAAGGTCTTCCGACAAGATGGCGGCGTGCATAGGCGCAGCAGCTCAGTGCTCTTCTTATCGGTGCATTTTATGGCTGTCTTTGTATGTTTTGTTGCTCGTCTTGATGACATTCTGCTGGGCGAACAACATCTACAGCCGATTCGATCTCCTAAAGACAGGATTACAGAACAAGCAGTCTGTTACTGCAGAGTTTCTCCGCTCCCACGACATACCGGAGGACATAGCCAGGCGTCCGGGTTCTCCGTGGTTTACCATCCCCGCTGGTAGGGGGCGGAGGCAATGCAGGGACAGGAGGCAAAAGCGAGGCTATAGAGCCGGCGTGTAGGGGAGGATACGGAGGCTGCCACACAAGCGGCTGCTCCCTAGTATTTTCCTAACCAATTCTAGATCCCTCGCAAATAAGATGGACGAACTGAAGTTACAGGTTGCGACGGACAAGACCATCAAGGACAGTTGCATCCTGCTTATTACAGAGACCTGGCTTCATTCATTCATACCGGATACAGCTATTGAGCTAGCAGGCCACACAATACACCATCAGGACAAGACCAGAGACTCCGGTAAGACCAAAGGAGGGGGGGGGGGGCTATGCGTCTATGCGAACAACAACTGGTGTACCAACACAAAGACTGTAGACAGCTACTGCTCCCTGGACCTGGAGTACGTGACTGTTAAATGCAGGCCCGTTTACTGTGGTCATGATAACTGCCGTATATATTCCACCAGATGCTAATGCTAGCTCAGCTCTTGGACATTAACATAACACCATTAGCAACAACCAGAGCATGTATCCTGAGGCTGTTCACATCATAGTGGGGGACTTTAACCATGCTGATTTAAAAGCAGTGCTCCCTAAATTCCATCAGCACATTAAGTGTGCTACTAGGGGAGCAAATACACTGGACAAGGCCTACTCCAACATCAAACAGGGCTACAGGGCTAAACCACTACCACACCTGGGTCAGTCTGACCATGTGTCCCTGCTCCTAATCCCGGCATACACCCTCCTCAGGAAAAGTGCTCTTACCACAACTAAGACTGTTAAAACATGGCCTGAAGGTGCCTCTCATTAGCTGCAAGAGTGCTTTGAAAGAATTGGGATATTTTTGAACATCAGGACCTGGAGGAGTATACAACAACTGTCCTGTGCTATATCAAGAACTGCGTGGACACTGTTACCCTGGACAAGCAAATCCAGGTTTATCCCGACCGGAAGCCCTGGATGACAAAAGAGGCCCAGAGCCTACTGAGAGACAGAAACGATGCTCTCAGGTCTGGTGATGGGGCACAATACAGTGCTGCCAGGGCCAACCTGAAAAGAAGCATCAGAGAGGACAAGGCAGCTTACAAAAATAAAATTGAGGACCACTTCAACAGCAACAACACATGACAGGTGTGGCAGGGGGTTCAGCACATCACCAGCTACAAATCCAGCAACCTAACAGGTGCTGACAGTGACACCTCACTGGCAGAGGAGCTTAACATCTTCTTTGCCCGCTTCGAGGAGAAGCCACCGGAGGCAGCCATGTTCCATCCACCAGCCTACAGAAGCCTCATCCTCACAGTGGAGGAGCATGAGGTGAGGCACACACTGAGGGCGGTGAACCCGTGGAAGGTTGCGGGTCCAGATGGCATCCCTGGACGGGTGCTGAAGGAATGTGCGGACCAACTGGCGGGGGTCTTCACCAAGATCTTCAATCAGTCCCTATCCCAGTCCACCATCCCACCCTGTCTGAAGTCATCCACCATAGTCCCACTGCCAAAAAAGTCCACTGTCAAACCTGAAGGACTACCGACCTGTGGCACTCACACCCTTCATAATGAAGTGCTTTGAGAAACTGGTTTGGAGTCACATCATTTCAAGCCTTCCACCCACTTTTGACACACACCAGTTTGCCTACAGAGCAAATAGGTCCACAGAGGACGCTATAGCCACATCTCTCCACACCACCCTGACCCACCTAGAGCAGCAGGGGAGCTATGCCAGGCTGCTCTTTGTGGACTTCAGCTCTGCATTCAACACCATCCTCCCCCACAGACTGGTGACCAAACTAACAGAACTGGGCCTTGCTTATTCCATCTGCCTCTGGATTAAGGACTTTCTGTCTGAGCGCCCACAGAGGATCAGAGTAGGCCCTCACATCGCCTCAGCCCTCAGCCTCAGCACTGGCTCCCCACAGGTCTGTGTGCTGAGCCCCCTACTCTACATCCTGTACACACACGACTGCACCCCCGCTCACTCCAGCAACACCATCGTCAAGTTTGCAGACGACACTATGGTGGTGGGGCTCATCTCTGGGGGGGGGGATGAGTCTGCATACCCGGAGGAGGTGGAGCGGCTGTCTGTGTGGTGTAGGGAAAATAACCTGATCCTCAACAACTCCAAGACAAAAGAGCTGATTATAGACTACAGGAGGAACAAAACGGACAGTCATCCCCTTTTCATCAGCGGGGACTGTGTGGAGAGGAGGGCCTGACCTGGAGCGTTAACACCACAGCGCTGCTTAAGAAGGCACAGCAGAGACTCTACTTCCTGAGGATCCTCAGAAAGAACCACCTTACCACCTCACTGCTTGTATCCTTGAACCGCTGCTCCATAGAGAGCATACTGACCTACTGCATCTGTGTCTGGTTTGCCAGCTGCACAGTAGCAGAGAGGAAAGCGCTCCAGAGGGTCATCACCACCGCCCAGAAGATTATCGGACGCCCACTCCCCTCCCTGGAAGACCTATACAGCTCCTGCTGCCTCAAAAAAGCCCATGGCATCCTCAAGGACACATCCCACCCAGGACACCATCTGTTTGAACTGCTGCCCTTGGGCAGACGTTACAGGACAATAAGAGCTCGGACAAACAGACTAAAGAACAGCTTCTATCCCCGAGCTATAACCGCACTAAATGCTGCTAAGTCTTGATTCATGACTTTTTGTGCAATTGTTGGTGTCCAGTAGCATGTAGAAACGAATGTGTGTATGTTATGTTTTTTTTATTCTTTTTATATTGATCTTTGCACTGATAAGAACTGCACTTTCAAATTTCATTGTCCTTGTACAATGACAAATAAAGTTCTATTCTATTCTATAAAGTGACCCTATCCAGTACTGGGTAGGATATTGGGTGAGACCCCTCCCCCCGGGTGGGACCCCCCCCTTTGGCTTCCAGAACAGCCCGAATTCTTCAGTTGAGTCAATGGATTCAAAGAGGTGCTGGAAATTTTCCACAGGCAATTTTGGTCCATGATGACTTCGTAGCATCATGCAGTTCCTGCAGATTTTTTGGTCATCATGCTGCGAACCTCACCTTAAAGGTGCTCCATTGTATTTAGATCTAGGGCATGTGGAGGCTGTTGGAACACACCGTCATGTTTTTTGAACCATGTTGAGAGGATGTGGGCTTTCTGACAAAAGTATATTGTCCCGGTGGATGTGTCCATTTTGAAAAAGGAGCCATAAAGGGATGCATCTGGCCAGCAGCAATGTTAAGGTTCGTGCTGTGGTTTTAGAATAAAGCCCAGTTGATATAAATGGGCCTAATGTGTGTCACTTAAGAAGAAAAACTCTCCCATACTATCAAGTCACAATCAACAGCATGTACCTTGGATACCAGGCTAGTTGGATTCATGCCGTTTACACCAAATTCTCACCCTATCATCATCATGCTAAAACAAAAACGCGACCATCCAACGTTTTCTCACTTTTCAATAATCCAGTTTTGGTAATTACGTGCCAACTGTGGCCCTATCTTCTGGTTCTTAAGCTTGGAGCAAGCTAGATGATTGTTCCTAGGCCCATTATAACTCCAATTTGACTGTGATGACTGATTTTCAAGATCGTGGATCATCTGCATTGGTCTTGGGAAAATAGGTCAGGGTCACCATGGACAGTCAGCCCACATCATGTAGTAGTTTTAAGGGATTTTAGGATTCAAATCGCTTGCCTCCCAATTGAGCCTTCTGCCACTTGGAGCCATCACCACAATAAACACGGTTGATTTTTATGACTCAAATCCAGACAAGTGCTAACGTGCTCATGCTAACGTGCTTGGGTGGCACAGTGGTTAGCACTGTCGCCTCACAGCAAGAAGGTCCTGTGTTCGAACCCCGGGGGTTGTCCAACATTGGGGGGTCATCCCAGGTCATTCTCTGTGTGGAGTTTTGCATGTTCTCCCCACGTCTGTGGTGGGTTTTCTCCGGGGGCTCCCGTTCCCCCCCCCACCATCAAAAAGACATGCATGTTAGGGTTACTACTCCTGTCTGTGCCCTTGACCGAGGCATGGCAAGACCAACTGGAGTTGGTCCACAGGTGCTGCACAGCGGCTGCCCACTGCGCCTAGCGACACAGCTAGGATGGATTAAATGCAGCGCGTAACTTCCCCACGGGGATCACAATAAAGTATCTCAAAATCAAAAATCACAAACACAAAATGAAGTGTGAACTGGTCGATGACAAAAAAAGGTTAGATGTGTGCGCCTCTATGATGGGAAAAACTAGAAATTTGCAAATTTCAGTCATTAAATGTGTGTCGCCTTGTCGTTTCACAACCTGATACAATTATAAAAGTTGAGTAGCTCCTCCAGGGCTTTAGCGGACAGGAGTCGAACCTGGCGCGGTCGGGTTGGTTCTGCTGTAGTCCAAACACTTCAAGGTTCGACTAGTTGTCTGTTCAGAGATGCCCTTCAGCTGATGTTTGTGTACTTTTGCCCGTCCTGTTATCTTGAACGAGTCCCGTCATTCTCCCTTCACCTCCCGCTGTAATAAGGTGTTTTCGCACATAGATTTTTTGTTGACTACAGTTTTTTTTTTTTTTTTTTTTATTCCTCGTGCCAATCCGAAGAGAGCTGTAGACACTTTACCGTGTTAAAATCTCAGGAGGGCAACGCCTCGGACATGCTGGAACCAACAGATACGGCACCAATGACCCAACCACACTCCAAGTCTTCTAGGTCAGGCATCGTCCCCATTCTAACAGCATCTAGAGCACGCCGCTTTTATGATCAAATCTGCACTTAAAATTTACAATTCTTAAATGAAGTGTAAAACAAAGGATCATCCCGCTACCAAGACACAAAACAGGATTAAAACCTGCCGTCCCTCCCAAATTGATTGACGGGTCTCTTAATACAAGGACTAACACTAAACAAACACTAAAGTTCACCTAATTTTTTAGATGAATTACTTGATTAAATGAAACATCTTTTTCAAGTAGATAGCAGGTCAGCTAGAGTCAGCCACTTGGGTGTGTGATTTTTTTTTGGGGGGGGGTGGAATCTTGTCCTAATTTATGTTGGTATATTTATTATCAAGAGAAGTTGGCTCCAGGTCCCCCCCCCTCACACCGGTCCTCATAGAAGGATTGCTATGAGTGGATTATCACTATCCCAGCAGACTTTGAGCTGTTATTTGTTGGGTACCTTTCAGGAAGGTTAAAATATCACATGATATGAAGACATGCTAGAAGTAGAAACTTCTCATGCACATTTATTCTGAACTGAAAACTTTATATTTTCTATAGCGACAAATAATGGGAGGTTATGAAAGTTGTCTTGTAAATATTAAATGTTATCACAGTTGGGATCGTTATAAAAGGAGCCTGTATGACAGTTAATGGATGAAAGTTGATTTGTTTTCTGAAATTAACTAGCAATTTTTTTTTTTGCAAGGTTAATTTATGGTTTTCTTGGGAAACTGGGTAAATGTAATTTATTTACAAATGAATATGGAATAAAACTGCCAATGATCTACACACTGAAAAAAACCCCACACTAAACAACAAGTAAATCTGAGATTCTAATGTCTTCCAATGCTGCAAAAGGTTTGTGTCCTTCGGTAATGTGTGTAAAGACTGGAGTAACACAGGCCAATAAGCTCACTTGCAGTCATTTGTGAAAGATACAAACTAACTTATTTTCCATCTGCAACCGAAACACTTCAAAGATTATATATATATATATATATATATATATATATATATATATATATATATATATATATATATATATTACAGATTGGGCCTTTAAGGTTTTTTCAAATTACTAGCAAGAAAAGTTTTACACTCAATACTGAACAGTAACCATTTAAGTAACCAGTTCTTTGGTTTGTCATTTTTCTTTCTTCCTCTCTTCCATCTTTCCACACATCCTCACTGATCAATACACAGAGGAACAGGCAGCCGAGTTCAACGGCCGATTAAAAACACACAAAAACCAAAGAGATAAAATGTCTCAAAAGACTACACTGTGTAAAGTAAAATACTCTGTGATGGATCAAAACCGCGATCTCTCTCTGTTCTTCTTCACGCGACTTTTGGGCTGGCGTGTCAAAGAGGACGATGATCCTTTAATGGAAGGTCTGTGGTCGCAGTGGGATGTGAAACATTACCGCTGATGTTTAGATAAACGCGGTTCGAGTGTGTGGAGGGGATGTGAAGGCTTTGTAGGACGCCTTGATCAATATCGCTCCATGATCCTTGGTTTGTATCGGGAGGAAAACTGACAGTGACTGTGTGTGTGTGTGTGTGTGTGTGTGTGTGTGTGTGTGTGTGTGTGTGTGTGTGCATGGCAGACTTAATACATCCGTCATGTAGGGACTACAATGACGGTGACAAGTGGCAAAAAACAAATCCAGTGGAATTTCTCCCCCCAGGTGCTGCGAATGCAACACTGGGCTGAGGATGGAAAGAGGATAAGAAGGGGGGCGGATAAGTATAGAATCACCTTGCCCAAGGGCACGGCCCACACTGATCAATACCCCTGACAAGTGATGCTTGACGACAACAGCAGCCTCCATACACCAATCAGCCAAAACATTAAAACCACCTGAGGCCACTGCCATCAGGGAACACGGCTGCCGTGAAGGGATGGTGCATGGTCTGCTGCAATTTTTAGGTGGGTGGTGCGTGTCATAGTAACAGCCACATGAACGCCAGGACCCAAGGTTTCCAAGCAGAACATTGCCCAGATAATCACACTGCCCCCACCAGCTTGCCTTTTCCCCCCCATAATGCATCTTGGTGCAATCTCTTCCCCATGTAAATGACACACGTGCACATGATGTAAAAAGAAAACGTGATTCATCAGACCGATGCTCACATGTAGGAGCTTTCAGCGGTGGGCAGGGGTCCTCATGGGCACCCTGACCGGTCTGCAGCTACGCAGCCCCATACGCAACAAGCTGTGATGCACTGTGTCCCGACACCTGTCTGTCATAGCCAGCACTGAATTTTTCAGCAATTTGAGCTACAGTAGCTCTCTTCTGTGGGATCGGGCCAGACGGGCTGGACTTGGCTCCCCACGCACATCAGTGAGCCTCGGGCGCGCATGACGTCCCTGTCGCCGGTTCACCGGTTGTCCCTCCTTGGACCGCTTTTGGTAGATATTGACCACTGCGTACTGGGAACACTCCGCAAGACCTCCCGTTTTGGAGATGCTCTGACCCAGTCGTCTAGCCATCACAGTTTGGCCCTTGTCAAAGTCGCTCAGACCGTCACACTGGCCCATTTCTTTTCCACTTCCACCACATCAACTTCAAGAACTGACTGTTCACTTGCTGCCTAATACATCCCACCCCTTGATGGGTGCCACTGCAACGGGATAATGCTGCTCACTTACCCGTCAGTGGTTTTCATGTTTTGGCTGATCGGTGTACATGGGTTGCACATAGTAAACTAAAGCTACTCAGAGTGAACACCAGCTCCCCCTGTTGGCTGAAAATGACTGTTGGAGGTCGCCAGTTTAGAATTACAAACTTCATGCACTACAACGTGAGCTTTACTGTAAATGAAGGGATCTCCGATCGCCTTTTAAAGCACCTTTTCCCCAAGGTGATTTATGAACTCCTCTTCCTCAAAGTACAGGTGGGAGACAGCTGGGCCGCCAGCAAGACAACTCATTTTAAAACTATATAATATCCATTGGTTATAGGGGCGTCCGGGTAGCGTAGCGATCTATTCCATTGCCTACCAACACGGGGATCGCCAGTTCGAATCCCCATGTTACCTCCGGCTTGGTCGGGCATCCCAACAGACACAATTGGCCGTGTTTGTGGGTGGGAAGCTGGACGTGGGGGTCGGGGTGCCTGTTCGTGTGGGTGGGGGGAATTGGGGGGGAATAGCGTGATCCTCCCACGCGCTATGTGCCCCTGGTGAAACTCCTCACTGTCAGGTGAGAAGAAGTGGCTGGCGACTCCACATGTATCGGAGGAGGCATGTGGAAGTCTACAGCCCTGCCCGGATCGGCAGAGGGGCTGGAGCAGCGACCGGAACGGCTCGGAAGAGTGGGGTAATTGGCCAGGTCCAATTGGAGAGAAAAAGGGGGAGAACCCCCCCCCCCCCAAAATAAGAGTAATTGGTTATATCTGTGAATACAACGTTTGCAAAGTAGATCTATGCTTTACTAGCAGTAACACATCCGGCAAGACAAACCTTGTTTAAGATTTCCATCTGTAAATGTTTTTTCCCCACTTCCTGTCTTTTACTCGGGTATGGGCGCTGTCGGAATTCAATCATGCACATGATGGAGGACGGACTAAATTTAGCTTCATATCGGACACATTTATTCCCAGGAAAATAGAGTTTTGCGCTACAGACACTATCCCCCCCCCCCCCCCCGTCGTAGATATGGCTAATATTTATGCCCCGTAGCTATCACAGAACCCCACCCTGTCCTCGCACGCCATACACCCAGCGATGCGCTTGATAGGTGCCGCCTCCATCCTGACATTATTTGGCTCATCTTTTTATCTTTTTGTGCGACTTCTTGTGCAGAGCTTGCATGGATTGTACGTGCGCGGTTACTTAGCGAGTGGTGGTGTGTGAGAGCGTGTACGTGTTTACAGTGTGTGTTTATTTGTTTAGTCGCATGCAAACAAAGTGAAGCACACCAAAAAAAGTATCTCGTACACGTTTGTGCACGTGTCTCGACGTTTGTGTGCATGTGCGCACATGTGTGCATGTACGCGTGTCTGCTAACACCAACTGGCCAATATTTCACGCTTAGCGAAACTGCTCTGGGGGTGATGAACTCCTTCCCTTTCCTTCTTCCGCCGCCGTTTGATTGAGGGACAGTTAAAATAACCAAACCGCCCCGCGGCAGAACAGAAGGTGATGGATGTTTTCTATAAAAGAAAGAAACCAAAAAAGAACCCCCCCCTCCAAAAAAGCTGTAAGGGCCCAAATACAGACAAGGTTTAACGCCGCCGAATGGCACTCTGCATCACGTGCAGACGTGCTCAGCTCCTTTCCCTCGCCAGTCATTTCCAGCAGGTCCGAGGCGACAAAAGGGGGTTAGGTCGCGGGCCAGAATCACGCGTGTATTTGACTGACGGACCACTGCAGCCGCAGCACAACAGAAAGAAAGGCAAACTGAAAGGAGCTAATCACTGCCACTGGTAGTCCATCCAGTGTTTCGTACCGCAGAGAAAAAACTGGACAAATGGAATAGAGGGCAAATAATCAGATCTGTGGCCGTCCCGCCCTGTGACAGTCTGACATGGACTGGCCCTGGACTGGAGATTATCAGCTGAACCACTTTATTTACAGCAGTAATTTGAACCTCGCAGCCCCCCCCCCCGTATTTAAAGCGAATTTATCCTCCCCTCCACCCTTCACCACTCACTCGCTCTCATCTTTCACATTGAGATGTGTGCCGTTTTCATCGCTTTTCGTCTCCCGCAGGTAAGAGTTGGAACCAGGGTTATAACAGAAAGTACCTGGCACCTACCATGCCCTCATCTCCTTTGCAGTTTCACTTGCTGCTGAAAGAAAAATGCCAGTTTGGCATCAATACAGAGATTAGGACCATATTGGCGGGCAAATTAATTCCCGATCTGCTGGCACGTTGCTAGCCCCGCTTACCCAGCCTCCCTGACAGAAAGCAATTCCCTGTTAAGACCCCCCACCCACCCACCCACCCATTATTTTCTATCCCCTCTCACTGCCCTTTGAATTCCATCTCTCTTTCTCCTTTGAGGATCACATTTGCCTCCAAGTGTGTGCTTCCTCCCCTAACCAAAGGGCACTGCAGGTTGAATGATATAATTTGACTATTGTCTTAGAAACAGAGCAAGACCGCATATGAATCACTTTCATAGCACCGCTGAGCATGAACCACTGCCGCCTCCGCTGCTATAATATCTTGTCATTCACACAACGCTGAATATGCCTCCGTTCTGCTGCCACTTTTGCCGCAAGCGCCTCCATGTTCAGCAATGGCAGCAAACGATAACATCCCCGCTCACAGCAATGACAATGTTTTGAGGATGAGGGACACAAGGAAAAGCCGGGTGAGAGGACTGTCAGGCTGCAAGCTGCTGTCAGTCAGGTAACATCACCGAGAGAGGGCAAGATGCCAGGACGCATGGTGCCTGCTTGCCGTTCTGAAGCTGACAGCTGCCACCCCCAACAGCCTGGGAGGAGTCGGGAGAGAAATATGATAGGGAAGGTTCAGGATGTTCAGGTGGTGTGTCCTGCAGCAGCAAGATGGAGAGTAAACAGCAGACGCATGTCAACACATCCACTGCGAGAAACACGTTCACATCCAGACAAACAGCCAGGGCAGAGATTCCTTGCATCAGTGGTAGTAAACAGATATAATAATATTATGTTTATATTAATTTTAACTGTATCACTAGTGTTAGAAGTATCATTAGTAGTCAGTAGTACCTGCTTGCACCTTAGTCTTAATTTACATGACCATATTTGCACCATCCTGTGAGCACGCAATTCCACATTTCGATGTTTCTGCACATGAACTTGAGCAATGACAATCAAGTTGAGCTGAAATAGAGGATCATACCCCGCATTCAGAAATCACATTGCAGTCAGAACCACTTTAGTCAAAGAAAACTTTCATTGCCATCTACAGTAAGTTATATTTGGCAGTATGGCACTGTTCTGGGAACTCCCTGCCCTTCCATGTGAATACATGGAAAGCCAGAGGCAGGGAGAGTAGCAGCAAAGACCCCCCACAGGGTACAGAACAGGGCAGCATCAATGACAATAGAAATTACATTGATTAAGTCAGGTCTGACACAGCATGAAAAGGAGAAGCTGGGGTGGAGGTGGCTTGCAAAGGAATCAGGCAGGGTGGGCAGGTTAAAGCAGTTTAAATAAGGTGCCCTGTATGAGTGTTGCCCATCAGATGCCTAGGAGAGAATTAGCCGAATCATCAGCTGATGTAGGCTAGCATTGAGATCAACTGGTCTCACCTGATATAGCTGGGATTGTGAGCTGAGCTTGACTCCATGGCCTGCCTGAACCAACCCTATACTCAATTTCAGTCAGGACCACTTAAGTCAAAGAAAACTTTTACTGCCATCTGCAGTAAGTTATATTTTGCAGTATGGCTCTGTTCTGGGACCTCCCTGTCTTTCCACGTGTATATGTGGAAAGCCTACAGCAGGGAGAGCACACCTCCCTGCCTTTCCATGTGCATACATGAAAAGCTTAAGATAGGGAGAGCAGCAGCAAAGACTCCCAAAACGACCATACCGTGCAAACCTCCCTGGCCTTCCATGCACTTAATGGACGTGCCAGCAGGATGAGCAAGCTAAGCAACTAGAGTAGGAAAGCCAATTAGACTAAAATGACTTGCAGTGAGGCCAACTGAATCTACACAGATTTGCTAGTTTGAGGTAACATAGCTCATGAGTTAATAAAGAGAGCCAAAGCAACTATGCCATAATAGTTCCATTAGAGCAGTAGATGAAGCGTTAGCTGCCAGGGACGACAATTCTTCTGGCCATACATGAGCGAACCACTGACTATTGAAAAAAGAAACAAAAAGAAGAAAGCCACTTTATTTGACATTATATTCTTACAACGAATCTGTTCGTTGTATTTAACACATCATATTGTATAGGAGCAGTGAGCAGCTGCAGCGCCCAGGAACCAATTCCAGTTCTTCTTTCCATTGCCTTGCTCAGGGGCACAGACGAGTATTAACCCTAACATGCATGTCTTTTTGATGGTGGGAGGAAACCGGAGAACCCGGAGAAAACCCACGCAGACAAGGGGAGAATTTGTAAACTCCACACAGAAAGGACCTGGAACGGCCTAGGGTTCAAACCCAGGACCTTCTTGCTGTGAGGCAACAGTGCTAACCACTGGGCCACTGTGTCGCCCCCTCCCAAAAAACAAAACAAAACAAAAACAAACCTAAAATCTACAAAAGGGACTGCATCTGTATATAACAGAATAGATAATGAAGTTTCCAGGTTCTAATTATAAAAGAATGAGATTCCATCTGTCACACAGAAGAGATCAGAACCAGAGCTCAGATCTGCAGCTTACATCCAACTCACCCTATCATGGAGTTTCTCTACAGATTTGTAGAGGTTGAGAAGCCTGGATATAAAAGAGCAGCCCTGGGGAAAACACATTGCAACATTACGATACCCAAGCATGATTTTAACTAGATTGATGTTGCTACCTGCTGGGATTTGGCTTCTTAAATTGGGGGAAATTGCAGAAGAACAAGGAAAGAAACGACCTCCGCGGGACTTGTGATGCCATCGATGCTCACTGGAGTGATGTCATTGCTCAGCGTTGCCAGCACTGCCCCGCGGCCGAGGAGAAAAACGGGCTGGCTGCGCCTGGAAAAAATTGAAGTTTTCCACGAACAATGCAAAAAGCTCTTCATGGGTGGATCCAACTGAAGCTGAAATATTTTAAAACAAGGCTTCCAGGAGCCTGGGCACTGGTCATTCCCTAATGCTGGGAGTATTTGAATTTTACTTGTCAGACGTGAGCTCCGGCAAATGGAAATGGCGCTCTCTTCACAAGTGCCTTCCTCTGCTTTAGATCGCTGATGCTGTGAATCTGCCATGGACGGAGAGCGACATGACAAGCAGCAGGGTAGGTTGCAGTGCATACACCAACAGCCTGCTCATTCTCATTATGGCGAGCTTGCAGAGGCTGCAGGAAGGGTACGCAGGCTAACACAGCTTAAACAAGGTGCCCTGTATGAGATTTACCACTTTAATGCATAAGAAGGAATCAGCTGAGCCATCAGCTGATGTGGGTTGGCTTTGAGATCAGCTGCTACTAGCTGATGTAGCTGGGATTGTGAGCCGAGTTTGACAGTGCGGTCTGCCTGAACTAACACTATGTTCAATTTGTGTTGGGACATGTTTTAGATAAAGGGGGAAAAAAGGCCTTGGAGACACAGATACATGTGGAGGGGGCTTCTCTGCCCCTAGTCTACAATACCCTTAACTCCCTGCTCAACTCACAGGTGATCTCAACCCACCTTTTCACCTTTGCTGTGCTCAGTATTGGTTACAGCACTGCTGTATCCGGTGAAGCAATTTCGCCCTTAAAATAGCCACAGATTTTTTTTTTTTACTTACTAATGCCCAAGGGGGAATTCTTTCTCTGCATTTAACCCCTCCTAGCTGTGTAGCCAGAAGCAGTGGGCAGCCGCCATGCGGCATCCGGGGACGAACTCCCGTTCATCCTGCCATGCCTCAGTCAGGGACACGGACAGGTGTATCAACCCTAACATGCATGTCTTTTTGATGGTGGGGGAAACCGGAGCATCCGCAGAAAACCCAGCGCAAACACGGGGAGAACATGTAAACTCCACACAGAGGATGACCTGGGATGACCCCCAAGGTTGGACAACCCTAGGGTTCGAACCCCGGACCTCCTTGCTGTGAGGTGACAATGCTAACCACTGGGCCACCGTGCTGCTGGAACTGAAGTTCATCCACTCGTGTGGGACTGTGCACATCACATGCATCTAGAGCAGACATGGGCAACAGGCGGCCTGTGGGCCACATTCGGCCCCCGTCCTCACTCAGTACAGCCCGCGGGTCAATTTCCAAACATCAATAAAACACAATGTATTGATATTTACAAACCAAATATCAATAAATTGACGGGTTTCACAGGCGTTGGAAGCAAGCCGGCTATTTGACCACATTTGAAACGGATCCCAATTGTAATTATACTGTCCACTGATAGAGGGCGCTCCCTCAAAACACAAGAGGCCTGTAGCGAAACAACTGCTTGCACATGGTCTTGGCGGGCCTGTTCCACAACGATACAAACAAAAACAAAACTTGACCTAGAGAACCGTGTCTTCAAGGCAAGATGGGAAACAGAAGATCTTTTTACAGAATTCATAGGCAAACCTGTGTTTAGTGTGCCTGGAAACAAAATCAGCCATGAAGGATTTCTACTTGAGTTGCCACTACAATACCACACACAAAGACAGATATGGAATGTACACTGGAGGTGCCAGAGCCGCTATCATCACTGACCTCAAAGGAAAAATACACCGACAGCAGAGCCTTTTTACCAAAGCCACGTCTACAAAGGAGTCCTCTCTCAAGGTGTCTTATGCGGTTTCCCTTGAGCTTGCTAAATAAAAGAAGCCCTTGTCAGATGGCGGCACAGTGAAGCTATATGGCTAAAGCTTTTGGAGAGAACACGATTAGGAACTTTGAAATGGTCCCTCTGTCCCGTCGCAGTGACACGATGAATTTTTGACATTCAAAATCATGTCGAGAGAAAGCTAAAACAAGTCATGCATGACTGCAAGTACTTCTCCTTAGCGTTGGATGAGAGTACAGACATGACGGATGTAAGCCAGCTTCTCATTTACACAAGAGCCATTGATAGGTCATTTGAAGTGCACGAGGAGTTATTGAAATTGGTGTCTTTGCATGACACTACCAAGGACAAGGATGTTTTCAACGCAGTTAAAAGTGTTTTAAGTGACCACGGGGGTTCTGACAAGCTTTCAGCTGTTGGTACCGATGGCGCACAACCAACGTGAGGAAGACGCACTGGATTCGCCGGGCTCCTCCAACAGAGTGGTATTGACTGTCCAATATTGCACTGCCTCATACATCAGGTGGGTCACGTTATTGCTAGCTAGCTATTAATATATGGTTATGAATGTGGGTTTTCTTTGTGAGAATTGTTATCATAGGCTAAACCCTACTTTATTTGGATCTTACAGGAGGCCCTCTGTGCCAAGACAATGAACTTCAGCCATGTCATGGATTTATTTATCAAGTTCACCAATCTCACTCGAGGGGAGAACAGGTCTCTCAATCATAGGAAGTTTGTAGCCTTTTTGGATGAAGCGAGTGCTGCTTATGGGGATTTACAGATGCACACTGAGATCAGATGGATGAACCGCAGGAAGTGCTTGGTACAGGTTTTTTTGTGCTGCACACTGAAATCCCAGTGTTCTTGGAGGACAGCATTTGATGTGATGCAAGTGCTTATTGCAGTAAACTCAAGAGGTACAGATATTCTCTGCTGCATGGCCTTCCTTGCGGATATAACCTCGCATCTTAATCACCATAATATGCAGTTGCAGGGAAGAGGCCAAACTGTGTCGGATCTCTACGCACACATGAATGCATTTAAGCATAAATTAGCCCTGTTCAAAGAAGGCTTTTCATCTGACCATCCAAATGTGACACACTTTCCTGCCTGTGAAGAGATGCATAAAGTTGTCCTGAATGTGAGAAAACATTTCTGGAGTACAATGCAGACATAGAAACACTGCGGCAGCAGTTCGAGGAACACTTTCAGGATTTCCACGCCACGGTGCCACGAACTGCGTTATTCACTGACCCCCAGTCAGACCCCCTTCTTTCAAGCAAAGCGCAACGAGAGAGGAATTTCATTTTGGAGACTACCACCCGAGTCCTGCTTTCCACTCCTCAGGGATTTTGCCCCGTCAATGTCCAGCATGTTTGGGAGCAGTTTCTCAACAATGAAGCACATGAAGTCAAAAGAGAGAAACAGGAGAGGCCATAAGTATCTCATTAAGCCAGAACTTTATACCGATCCACCTGTGGGTGAGTTTCAGTGGCTTCATCAGTGTGTGTGAATGTGAGGAATACATTATAAAAAGGCGCTTCGAGTGCTTTCATACAATACATTGAGACAATTCATAAAATAAATTGGGACATCCAATTTATTTTATGTATTTATCCGTATTTTGTGTAAAGCACTTCATAACTATGCATTTAAAAGTGATATATATATATATATATATATATATATATATATATATATATATTGCATGGCTTTTTTTGCTTGCTTGAGTGGTTGGTAGACTAGAGAAGCGCTATATAAAATGCAGTCCATTTACCATTTTATAATTCTGAGCTAAACGCATCTTTATTTGAAACATGTCATGGAATGGGAGGGCAGGGTAAAATGCACTACGAACATGAATATTAGTTGTTGCACTTAGTGTGAATGTTAACTTTTGTACCATGATTGACTGATGATTTTTGAGACCCCATTGCACTGGAATGTGGACGTTTTGTTTGTGTTAAGCTCATTAAATAGCAATGTTGGTATAATAAAGTTTGATTATGCGTCCAGGTAGCGTGGTGGTCTATTCCACAGGGATCGCTGGTTCAAATCCGTGTCCTCCGGCTTGGTCGGGCGTCCCTACAGACACAATTGGCCGTGTCTGCGGGTGGGAAGCCGGATGTGGGTATGTGTCCTTGTCGCTGCGCTAGCGCCTCCTCTGGTGGTCGGGGCGCCTGTTGGGGGGGGGGGACTGGGGGGAATAGCGTGACCCCCCCCATGCGCTATGTGCCCCTGGCGAAACTCCTCACGGCCAGGTGAAAAGAAGCGGCTGGCGACTCCACATGTATCGGAGGAGGCACATGGTAGTCTGCAGCCCTCCCCGGATCGGCAGAGGGGGTGGAGCAGTGACCGGGATGGCTCAGAAGAGTGGGGGTAATTGGCTGGATACAATTGGGGAGGAAAATTCAAAACTCTTTCTCCCCAACCTGTGTGTCGGACAACAAGGATTCTGATCGCTGCGTGAGCGTGATCTCAAGTAAGGCTGTGATCTGGACCAGATTTAGCTTTAGTGGTGTCGTGGCAGAGTAGTCAGTGTTACACAGGCCAGGTGTTAGTCTAATTTTGTTCCCTTTAATTTCTCTTTTAATAATAATAATAATGCATTTTATTTGTGGGCGCCTTTCAGAGCACTCAAGGACACCTCACAGAACATAGTAAAAAACAAGCAGCACTGTATCCGACAGCATAAAATCAAAACAAAGCAGGGTAGACAATAAAAAGTTAACACAACGGATAAGTATAAAATCATCATCTGCACAAAACTCAGTGGAGTGTGGATCAGACTGAATATGCCAGTTTGAAAAGGTGCGTTTTGAGATGGGATGTGAAGGTTGAAAGAGAGTCAATGTTGTAAATGTCTTGTGGGGGAAGAGTTCCATGGGGGGGGGGGGGGGGCTCTAGACCCCATGGTAGTCAAGCGGGCTGATGGTGTAGTGAGTTGGAGAGCAGAAGAGGATCTGAGAGTGCGGGGGGGGGGGGGGGGGTGGATGGATGTGAAGGAGTTCAGACAGATATGAAGGAGCTAGGTTATGAAGGGCCTTAAAGGTGAGGAGCAGCACCTTGAAGTCGATACGGTATTTAACACGGAGACAATGGAGTAGCTGAAGAACAGGAGGGGCTTTTGTTTGAATCTTACCTTGCTTGAGAAAAGTACTATTGTTTGAATTCATTTGCTATTCAGTTTCGTACACTGACCCACAGAGTTCGCTAGACAGTCTCCTTTCCTTTTGTTCAACTCCTTACTTTCATTTTTGCGTTTGCAGATTTCCTCTCCGTCTCCCTCTCACCCCTCTTTGTCTTAACCTTATCACACTCATTTTTGGATTTTCCCCTCTTTTTCTCCCCAGTTGTAGCCAGCCAATTACTCCACTCTTCCGAGCCGTCCCCAGTCGCTGCTCCTCCCCCTCTGCTGACCCGGGGAGGGCTGCAGACTACCACATGCCTCCTCCGATACATGTGGAGTCGCCAGCCGCTTCTTTCCACCTGACAGTGAGGAGTTTCACCAGGGGGACAGGCACCCTGACCGACCAGAGGAGGCGCTAGTGTAGCGACCAGGATACATACCCACATCCGGCTTCCCACCCGCAGACACGGCCAATTGTGTCTGTAGGGACGCCCGACCAAGCGGAGGGTAACAAGGGGATTCGAACCGGCGATCCCCGTGTTGGTAGACAATGAAATAGACTGCCACGCTACCCAGACGCCCCTGACCTTATCATGCTCTCATCTCTGCATGCCATCTTGACTGCACGACTTCACGCAACCTCCCAGACACGCCTCCTTCCAGCATACACACACATGCACACACACGTCCCGCCTCTCCAGTGCACGGCAGCACGCACACACACGCGCACACAATTTGCACAGCCTCGCTACCTCACATCACCTTTTGTGCCCTGATCATCACGTTGCAGCCCAATTATTGATTTTAACTAATTAGTATGAGTCGAGTTTCCCTTTTCTTTAATTGATTGTTCTCGTAATTGTTTCCACTGAAGTCGTCGTCCTTCCTGTTGTGTTACACTACTCGCTGATGCAGCCCTCTGCCAACCAAGTACTCCAGTTGGTGCCACATTTGTTATTCCGTCAGTCTGAACGGCGCAGTTATAGCTGTTGAGCACCAGAATTAATCGTCGATAAATTTATGAGACTGGCGCATGAGGGCGGATTTGATTATTCCATCAACTTTAGTAGTTTAATTATAAAATATTAGTCCAAAATTACCGGTTAATAAACTTGTGAGACTGATTTGAGAACCCAACTGCACCCCACATATGGACCCAAGTTAACAGATAACACGGACACTCAAGCGTACTGTACAGTACGCCCGACTCCATACATAGACCAAGATAAAAATACAGAGCTTGACACACACACACACACACACACACACTATATATATATATATATACACTACCGTTCAAAAGTTTGGGATCACATTGAAATGTCCATATTTTTGAAGGAAAAGCACTGTACTTTTCAATGAAGATAACTTTAAACTAGTCTTAACTTTAAAGAAATACACTCTATACATTGCTAATGTGGTAAATGACTATTCTAGCTGCAAATGTCTGGTTTTTGGTGCAATATCTACATAGGTGTATAGAGGCCCATTTCAAGCAACTATCACTCCAGTGTTCTAATGGTACAATGTGTTTGCTCATTGGCTCAGAAGGCTAATTGATGATTAGAAAACCCTTGTGCAATCATGTTCACACATCTGAAAACAGTTTAGCTCGTTACAGAAGCTACAAAACTGACCTTCCTTTGAGCAGATTGAGTTTCTGGAGCATCACATTTGTGGGGTCAATTAAACGCTCAAAATGGCCAGAAAAAGAGAACTTTCATCTGAAACTCGACAGTCTATTCTTGTTCTTAGAAATGAAGGCTATTCCATGCGAGAAATTGCTAAGAAATTGAAGATTTCCTACACCGGTGTGTACTACTCCCTTCAGAGGACAGCACAAACAGGCTCTAACCAGAGTAGAAAAAGAAGTGGGAGGCCGCGTTGCACAACTGAGCAAGAAGATAAGTACATTAGAGTCTCTAGTTTGAGAAACAGACGCCTCACAGGTCCCCAACTGGCATCTTCATTAAATAGTACCCGCAAAACACCAGTGTCAACATCTACAGTGAAGAGGCGGCTGCGGGATTCTGGGCTTCAGGGCAGAGTGGCAAAGAAAAAGCCATATCTGAGACTGACCAATAAAAGAAAAAGATTAAGATGGGCAAAAGAACACAGACATTGGACAGAGGAAGACTGGAAAAAAGTGTTGTGGACGGATGAATCCAAGTTTGAGGTGTTTGGATCACAAAGAAGAACGTTTGTGAGACGCAGAACAAATGAAAAGATGCTGGAAGAATGCCTGACGCCATCTGTTAAGCATGGTGGAGGTAATGTGATGGTCTGGGGTTGCTTTGGTGCTGGTAAGGTGGGAGATTTGTACAGGGTAAAAGGGATTCTGAATAAGGAAGGCTATCACTCCATTTTGCAACGCCATGCCATACCCATTGGACAGCGCTTGATTGGAGCCAATTTCATCCTACAACAGGACAATGACCCTAAACACACCTCCAAATTGTGCAAGAACTATTTAGAGCAGAAGCAGGCAGCTGGTATTCTATCGGTAATGGAGTGGCCAGCGCAGTCACCAGATCTGAACCCCATTGAGCTGTTGTGGGAGCAGCTTGACCGTATGGTACGCAAGAAGTGCCCATCCAACCAATCCAACTTGTGGGAGCTGCTTCTTGAAGCGTGGGGTGCAATTTCTCCAGATTACCTCAACAAATTAACAGCTAGAATGCCAAAGGTCTGCAATGCTGTAATTGCTGCAAATGGAGGATTCTTTGACGAAAGCAAAGTTTGATGTAAAAAAAATCTTATTTCAAATACAAATCATTATTTCTAACCTTGTCAATGTCTTGACTCTATTTTCTATTCATTTCACAACATATGGTGGTGAATAAGTGTGACTTTTCATGGAAAACACAAAATTGTTTGGGTGATCCCAAACTTTTGAACGGTAGTGTATATATATATATATATATATATAGAGCGCAGAGACACATCAATCAATGTCCAAATGAGTTGTGTTGAGATGCTGCAGGTTCAGTCATCTGTCCTAACAGCGCGGCGGTCCCCGGCTGTACAGCTAAGCACTTTCCTTTTACCTTTTCCAATTACCAGGCAGACGGAGAGAAAATGGTGGCCTTATTGCCGTTTTGCAGTAACTGAACCAGGCTGTGCCCCCCCTACCCCCCAGCACCACTGGAAAAAGGATAAGGAGCCGAGTCTGGGAGTCAAAGAGCCTCTCAGGGATTCCCATCAACCATCTTTGAAGCCGCTCACAATCAATATTTTCTAAAAGTCCTCTCGACCCGATAGGAGAAAAATGAAACAAACACCGGAAAACGCAGCGGTCACTGCTGCTCTTTAATCAGCTCCAGACTTTTAAACAAAAACAACAAATGCATTCGCACCCCCCCCCCTTGTTACCCCTCCCAATTGTACTTGGCAAATTACCCCATTCTCCCGAGCCGTCCCGGTCGCTGCTCCACCCCCTCTGCCGATCCGGGCGGGGCTGCAGACTACCACGTGCCTCCTCCGATACACGTGGAGAAGCCGGCCGCTTCTTTTCACCTGACGGTGAGGAGTTTCACTGGGGGGGGGGGGGGCATAGCAAGTGGGAGGATCATGCTGTTCCCCCCAGCCCCCCCCCCGAACAGGTGCCCCCGACTGACCAGAGGCGGCGTTAGTGTGGCGACCAGGACACACACCCACATCCGGCTTCCTGCCCACAGACATGGCCAACTGCATCTGTAGGGACAGGTAACACGGAGATTCGAACCGACGATCCCCGTGTTGGTAGGAAACGGAACAGACCACTACGCTAGCCTGGACGCCCTATTTGCAAACATTTTTGTCTGCCAACAGATTCTTCCCAAAATCTTCTCGGGTCTCTTCACCTTTTATCCAGGGTGGTCTCGAAGGTCAAACGATGCATACTGCAAACCAGTGAGTGGGAGAGCCCTTAAATCAAATCTTGGTTTTGTTGTGCTTCACCGGAGAGACAACAAGAAATGCTGAGGAAAGAGATTACATTACTGTACATGACCAACACTCCCACATGCATTATACAGAACATGAAGTTCTAACGATAGCCAGCTGCAGACAATACAGAATAAAAACTGCTAAAATATAAATTGCCCTTCGTGCTTCTGACCGGCCCTTTGCTCATTTGCTAATCCCTTTATCGTTTAGTGACACAACACTTCATCTTCTTCTGCAGGGTTGAACTCCGCGCATCGATTTGACTCGTGAAACTACTTTCATTACTTGGTGAAAAATTCAGAATCCAGAAGTCCAACTCTGCCAGGTAAACCGAAGCATTGTAAAAAGTCCTTCCGAGTCTGCATTGTTTATCCCCCCCCCCCCCCAGGACTTCCTCCATGCCTGTCTGCCTTATATCTCACTGTTTTTCCAGGGCATCGCATCCACTCCAGGAGCCATCTGTGCCCATCTTCATTAAAAGTCGGCACCGGTCTCCAGAGGCCGATTTACTCAGCATTACGGTACATGATGAAAATTCAGCCCAAAAACCCCGCCACCGTTTTCAAATCGAGGGCCTGGCTGAGCGCGGTTGTACATTCTCAGATCGACACATCTGAAATATTCAAGTCACACAACCCTTAAACAAGCACTCGTGCTTATTCGCTTATGCAAATGTGCCACAAATGTGTGTTGTGAGTCATCGGCCCGAGGCTGTATTTCAGTTTTCTAGCACTTAGGAGCCAATACGACTTCCAATAATGGACATGGAACTAATTAAATCGCAAAGCCTTAGTCATCTGTCTGGATTTTGACACGCTACAGTTCAGGTCAAGCCAGAAGAAGAAAAAAAAAGCATGTTAATTTTTCATATCACATTTTATTATTAAAAGCGTCAACTTAAACGTGGAAACGAGACTGCGAGTGTGTCAAGCCACTTTTATTTGTATAGCCCATTATCACAAATTTGCCTGAAGGGGCTCGACAGCAACACAACATCCTGTCCTTAGACCCTCGCATCGGATAAGGAATGACTCCCTAAAATAAAAACCCTTTAACGGGGAGGAAAAAATAGGCAGAAACCTCAGGAAGAACAACAGAGGAGGGATCTCTCCCCCGAGACGGACAACGCGCAATGGATGTTGTGTAACAAATGTGATGCAAGGAATATGATGACCAAACTACATAGAAATCCACCAAAACTAAATAAATGAATCACCCCCTGTTGTTCCAAAACTGGGTTTGGGTGCACAGTTTATACGCTGGATCCCTTGTGTGGAAATTGAGGAATCCCATCCGGTTTTTTGACATCCGGTTCTGGACTTTGTTAATTTAACCACTTCTAAATTCACATCTGTACACTATCCGAAATGCCACGCTAGAAGAAAAACAACACCCAGGCTCTCCATTTCAACGGTGCCAAATGCAGACAATATAGAGTCTCTCTGAGTGGAGATGTCCACGGACATGTGATCGGAAATCTCTTCCCTTTATGCACTTCAGCAGAAGACTGGTATTTACCGAAGCCCAAGTGACTTCCTGTCTTTGGCACCAACACTGGGTGTCCCTAACTGGGAAGCGACCACATACTTTAACCTTCAGTTTATCACTGTGCCGTGTCCCCAAACCAGCATTCGGCAGAACCAACTGCGACCGTCTGACCGCATGTTTATGCCAGGAAAGGACAGAGTCAACCTGCCCTGCTGCGGACACCGAGTCCTCGGTGTGAGTATCGCTGGGTAAAAAGCGGGCCCCCTACGGCCCTCTTGCCAAGCCTTTATCCCTCTGACTTGCCAAACAAATTGCTCCCAACAGCTGTTGCGCAATCTGCCTGCTGAGCTGGGTTGTTGCACACGGCCGCCGCTGCCGCCATCTCCTCCACTGCTGCGATCCTGCTCAGACACCATAAGGCCGGCCATACGGGGAGCACCAGCCAGCAGAGACAGCCAGACGTCTGGACCTCAACTGCATTTACCAAATGGTGGCAGAGTAACAGATTCGGTTATTATTGATCCGAAAGGGGGCAATTATGCGGCGATGCTGCACTGCCATTTCTGTTGGGTAATAATGTGTTTCAATCGCTGCAATTTTATGCAAAGCGCATATTACCGTAATGCGTTGTTGTTCTGTGTTTATGGCAAACTGCCGAGCCAGACGCAAATTGGGGGGCTGCGTTCAAGAAGCGTTGTTTTACAATGCTGTAACTCCAAACACAGGATTTGTAGCCCAAACTGTTGTGCGGGCTCAACAGTAGGATCTTCAGGGCCAAGGACATTTTGAAGGATCTTCAGGTGATGGAGGCGAGACACCGCAAAATCTTTCCTACAGCAATTCCAAAGGATGTTCTTCTCTCTCTCCATTAGAAATTATGGATATTGGGAATAAAGTGTTGTGAGGCACACACCATTCCTAATCCTCGCACTGTTGTAGCACGCTAAATCAAATGCGTAGCTGAAACCAGCCTTGTGTGTACTGGTTGATATGTTTTAATGATGCCCCACGGGGATGGTGGATGGATAGCACTCTGCTTTAACGCTCTCAAGTCTCATTCCAAACACACTACTCCCGGAGAAGACCTCTTCTATTCCCCCCTTTTCAATCCGTATCCCATTTCATTGTCTTTCTCCATCTTGCCTCACACCATCTTCAAGCGCTCCATCTCTTGACCCCATCCATTCCCTGCGTTGACCTCTCCCCCTATTGGCCTTCATGCCGATCCCGTCCACAGCTCCATCTTCCTCTCCTCATTCCACCATCAAGTGCTCTTCTTCACAGAAAACCTCTCCACAACATCCCCGCCTTTTTTTTTTTAACCTTCCTTGTGTTTTCCGTCTCCGTCTTCCCCTCCTGTCCTCTGTTTTGGCAGGCAGATGGTGTTTCAAATGCACCGCCTACACAACTTTGATAACTGCAATTCTGCATCTCGTGTAGACCGCTGAACCTGGGAGGGGGAGGTGTTTCATGCAATTAGAGTGAGGTGAGATGGCCACAGATGGACATGTTGTGACAAAATGCACATTACGTTACGTCTAATCTTGCCCTGACCCACGCTTGGAGATACTTCTTGGCCCCACCAAATATTGTGCGTAGTAAAATAAATGAAAAAATTTTAAAAATAAAAACCGAAAACGCTGAGCATCGACAGTACATAAGAAAACAGAAGCATTTTTTCAAAGAACTTAGGTTTTCTTTTTCCTTCTTTTCCCCCCCCTCCACAAGTTTACACCTAGCTGGCATTTCAGTGGCGCTCCATAGGTGGCGCTGCTTGTGGACGTGACGTTCAAGGGATCCTACGAAACCTTTCATGGATGGTAAAATCATCACTTTTCACATCTGGGAACGAAAAGTAATTCTGTTCTGAAAGCACAGAGTTGTCCCTGTCATGTTTGTCTTCCATTTCTTTCACCTTTGAGGGGAGAAATATTAATAGCCAGGCTCGGGCTTACGAGCCTGGCTCGTCTCATAATGTATTTGAAGTGACAGTACCAGGGCCGTAGTCAACACCTGCTCAGTCACGCAAAGGTGCTCTTGTCCTCTTGTAAAAAAGAAATCAGTATTTCACTCAATTCCTCCTATAACTTTTCTTATTTATTTATTTTTAATACAAGGGTCAAAACTGCCCTACCTTGTCATTACGTACAGGACGAGTAATCGGGGCAGGCTAGGCTAACTGCTAGCCCATCAGACCGGCGGTTCCGACAGTCATCCTGGCTGGCGTTTGTTCCCTTGTACAGTGATTTTTTTATTTTTTATTTTAATTTTTTTGTTTTGGCTATACGTGTTGGTTTGAGTATGTGTGTTCTTGCAGTTTTTGGATGTGTTTTTGTCTGTTTGTTGTACTGCTGTGGGCCGGGGCAAACGGCATCTCGTTTCACTTCATGTGTACAAGTACATGAGGTGAAATGACAAATGAAGTGTTCCTGGTTCCGGTTTATTCTCTCTTCTCACTTCCAAAATAATCAATCTGTGTCGGAACCATTTTCACTCAACCCCACGAACAGAAAAAATAAAAAAGTCGACGCTAAGGGGGCTAATTTACCCCATCCACATGCAAAAAGAGACGGGCTTTGCCGGAAAATACTACATTCTCCAACTGTGTTCAGCTCCACATTTTGGTGTTTCTCAAAGCCAGTGGAGGATTTCTTTCTGCGCACACGTTTGTCGAATAAATGAATTTAAGGCATTTATAAGCACAAAAACACTGCAAATCTGGGGTGTCCGGGTAGTATGGCGGTCTATCCGTTGCCTGCTAACACGGGATCGCTGGTTCGAATCCCCGTGTTACCTCCGGCTTGGTCGGGCGTCCCTACAAACACAATTGGCCGTGTTTGCGGGTGGGAAGCCGGATGTGGGTATGTGTCCTGGTCGCTGCACTAGCGCCTCCTCTGGTTGGGTGGTGCATATGTTCGGGGGAAGGGGGAACTGGGGGGAATAGCGTGATCCTCCCATGTGCTACATCCCCCTGGTGAAACTCCTCACTGTCAGGTAAAAAGACGTGGCTGGCAACTCCACATGTATTGGAGGAGGCATGCGGTAGTCTGCAGCCCTCCCCGGATCGGCAGAGGGGGGACGGAGCAGCGACCGGGATGGCTCAGAAGAGTGGGGTAATTGGCCAAGTACAATTGGGGGGGGGAGGGGGGGGGTAAAAAAAAACAACAAAAAAAAACACTGCAAATCTAAACAAATCCGAGTCTCTAGATCCCATATGAATAACAGAAATATCCTTTTCAAGACTCATTCACTCGTCAAAAACTGAATACGTAAGATTATTTATCATGATTTAAGAATACTTATCATGAATTAACTAAACTGGGTATTTCAACCTAAAAGGAGCATTGTTAGAAGTAAAACAGAAGCTTTTGCTGCAGCAGCTTCGACGAACAATTGCCTGGATAATTTAATAAGTTACGCTTCAAACTGGAATACCTTAAAATCAATGCAATTTAACTCGTTTCAAGATTTCTGGACTTTCAGGTAAACAGACCGTCTTGTTTCAGGAAATTTTGGGTTAGGGTTGAAATTTCTTTTAGTACTGGAAGACTATTTTGTTTTTTTTGGGGTTTTTTTGAGGGGGGGGGGGGTTCTTACTTGAACAAGCTAAATTATGTATGTTACACCTTTGACACAATTTTTTGCAGTGTATGTTCCTATGGACATGAGCTGTTTTCCATAAACATAATTCATAAATTCCTTACATTCAACTGTCCAGTCGACCAGAAAGGAAGTCCGTGTGGAAATAGAATTGCAGACTTAAAAAAAAAAAAGAAAAGCACATCACAGCAAAAACTTATAATGGTGTGGCTGCTCTATTTTCCAGCATCACAGTCTGTGTCCTGTGATGAAACTGTTTTCTTCTCCCTTCCATCAGCATGAGCAATTTCCAAATAAACACAATAAAACACGGATGCCTGAGTTCTGACTCTCAGCCATGGACAATTCTGGCTGTTTAATATTATTAGAATGCAACAACGCATTTCATTTTGGAAAGCTACTTTGAATTTCTCCGTCTGCAGAACCAGATAATCAATAGACCAATGAAACAATAATTATAATAATAATCATAAACTGCCCTTTTGCATAGACTAAAGTTAAGACCACCGCTGTAAAACAAGCTGCATCCTTTTTCTGAGGATGTGGGTACAGAAGACGTTTCATTACTGAAAATAGAGGCGAAATGGAAATAGAAAAACAAGCTGAGCAGAAACATCGAAACATGTGGTAGATTAGAAAAGCCCTTGTAGAAGTGCCGACCGCGCAGTTCACAGCAAGACTTTTGTGGGTTCGAGCCCCAGGGTAGTCCAAACTTGGGGGTCGTTCCCGGGTCGTCCTCTGTGTGGACTTTGCATGTTCTCTCTGTGTCTGCGGTGGGTTTCCTCCGGTTTCCTCCCACAGTCCAAAGACCTGTAGGTCAGGTGATCGGACATACTAAATTGTCCCTAGGTGTCAATGTGCATCAGCCCTGCGTGATGGCCTGGCAGCCTGTCCAGGGTGTCTCCCCGCCTGCCGCCCAATGACTGCTGGGATAGGCTCCAGCATCCCCGTGACCCCGAGAGCAGGACAAACGGTTTGGATAATGGATGGATGGAATGACATTTCCCCATGGGGTTTAATAAAAAATATTTTTTTAAAAAACCAAAAAAACATTTCCTCTGGGTTTCCTCTGGGTGCTCCAGTTTCCTCCCACAATCCAAACATGTAGGTCAGGTGAATCGGCCGTACTAAATTGTCCTTAGGTGTGTGTGTGTGTGTGTGGGGGGCCCCTATGATGGCCTGGCGGCCTGTCCAGGGTGTCTCCCCGCCGGCTGCCCAATGACTGCTGGGATAGGCTCCAGTATCCCCGCAACCTGACTTCGGATAAGCGGCTTGGATAATGGATGGAAAAACAAATAAAATTAGCTGTGGCAGTCCTCCGTAGATCCCTTATATCAACCAACAGCAATCTTCCTCTTTGAAAAAGAGGAAGAGACATTTGATTTAAAGTCGCAATGCTGCATAATATAGTCATATTTAACATTCATGACATGTGCATTCTGACAGTTTTCCATAATTTAACGTCCCCGAAATGGCACTGTAATCTTGGGTGGGAAATTAAAAACTGCAAACTTGCAAAATCTGACGGTACTGTTCCTCGTAACTCGCCGTCTGTACACGATCCTCTGTACTCGTGCATGGCCGGTCAATACGGGACTATATCTCTACCCTTGCAAAAGGCAGGGGGTTGTATGCCCTTATGTGTCATGTGTAAAACAAAGGAATTTTGACCCCCGGTACCTTCCATGCCTGTCAGGAGGGGGGGGGCGGTCACAGAGGTTAATGAGAAACTTAACGGCAACGTCAGGAACTTCCTGTCCGGGTTCATGTGCAAGGTAATGGGGATGCTGTCACAGATAATTACAGACTCACGTGAAGTGAGTAATGTATCTGAGAATGTGACGTTGTTTAAAGGATCCAACCGAAATGCCAAAATCACCTCAAAAACCGTCTTCCATCTTTTTATTTTTTAACAGAAAGTCTTATCCTTAGGTGTTCTGCGTATTTTCAGACGACGTCAAGACTATTCAAAGCAGGTCCATATCAGCATATGTAACCTACATACCTCAGCACACTGTTATTTTTATTTGCCCTTGTACTTCACGGGTGCGAGCTGTACAACCAGTTAAATCTGCTCCTAATGCAGCCAACACGCTTTGAAGAAAGCTCACAATGTAGAGCTGACACCAGTGTCAGGGTGGTGGGCAAAGAGATGGTATCTTCTGCAAAGCCTTTCAGAATATGGCAGCATGTTGACAAGTTAAACACTTCCAATGCAAGATTATAATTCCTTCACATGATGTCGAAGTCAATCAAAAGCCGGTTTCACAGACCACATTGGGCTGAGGGATCTAGCCTGAACTGAAAGTATGTGGCTGAAGGGAAAATCTGTACTCTTCTTTTTTTTTTTTGTGGCTGGGCTTTAAGCTGTGTTCATCCTTTCTGGTCACATTTTAGGTTCCTGTGGAAATCCCTTTAGCGACTAGTGTTTCTCCTGGGCTTTGTGAGAAAGCAGCAGGCCTGTTGTACTTGTGTTACATAGCACAATTAAGCTAAAGAGGAAGTGACATTTGTTGGTTAGCTTTGGAAATTTCCTTAATGCAGGACAGAGGGTATATATATATATATATATATATATGTGTGTGTGTGTGTGTGTAAAACAGAGGGAATATATGTACAACAGGGTAGCACGGTGGCGCAGTGGTTAGCACGATCACCTCACAGCAAAATGGTCTTGGGTTCGAACCCTGGGTTAGTCCAACCTTGGTGGGTCATCCTGGGTCATCTTCTGTGTGGAGTTTGCATGTTCTCCCCGTGTCTGCGTGATTTCCTCCGGGGGCTCCGGTTTCCTCCCACAGTCCGAAGACATGTAGGTCAGGTGAATTGACTGTACTAAATTGTCCCTAGAAATGAATGTGTGTGTGTGTGTGTGTATATATATATATATATATATATATATATATATAGGCCCTGTGATGGCCTGGCGGCCTGTCCAGGGTGTCTCTCCGCCTGCCGCCCGATGATTGCTGGAATAGGCTCCAGCATCCCCGCGACCCTGAGAGCAGGGTAAGCGGTTAAGATAATGGATGGATGGAATATATGCACAATAGGATGCTATTGTGGTTGCAAGTATGAGACAACGGGCCTTGCTCAAAAACAAACTCTTACAGTTCTCTTCTGTGAGAAGTTAATGTCAGTTTCACCAAACGTTAGCCATCCGAATTGTTTCTCACACATGTTGAATGCAATTTGCTCATAAATTGAATGTGTAACCCAGTGAACCTTCAGTTAGCGTAGCTCAGGGGTGGCTAACCATGTGCCATGGAGAGCCATGTGTATGCAGGTTTTCATTGCAGCCGGACTCCACACCAGGTGATTTCACTGATCAGCAACCTCCAACCCAAGAGGAAGAACGTATCAGGGATATCACCTGGTGTGGAGTCCAGCTGCAATGAAAACCTGCATACACATGGCTCTCCATTGCACATGGTTAGCCACCCCTGAGCTACGCTAACGGAAGGTTCACTGGGTTACACATTCAATTTATGAGCAAATTGCATTCAATTGCATAGCTAATGCCATATGGTGGCTGAGTTTGAGTGCAATGTGCACAAAAAGAAGAAAAGAACAATTTGGGGGAGTCTGAATAGATAATCAGGTGCCACCTTTTCGTAGAGACTGTACGTATTGCCGTTATAACAGACATAAAGGTACAAAAATACTCTGCTGAAAGTTTTTCATAGGTAAAAAAAACACCAGTTTCAGTCATGTGAGTGTGCAGGGTGCAGGTGTTTTGTCTGTGTAAGAGAGGCTTGCTTTCCCTTTATTCCGCCTATCTGCATCTGCATTAATACCTGAAAAAGCATTCAAAGGATTTTTTTTTTTTTTTTAGGAACTGACAAAAATATAAATTCATTATCATCCAACATATAAGCTACAGCTTTGTGTACTTCAAGGTAACTGAACTGCCAAAAGCCTTTTATTGCCTGAATTTAGATATTAAATACAGGGGACTGTATCCTAAATCATCCAAAGCTGATTATACAGCCATCCATCCATCCATCCATCATCTGAACCGCTTATTCTGCTCTCTGGGTCACAGGGATGCTGGAGCCTATCCCAGCAGTCATTGGGCGGCAGGCAGGGAGACACCCTGGATAGGCCGCCAGGCCATCACAGCCCTCCCCCACACACACACACATTCATATCTAGGGACAATTTGGTACGGCCGATTCACCTGACCTACATGTATTTGGACTGTGGGAGGAAACTGGAGCCCCCGGAGGAAACCCACGCCGATACGGGGAGAACATGCAAACTCCACACAGAGGACGACCCCGTCGACCTGGGATGACCCACCAAGGTTTGATTACACCAGGGCTCGAACCCAGGACCTTCTTGTGAGGCGACCGCGCTTACCACTGCCCCACCATGCCTTCATGATTATACACGTCTATTGTATAATACATTATACATGGCTATTGTATAATCATGGCAGGTGGCGAGTATTGGGCCAGATGTCCTACTTGCCAAAAGGAGTGCGAAGCGGTGCGGTGGCCTCTCGCTTCCTGGAGTAGTGATCGCCGCAGGTCCATCACGACCTTAGCATATGGCCGCTCCTACCCAAATGTGTCCGCAGCAGCACCTTCTCACGGTACCTCCTATTTTTAAAAAGTCTGCTGCGGGGGCGACTGGGTTCCCGGCGGTATAACCGGGTGGGTTGATTGGACTCGTTAGCTTTGGTTGGCAGCCAATCTAGGAGAAGGACAACTCTGATTTCAAACCTGGGTAGATGAAGCTCGTTAGCCTGTCGGGCAGTTCATCTAGGAGAAGGAAAACTGATTTAAAACCTCTGCTGCCTGGCGGATATACTCGTCTACGGGAAAGGCTTCGGGAAGAAACCCTGAGGAAAAATCCGCATCCGTCTCCGTCGCCAGTCGCCTTGCTAGTCCTGCCACTGGTGTGGTCTCGGACAAGAGAGTGGGGTTGATGATGCGCGACTCTCCCTCACTTTAATCATCACGCAACTCGTCAGTCATCCATCACAGGATGACCAGATGGTCCTCGTCGCTGCGACGGATGAAATAACAACAAAAACAAACATGTCTATTAAAAGCTTTGTTGATTTAGGTCTAAATGGGCTTTTTGTGTTCCCCCATGTTAAAACCTGCCTTTCCGTGACGTGGCGACATTTGGGCTTATCTCACTTTTAACGACACGGTTGACCAACAGGGCAGTTGCGTGTATCTGGGGTTCGACAGGTCTGCAACACACTTCTGACCATACCAACAAGACATTGAACGAACGAAGGCTGCAAAGATTCCTCAAATAACTCGTGCTGACACTTCACAGACTCGCGAGTCCGAGCCGTTCTTGCATGAGGACCAGTGACTCGCGTGGAGCGTCGTCTGCAGCATCCTGCAAGAACAGCGGCGCCTCTTTAATGTACAGCCAGAAGTCGAATCCAACGTGATTTAGTGAACTTCGCTCCTGAACACTCGTCATGAAAACTGAGTAAGACGAAGCCCCTTGGGAAACGCCACTTGGTGAACGCAGCACAACACCGAAATCCGTCTCCGCGGTTTCCTCGACACGTCTCGTCCTCGTGAGGCTGCAACAGCCCGGCTAAAACAAAGGGCCGCGCCCCCTGCCGTCGTCTGAAGGCGAGCGCTCGTGGAAAGTCATTGTCGCGTTCTTCCCTGTTGTTTCTCTCTCACACAATCACCGCACGCCACTTGCCATCACGCTCTCAAGGGGTCGTGCATATGCAACACACACACACCAAAACAAACAAACACGCAACCATCCTCCACCCTATTCTCCATCAAAGCAGCAATTCAGAGCTCCTTTCTGAGCACTCTCACATCACCAACCAAACAGTTTTCCTTTTTTGTTTTTTGTCTGCAGATTTTGTCTCCTCGGGAAAACAGCCTCCCTGTCATTTGTCACTGCTCCCTTATCTTTGGCCGCTCCGTGTTCCCTAAGACCTCACTACAACTCAGGTTACTTCAGAGGCAGACTAGCCATTACTCCCCCCCCCCGCCCCCCGCCACTCTTCTCCCGCAATAACCGACTTCCTTCCTCGTCCCAGACAGCTCCGCAGATGATAAATCTCCCCCTGCGACTCTCCCCGGCTGCTGTTTTTCTTCCTAAATCTGACCGCCTGGTCTCAGATAGCAAACTGAAGAAGTATTACGTAGTCTAAGCCTGCTGGTGCGGCCTGTGAAACACGCAGGCAGCATTCAAAGGATTACAAGCCGCTGAGGATGGACCACATTCTCTCGCCCCCCCCCCCCCCCACACACACACACACAGGTGTACTCTTCTGCTCTCTGTAGGTGATTGCTGTCGGCGGCCATTGAAGCAATTCCCGCCTCTCTGTGCCTCGTGGAGTCTGACGACAGCATTATGCTACCAGATCTCTGTGGGGATGAGGACTCGCTGTCGGCTTAACATCATTTCTGCTACATTCTCTGATTGTCATGGACATTGTTAGACTTCGAGCAGCCAGGAAAAGGTGTTGGCTCAAGCTCTCCTTGTTGGTCTTCTCAAAGAAAATTGCAAAACTATACACACCACGATGCCCTCAATAATAATATGCAAAGAGGTCAGGGAATATTCTAGACACACATTTATTTATTCCCCCCCCCTTTTTCTCCCCAATTGTGTCCGGCGAATTACCCCTCTCTTCTGAGCCGTCCAGGTCGCTGCTCCACCTCCTCTGCCAATCCGGAGAGGGCTGCAGACTACCACATGTCTCCTCTGATACATGTGGTGTCGCCAGCCACTTCTTTTCACCTGACAGTGAGGAGTTTCGCCAGGGGAACATAGCGCGTGGGAGGATCACGCTATGCCCCCTAGTCCCCCCCTCCGAACAGGTGCTCCAACTGACCAGAGGGGGCACTAGTGTAGCGACCAAGACACATACCCACATCCTCCCGCAGACACGGGCAATCGTGTCTGTAGGGAGGCCCTACCAAGCCGGAGGTAACACAGGGATTCGAACCAGCGATCCCAGTGTTGGTAGGCAACGGAATAGACCGCTACGCTACCCGGACGCCCAGTCAGACTTGTTGACTTGGATGCTTGCTTATTCTTATGAGGTATTGGTGGTCTTTCTGGGTGGGGAAAGTGGAAGTTCAAGTCGAGTCGGATATAGTCATAAAGCCCTGAATTACAATTCAGTCCCAAAGGGCTTTACTCACAGTCACATTCTGTATAAAGTACGACACCCCCTACCCTTAGACCCTCGATATGGATGGGGAAAAACGCAACAGACAAAACTTGTCAGGGAAAAAAAAATGGAAGAAACCCCAGGAAGAAGAATACGGCAGGAATCCCTCTTCCAGGAGGGAAGGAGTGACTCAACCAGGGAGGGAGGTGTACTTTGCCAGACCAGCGAAACCAAACAACAAGCTGAAAGTGAGGGAAAACTGCAGAGGTTCGATCTTCATTGGCACGAACCAAACAACCAATCCTTTCACATTATAAGGGGTCATCCGATATCAAACATGTCGCTTATCGCAGCTCGACTTTGGTGGAACAATGCCAAATGTCTCTACTGGAGAGTCGAATACTACGTCAGGTATCAGTCAGCATGTCATACCGCCTCCACAGATGCCATCACAGACGGAGGTATGGCTCCATGCATCAACACCACTTCAGTGCCAACATGGAGCCCCGGAGAAAAGAGCGGCGCTCCCATACACACAGGAGACAAACTCAAGACAGACACACACTCACATCCAAACTATCTGCCCTCCCCGACAGCTACTCTCCAGACAGTAACTCGGTACGTCTGTGGCCTGAAGAAGAAGGCTGTAGCCGCTCTGTCTGTATACGCAGACGATCAACACCAAAATGTGTACAAAACGTAACAATACAAGCCTATAATTTTTTTTCCCTTTTGCGCCTGTGGCGATACGTGATGAATGCAGCGATATGCCAGAACTGCTCCAAATCCAAAAGATTATTTTGAAGTGAAACAGAGTCAGTAGTAATGTTGTGTCAGCATTTTTCCCACTGCCAAATGTGGTGTGATGTAGTACCTGTAGGTAAAGGTCTTCTGCAAGGTAGTATAATAATAATAATATTGATGATACTTCTAGGCTCGTTGTAACGTTGTTTAGAAAGGTGCGATGTAAGTTTTTTATTAATACTACTACTACCACCACTGCTGCTACCAGTAGTCATCCGTCTTAATGGGCTAAAACCCTTTCACGATGACACATAGCTCGTTATGGTCGTTTTATTACCTTCATTTGCATTCTTTATTATTATGACGACAAGAAGTAGTAGTGGTATGTTATTGTTGGGTACAGGAAGTGGTCAGAGGTCGAACATCATGCTTTGAGCTGCATTTATTTTTATCCAAGAAGCAAGCATCCATCTTTTAACCTTACACTTCGGTGAATACACTGAAATATAGTCATGTTTTTTTACTGCATGCAACGGGTGACAATTTTAGGGACATGTCATGGTACAGACAAAATAAAAAGTAAAAAACGTTTAAAAAGAACCATAATGCTTCATATATTAACCGTTATTTCATTCATTCATTCATCTTCAGCCGCTTCTCCGGGGTCGGGGTGGCAGCAAGCTAAGTAGGGCACTTCAGAGGTCCCTCTCCCCAGCAACACCCTCCAGCTCCTCCTGGGGGATCATAAGGTGTTCCCAGGCCAGATTGGACATGCAGTCCCTCCAGCGAGTTCTGGGTCTACCCCAGGGTCTCCTCCCAGTTGGACGTGCCCGGCAAACCTCCAAAGGAAGGTGCCCAGGAGGCACCCTGATCAGATGCCTGAACCACCTGAACTGGCTCCTTTCGATGCGAAGGAGCAGCGGCGCTACTCCCGAGCTCCCTGCGGATGTCCGAGCTCCTCGCCCTATCTGTAAGGCTGAGCCCAGACACCCTACGGAGGAAACTCATCTCAGCCGCTTGTATCCGCGATCTCACCGGATCACTACCCAAAGCTCACGACCATAGGTGAGGGTTGGAACCAAGATTGACTGGTAAATTGAGAGCTTTGCCTCCCGGCTCAGCTCCCTCTCCACCACAACGGTCCGGTACAACGTCCACATTACTGCACCAATCCCCAGTCACACATACAAGACTTACATACTTGCTAGAAGGACTGGATGATGGATACCATGCGATGATAGTGACGGGGAGAATAACGATGGAAATGGTGACAATTATGACGATAAGTTATGGTGTGTCGCGGTAATGAAATTAAGATAGCAGGACATCTTCACATGTCTCTGATGTCCTGGTATTCTTTCATAAATCATCCCAGTTTTCACCCGCCGCCCTTGTCTCGCTCTCAACTGCAGCCAGATCCTGAAGTTGATCAGGCCCCTATTTCAGAGTGTCTACAGGTAGTGCTATGGTTTAAACACATTATCATTCACTTCCTTTCACTCACATAGTGTAATGGTTATGGGAGACGGGAAAAAAAAAAGCGGTTTGTATCTGTTCCCTTTAAGTCTCGTATTGACTGTGCAATTTAATCTGGTGCACGGTGCGATGTGCCACGAGAATATGAAGGATTACTTTACGATGGATCTCAGAGGCGGATGAGTCATATGATGTTCATCTTAATAAATACTTCACCTTTAAGTACAAAAAATGCTTCACGGCATCAATCTTTGAGTAACCGAGTTTCGATGAGAGAAGAAAAAAAAAATTGACATGCAGATTAAGAACAGACATTTCTCTGACTTCCTGTCAGTAATACTGACAGATGTCCTCACACAAGGTAATACTGGTACTTTGGAAATAGTGATCGTTATAAATACTTCACCCACAGACGTAACGAGGCAGCGCCAGGTCCCAATGCAAGATGGTCAAAGCCCCGGCCTGCCCATCACAACCAGACGTAGCATGGCGTCATGTCAGTGGCGAATGAAAGAAGTGAAATCACGCAGCTTTAAAATGACCAGCAACAGTGAATTGCACTGCGCAGTTGATGCCTGAATGAAATGACTACCAGGAAAACAGACTGCCGTGCTACAGAAGAGGAGTCATAACAGCAAGGCCAAGATGGTGATAGAGTAGCCTACTTAACCACATCTGGTGTCGGAGCACCATGACAGATGAAAACATAAATCGGCGACGGCGCACCCGCACACTGACAATGGGACTCATGTCTGTGCATCGGCCATATTTTTTATTATGATATACTTTATTAATCCTCGCGGGGAAACTCTTCTCTCCATTTAACCCATCCTAGTTGTGTAGCTAGCAGCAGTGGGCAGCCGCCGTGCAGCGCCTGGGGACCAACTTCAGTTCGTCTTGCCATGCCTTGCTCAGGGGCACAGACAGGAGTATAAACCCTAACATGCTTGTCTTTTTGATGGTGGGAAGAAACCGGAGCACCCGGAGAGAACCCACCGCAGACACGGGGAGAACATGCAAACGCCACACAGAGCGCAATCTGGGATCGAACCGGCGATCTCCGTGTTGGTAGGCAACGGAATAGACCACTGTTCCACCCGGATGCCCATGGAGTAATTATTTATCTTTCTTCGCACGCTAAATGGGCAACTACTTTTCACTCAGTGGAAAGTAAAAACTAATCCGAAGCGTTTTATCTCGAGAGCTTTAAGAGCGGTGACCCACGCCAAGTTTTCCCCGAGAAACGTTTGACACCAGATTAGGCAACAAAACTGCTGGCGGAGTCCGAGAAACAGCAACACCTCCCTATCAAAAACACACCTGAACTGTGACGACGACAATACTGAACTAGATGCCACAGGAAAGCAGTTCAATAAACACTCAGTTCACAGCGGCTTAGTTTTCTTCCATGTTTAAGCAGAATTCAAGTACGTGCCGCGCTAAAACCTGCGGGGGGGGGGGGGGGGCAGTGCTCAGTCAAACTGCTGCTAGGAAACACGGGTGCATGCACGTGCAATGCACACAGGCACCGCATCAGCGGGGGCGGCCGAAAGACCGTACACACACAAAAAAATTATTAATTAAAAATATAACATGTAACTATATATTCTGATCCAAAATTCTCATCTAAGTATTAATATTTATAAATATTAAACTTTAAAAAAAACAAATAGGCCTATAACCAGAACTGTACACTGTACTTTTTGCGCCCCCGCTGATGCGGCACCTGTGTGCATTGCACCCTCTGCACCACCACGCCCCCGTTGCACCCCTGCATACATACATACATGCATACACAACATCTGTGTGATACTTTTGGCATCCTCTATTTTTGTGTGCAGCTTAAGCAAACACAGAAATACAACCCACTGGGTGGTAAACTCTCAAACACACACACACACACACACAGACACACACACACCACAGGTCTCTGCTGATTAAATGGGCAGGCAGTCTCCCTCGCCTCCACTGTCAATAATTCATGGTGTCCAACGGGGAGTTCGGCAGCACATTCGGCGCTGGTATTTGCTGTAGCAGCCAGTGGGGACACCACACTTTGGGAGAGGCAGCACACATTAGAGGAGAGAAGAGGGATTAGAGGAGGAAGGGTGAATCTATCTGCACACACATAGCTAGCTGTGTGTGTGTGTGTGTGTGTGTTCTTGTGTGTATGCCAAGTGTGCCTCTAAACGCGAGTGTGAGCGAGAAAGCGGTAAGCGAGAGTCACTGGGAGAGCACATGTGAGAGACGGGGGACAATCGGCGAGAGAGAAACAGGAGTGGGGAAACTTCAAGACAGGCAGCAGTGTGTGTGTGTGTGGGGGGGGGGGGGGGCAGTGTGCCACGGCGCCATATGAAGAGTGATTAAAACAACGCCTCGGGGAAACGGTGGATTGGGACAGTGGGAGGAAGAGCAGACAGCGAATCACCAGCAGCCGAGTGTGCGACTTTGCCCACCCCGGCATTTAAGGAGACACTCCTACAGGTCCCTCAGGGTGCCAGCACCATGTGTCCTACATTTCACTCACTTCAGAGATGCATCCATGCACACCACCGATCTCATCACACACACACACAACACACACACACACACACACACACACACACACACACACACACACGGCTCATCGAGCATGAGGGAAATGGTCAGAGAGCCAGTTTAATAACAGTCTTATAATAGGTGGTGTTTCTGATCTCGTTATCGTTTATTTGGTGTGTTTGTTTATCTACAGGGTGGCACAGTGGCCCTCGCCTCACAGCAAGAAGGTCCTGGGTTCAAGCCAGCCCCGGGGCAGTCCAACCTTAGGCGGTCGTCCCGGGTCGTCCTGTGTGGCGTTTGCATGTTCTCCCCGTGTCTGTGTGGGTTTCCTCCCACAGTCCAAAGACCTGCAGGTCAGGTGAATCGGCCGTACTAAATTGCCCCTAGGTAAGAATGTGTGTGTGTGTGTGTGTGTCGGCCCTGTGTAATGGCCTGGTGGCCTGTCCAGGGTGTCTCCCCGCCTGCCGCCCAATGGCTGCTGAGATAGGCTCCAGCATCCCGGCGACCCTGAGAGCAGGATAAGCGGTTCAAATAATGGATGGATGGATGGATGTGCATCTACGTGAGTGTTTGAATTCATGGATGCGCTCATTCGTATGCATGTGGTTGTTGTGGGTGTGTGGATGTATGTTACACCGTATATCTGCACAAATGTGTATTACTATGTCGATGAAGTGTGTGTCTAACAGGAGGGATCATTTTCTAGGGCACGGAAGGCTATGAAAGCATATGCAAGGCACGTTCTGATGGCAAGTAGGACTGCCATCAGTTAAAATCAGTGGTGATGCAAGGAAATGAGATTGCATATTGAAGGACAGCATTAAATCACTATATTGATGCCTTTTCTACGTTTGCTTTTTTCAAACCATCACATAATATCTCTTATTTAGATCCCTCGTGACTCGGATCTCTTGGACCAAACCAAGAGACGTGTTCTCGCTGTGTGACTCCAAGTTCCCCGAACGCTCAATACGAGTTTATTCCCAAACTTTGTTTGCAAGGAAGAGGAGCATCACTGAATAATTCATTCCAAGAAGACATGTCTACTCTCTGTTAAGTGGAGGCAAACAGCACATGAATGGCCAAGGCACATTGAGGTTATGTTGGCATATTTAAGATGAGGAGGGACAATGCAAACGAAATGTTTGTACCAGTAGACTCCATTTTGTTTTGCTCATTTAAGAAGAACACAGCACGCACCAACTTTTGCAGAGAAAATATATATATAAAGAAAATAACGCATTCACTCATTTATAAGTACAAATGGAATTTGCAGCTAAAATATTGGCTACCCATGCACATGAACCTATATAACAATACTACTACTACTACTTTCGGTTGCTCCCGTTAGTGGTCACCACAACGGATCATCCATTTCCATCTCTTCCTGTCCTCTGCAACTTCCTATGACATGCCAGCCACCTGCGTGTCCTCCCTCACCACATCCATAAACCTCCTCTTTGGCCTTCCTCTCCTCTTCTTCCCTGGCAGCTCCATATTCAGCATCCTTCTCCCAATATACCCAGCATCTCTCCTCCACACATGTCCAAACCATCCCAATCTTGCCTTTCTTGCTTTGTCTCCAAACCGTCCAACCTGAGCTGTCCCTCTAATATACTCGTTCCTAATCCTGTCCTTCTCCGTCACTCCCAATAAAAATCTTAACATCTTCATCTCTGCCACCTCCAGCTCCGCCCCATCTTTTCGTCTGTGCCACCGTCTCCAAACCATATAACATAGCTGGTCTCACAACCATCTTGTAAACCTTCCCTTTAACTCTTGCTGGTACCCTTCTGTCACAAATCACTCCTGACACTCTTCCCCACCCACTCCACCCTGCCTGCACTCTTCCCCACCCACTCCACCCTGCCTGCTCTCTTCTCCACCCACTCCACCCTGCCTGCACTCTTCCCCACCCACTCCACCCTGCCTGCGCTCTCTTCCTCACCCCCCATTACTTTGAACAGTTGACCCAAAATATTTAAACTCATACGCCTTCGTCACCTCTACTCCTTTAAAGAAACAGGGTATAAGGTACAAAATAGTTAAGTGAATACATAAAGCAAATGCACAAAAAAGAAAGAAAACTGTCGGACAGTGCCTGGGTGAGGCAAGGAAAAGCAAATCTATTTGTATTTCTGCGACAAGGAAATTCAAAGTGCTTTACATAAAACATAAAAGACATTAAGACAAAATGTGAAAGCAACATAAAGACATTTAAATACAAATACAAAGATTGCGTAAAAGTTGCAGTGCAGTTCCAGCTCTGTGGACAGGTCATTAGTGGGGCCCAGCCACTGTTTCAGTACAATGGACAGCGACACAGAGCTGCAAGTCGCCTTCAGCACCACAGAAAGCACCGTGCAGTCTTGTGCTAGCTTCAGCACCGCAGGTAGCACTGTTGGGTCTGGGCTCATTAGCGGAACCATTTGTCACAGAATTCACTATCAATTCCCGTATCCCGCCTAAGGACAGCAGTCAGGCACTTGTTAAAGGGATTTGGATATCGAATTATCCCATGTTGCAAGGTTTTGGCTGAAAGGCTTCCTTTTTCTCGGAATTTAAATGTAGTTCGGGATTTTGTCAGCCTGCTTCTTTTACATGTGACGTGGCGACAGTTTGCATGTTCTCCCCGTGTCTGCGTGGGTTTCCTCCCACGGTCTAAAGACATGTAAGTCAGGTGAATTGGCCATACTAAACTGCCCCTAGGTGTGAACGTGTGTATGTCGGCCCTGTGATGGCCTGGCGGCCTGTCCAAGATGTCTCCCCGCCTGCCACCCAATGACTGCTGGAATAGGCTCCAGCATCCTGCGACCTGAATTCAGATAAGCGGCTTGGATAATGGATGGATGGAATTGTGCAAAATGTTCAGAAGGGATTGCCGGCTAGTGACTTTCATCAGTCTTCTACACTATTAGCCCATTTACATTAAATTAGTGAGGAGCAGATGAAACATCTGGATGGGAAATTGATTTAAGATTACCTTCACTTCACTTTTAACATTCAGCACTCGTGCCTGCTTCCTCTCCCGACACCTCTGAAGAGGAGAAAGCGTGGGCGTGTGCACACGAGTCTATGTGCACAGACTGTTTGAATGCACCGAGTGTATGCCTGTGCTTTTGCATGTGTATTTTCAAACATGCATGCTTGTACAGTATGTACCGAAATGCATGTTTGTGTGTTATCTTTTTTTGTATTAATTTCTTTATTAATAAGAGCAGGTTTAACAGACATTTTCAAGATCTATTCACAATTCACTGTATTTGACATTTTATTGTGAAGAACTAGTTCAACATATTACACTAAGAATGTATTTCTAATACTCCCCCTCATGTTTATTCCAATTCCCCCACAGTCCCCCGTCATCCCTTCACCCACCCTCATCAAAACTGGAAAATTACCGCTATATGTATCCCTTAAACTCTCCGTGTTGAAGGAGCAATAATGAAATAAAGCAAAGAGAAAAAAAAAGTTTGGCATAAGACCTTCAGTGAGTTGAAGTATGTTATAAAGGGTCTTCTCCTGGATCGCCACCTTGCCGTGGTGGAGAAGCTTGCATGCACCAATGATCCAAAGAGCTGCGCTGTCCCGAGCTTGGCTCCTGGTAGGGGTCACCCAAGGCGGACAGGTCAGGGGGGAGGCTCCTCAATGGTGGAACCGGGGGAAGATGTCTCCAGGTCACAACGGCAGTGAAGGTGGATGAAGGCTGCAACAGAGGATGGTCCCCAATCATCTTGGTTCTCCATGCCATTGGACTTTGGCCACCCCCTGCCAAGGACCGTGTGGTGGATGCAGACGCATCAGCTGTTCCACGTAAAAAGCTGTCAAACGCAGGCCTCCTCCCATTATGCAGCTCCAGCATCGGCCTCTACGCCCACCTGAAGACCCAGAGGGATGACAGTCATACTCGACCCCGAGTGACTGCCGATGATGATGATGGTTATAAAGGGATGCCTTTCCAAAAGAATTTCTCAGTTACCGCTTAGTTTGCACCTGTCCGTACATGATCTTTTCCAATTTTAGAAAAAACATGATGTCCTGAAGCCATCGAGAGATAGATGGGGCTTGATTAGCGTTCCACTGGAGTAGAAGACGGCGTTGTGCTAATAAAGATGTGAAAGCTCAAGTGAATAGACTAGAGTCCTGAAGGCCCCAAATATCATGATAAAAGGGCAGTTTTTCTTTTTAATCCCCAGCATTTTAGACAGTCTCAAAATAGTCCTGCCAAAAGTGGTATAACTTATGAGCATGAATAGAACATGTGGCTTAAGTTGCATGGCATCTGTCACACCTGTGCTGTACTTCTGGAAACATTTCAGAAGACTAGGCTTCAGAAAAGTCAACCCTGTGCAGGACTTTGAACTGTATGAGTCCAAGTCTGGCACAGAGAGAGCTTGTATGAGTCCTTTTGATAGCCTCTTCCCAGCCTTCCTCTTTGAACTTTATGCCCAGCTCCTGCTCCCACACCTCCCTGCTTTTGGTCATGGAACACTCATAAAGTGATAAGAGCTAGGATTCAGCTCAAGAAGGTCTTCCCAGGGTTGTTTGGGGGGCATAGAGTGGTAGAGAGTTAAATTGCACAATCCTGGACCTGGAATTAGCAGAATAGGTAGGTTGCTGGCAGTCCAAATTCAGTGGGAAATTCTGCACAACTGCGGATGACCTCATCTTTGTATATTTATGCCCTTGTTGTGCCATCGCAGAAAAATAGCATCTGTACATGACGCGGGGGGGGGGGGGATAAATGGTTCTTCATTAAAGGTGTCCTAGAGCAGGGGTTCCCAACCTTTTTTGCTTAGCAGACTGGTTTGCTATTGACAATATTCTTGTGGACCAGCTGGCAGGACGGTGTTAATCATGACCCGACTATAGGTTAGGTTTATAAGTCAGTAGCATCATAACATTTAAGTAACACCTGATATTAAATACACAGCACATACACTACCGTTCAAAAGTTTGGGATCACCCAAACAATTTCGTGTTTTCCATGAAAAGTCAAGTACACTTATTCACCACCATATGTTGTGAAATGAATAGAAAATAGAGTCAAGACATTGACAAGGTTAGAAATAATGATTTGTATTTGAAATAAGATTTTTTTTACATCAAACTTTGCTTTCGTCAAAGAATCCTCCATTTGCAGCAATTACAGCATTGCAGACCTTTGGCATTCTAGCTGTTAATTTGTTGAGGTAATCTGGAGAAATTGCACCCCACGCTTCCAGAAGCAGCTCCCACAAGTTGGATTGGTTGGATGGGCACTTCTTTGAGCAGATTGAGTTTCTGGAGCATCACATTTGTGGGGTCAATTAAACGCTCAAAATGGCCAGAAAAAGAGAACTTTCATCTGAAACTCGACAGTCTATTCTTGTTCTTAGAAATGAAGGCTATTCCATGCGAGAAATTGCTAAGAAATTGAAGATTTCCTACACCGGTGTGTACTACTCCCTTCAGAGGACAGCACAAACAGGCTCTAACAGGTACTATTTAATGAAGATGCCAGTTGGGGACCTGTGAGGCGTCTGTTTCTCAAACTAGAGACTCTAATGTACTTATCTTCTTGCTCAGTTGTGCAACGCGGCCTCCCACTTCTTTTTCTACTCTGGTTAGAGCCTGTTTGTGCTGTCCTCTGAAGGGAGTAGTACACACCGGTGTAGGAAATCTTCAATTTCTTAGCAATTTCTCGCATGGAATAGCCTTCATTTCTAAGAACAAGAATAGACTGTCGAGTTTCAGATGAAAGGTCTCTTTTTCTGGCCATTTTGAGCGTTTAATTGACCCCACAAATGTGATGCTCCAGAAACTCAATCTGCTCAAAGAAGTGCCCATCCAACCAATCCAACTTGTGGGAGCTGCTTCTGGAAGCGTGGGGTGCAATTTCTCCAGATTACCTCAACAAATTAACAGCTACAATGCCAAAGGTCTGCAATGCTGTAATTGCTGCAAATGGAGGATTCTTTGACGAAAGCAAAGTTTGATGTAAAAAAAATCTTATTTCAAATACAAATCATTATTTCTAACCTTGTCAATGTCTTGACTCTATTTTCTATTCATTTCACAACATATGGTGGTGAATAAGTGTGACTTTTCATGGAAAACACAAAATTGTTTGGGTGATCCCAAACTTTTGAACGGTAGTGTATTTTCCTCACATTAACGTATTAAAAACATTGCGGCTCACCAATATCACAATCAGTGGGAACCCTGGGCTTTTTTCCACTGCAACAAGATGGTCATGACATGCAAGTCATCAGTCGCAATAAAGCCATATTTTAGGTACGACTCATCGTGTTTCCTTTTGAAAGAAGCTTTCTTTTTTTTGCAGCCTCTGCTGTCTCTGCGTTATCATCAACGTTAGACCTCTAATTTCCCCTACCTCTTCCGAAGAAACTCTTGAGCAACGTTTACTTTTCACTGATATCTTGATACATGCTCAATTATCCACGTAAGGAAATTACAGAAAGGTGAATCAGTTCATCCGGACACAACGTTTATTGAGAGAAACGTCTCATCATTCATTTAAGTGACGTCTTTAGTCTGAACTGAATGCAGGCATCCCCACCCTTATAAACTAAACTGTACAGTCGCACAACGACCGAACCAATAATTGGTTTCGTACGCAAATTGCCGGGACCATTAACTGGAGTTATAATGGCCATGTGTACTATTCACAGAAGACTGGGGAATAGTTGTAATCACAGCATTGTAAAATAGCAACAGATGTACTCTCAGCCCCCCCCCCCACCCTGGTTCAGGGATGGTCTTTCCCTCTTGACATAGTGGGGGGGGGGGGCCTAAGAGTACATCTGTTGCCATCTTACAATGTTGTGATTGCAACTATTCCCCAATCCTCTGTGAATAGTACACATGGCCATTGTACCTCTAGTTAATGCTCATGGCAATTTGCATTTGAAACCGGTCGTTGGTTTCAGTCACTATGCCACATGAAACGTTTCTCCCCGATAAACACATCCAGATGAACTGATTCACCTTTCTGAGACTTTTTACTCATGGTAGCTTGCTGGTTGCAACACTCACGTCGAGTAAGTAAATGGGTGGTGACCGACTGATGACCCCGCAGGCGATGCATTACTCAAGTTCAACATCAGTGTCCTCATCCTGTTGTGGGCATTACAGGGAATGGTGAGCAAAGGTGTAGCACAGACAGACCATGCTAAGTTCAATGTAATACCGCACAAATAGCCTATAATGTTACTATATGTTAATTATTCACCCCCCCCCCCGAATCATATCGTCTTCCCGCAGCCCAGTAACAAATGCTTTGCGGCCCGGTGTCGGTCTGTGGCCCAGTGGTTGCGGATCACCGTCCTAGAGGAAACTGACAGGAATTTGAAGCAGTGCCTGAATTGATACCAGATCCGAAGGGTGGGATCTCACTACCGGATTATCTGTACAGCCAGGTGGGGACAGGGGATGTAAGTAAAGCTTTAAGACAGGATGGATCTCAATACCGTGGCTCTAGCCTACACCATGGGGCATCTGGAGAGCTATGCCAGTACGTTATCTTATGAACATGCGCTGACCAATAATATAATTGAAAATTAGGTAGCGCGAAACCCCCATTAAATTGACATTTTTGTAATAGTGGTTTGTGAATACTGGGAGCTTTTGCTACATAAAATGGTTATGACCTCATCAATAGTTTTGAAGAATTTTTTGGGTAACAGTGGAATACATTGAAACAAACAATTTTTTTTTTAAAAATAAGGGGGAATGTGGCCAAGATGTTCATTCTCACGGCACTGTTTGTGTGCGATTTCCATTGTCTTTGACTCATGTTGTCAAGGAGCAGCAAATAGCTCCATTGTAATGGAGTCGTTTCAGCTTATTTTGCGTGCAGTGTAGTCGGTATGGGGGAGCTAGCCCGAGAAGCTACACTAAGTTGTGTTAGTACTTATTCTCCTCCTTTCTTTTCTTTTCTTACTTGGGGCTGCTCTGTGATCCGTGGGGTGCTGGGCCCTGCAGTATTTTGGGGGGCAGAGTACAAGGTGGGTCTGAATTCTGTCCACATAGAGGCAGCGTTCAGAGAGACCCGGCTGCACTATTGATTGGGCTTTGGAGAAGGCAGCTTGCAAACGTGAGGGACATGCAGAGAGCAACCAGGTAAAAAAGGAAGCTGACAGGAGTGTGTGTGTGTGTGTTTAAATGAGAGACAGAGAGAGCGGGAGAAAAAGCGACAGGGAGGAAGTGCGAGTGGGAAAATGGGGCAGCCATAACAGATGTAGTTGTGCATACAGGTTGCTGAGATGAGATGAAAACAGAAAGGCGGACACACACGGGATGTATTTGGGATGAGAAAGTACATTTCGGGGTAATTATATGTGCATATGTGTGGGTGTACTTGAATATCTATATTGATTAAGTGTTAGGAGGTGGTAAGAAGCGGTTCCCCGCAGTGCATTATACACGCCAATTATCCACGAAACCGGAGCCGACTCCTGTGTTCGCTATGACACACAAGTACACCGAGGCAATGAGGGTCTAACCAAAACCTTAGACGGAGAGACTACGCTGTATACAGTATTAACAACCGGAGGATATTTCCTCTTCCAAACTAGCACAGATTGTCCCCCCAAGGTTAACCGCAGATTAAATCAAACATTAGAAACAGGGTGAGGAGGACATACGGAGACACAGAATGAGAGACGCTATTGACCTTGCAACCAAGGACAAACCAAAAAGGTTCCTCCAACTCACCGAGCTGTTCTAGGAACACACAAGTTTAACCGGGAAAAAAACTGAAACACACCGGAGGATGGGGGGGGGGGGGTCATCTTGGCAATACAACGCAGAACAGATTGGTTTCTTGGCACCGAAAAGATATGAAATAGTTTATGTCTGATAAGTCAATTCAATTTCATTGATTTTTCGCCCTGACTTTTTAACTTCAACTTTCAGTCAGTGATCTACAACTCTGTCAGAGAACCAAAAAACTAAAATAAAATAAAAAATACACACTTCCCCTGCAGACGTGAATTATTCTCAGGTTGGAATTTCTGATCATAGAAAAAGTACATGTGAGATAGTCAACATAAAATGGAGATCTTTGGTTTAAAGAAAACCTGCTCATAAGCGTTTTCTCTTTCAACAGCCTGTAGACACATTCCCCCCTTCCTTCTTTGCTTCCTGCCTTCCTTCCTTCCTTCCTCCCACAGTCAGCAAAGTCGGGTTCCACCAGTCCAACTAGATAGCAACAAACAATGACATACATGAATAATCCCAACCCCCCCTCCTTTCTCTCCCCAATCCTACCTGGCCAATTACCCCACTCTTCCGAGCCATCCGGGTCACTGCTCCACCCCCTCTGCCAATGCAGGCAGTGCTGCAGACTACCACATGCCTCCTCCGATACATGTGGAGTCACCAGCCGCTTCTTTTCACCTGACAGTGAGGAGTTTCACCAGGGGGACGTAGTGCATGGGAGGATCCCGCCATTACCGCCCAGTTCCCCCCCTCCCCCGAACAAGTGCCCCGACCGACCAGAGGCAGTGCTAGTGCAGCGACCAGGACACGTAGCCACATCCAGCTTCCCACCCGCAGACACGGCCAATTGTGTCTGTAGAGACGCCCAACCAAGCTGGAGGTAACATGGGGATTCGAACCAGTGATCCCCGTGTTGGTAGGCAATGGAATAGACCACTATCATACCTGGGCAATTCTAACCACATTCAAACCCCATGCAACAGCTGGGTGACATTTTACTTCCATTAAATATTACTCACATTTACTTTTGCTCCCGTGTTAGATCGTAAGGAGGGACTTGCTCCTGTGAGTCGCCCTTTGCAGTCCCTTATTTTCCTTACAAAACCAATCGTGTTCTAGTTTCAGTGGAGGGAAAACGTAACCCAAGTGGGTTGCCAAGTTTACTCATGGACCACCGCCTCGTTTACACCGGGAAACTGTCACAGAGGAATAAAGCGTCTGTGCATATGAAGGACTAAGCAGACCAGTTGAGACTGACAAGGCGTAAGCTGGAAGGGCGCGAGACATCTCTGTGATGGATCTGTTAATTTCTCCCACTGTGGCTCTCTGCACACAGCTTGACCCACTTTGATGCGTGTACTCGTTTTGAGTGGATTATTTATATAGGGGGGGAGCTGTCTGTGAAGAAGGGGGGGGGGGCCAGCTTGGATGTGAGGGCTGCATATTTCATAATTTGGGATCGATAAGGCCATTCTTCGGATCTCTCTGCAGCCCGGATGTCTCCTGGTACCCGAAAGGTAAGTTCAGAGAGGACTCTCTGCTCGGCTTTTTCGCCCTTCTCTCGTTTCCAACCTCCAACTTGGGAGGCGCTCTCTCTTGCATCCTCACTTAGCCAAGGATGCAGGTCACCGTTTTGGATTTTGTGTGTGGGTGTACATGTTTCTCCTCTGCTTCCTGCATATCCTTGGTAGGGAATTAGCAACCCCCTCCCCTCTCCTCACAGCTTGTTGTTGTAATAATGAAAGGGAAACAAATGTAAAAACGAGGAGTCTGGGTTAGGTGGATTCTTCAGAGCAGTCTGCCCCGGGGTGGATGTTTGGTGAGGAGTGGGGTGCTTGGCAGGGGGGAGAAAAAAGAAAGAGTGGGAAAAGAAAGGAGCAGGCACATTTCAGATAGCTGTTTGAGCTATTTATAGTGACATGTCTTCAAAGATATATTTGCACCTGACAAAATAACAAGAGTTTATTAGTTTTGAGTTAAAACAGGAATGACTAGATAGGTTTACCAATTGGGGCTCATGATGACTCTTTCAGTAAAAGCAAAGATGACTTGTAAACGTATGGGTTCTGGTTTGCTGCGACAGGAACCACGCTTCACTGTGACTGTCACTGATTGATACCGAATTAGTCCTTAAAGCGGAATTACAGAATTTTTCTCACTTGTAGTTATTTTGTCCATATGCATCATGCAGCCAGATTACATAATACCAATGTGCATCTCTATCATGGTTGGAGATACTCCCCATATACCGTTATTGTAATTTTTGACCGGGGTAAGGCAAACACTGACTGGTGCAGCAACAAACACATTCCTACTCAAACAGGAAACGGGGGGCGTCCGGACAGTGCGGTGGTCTATTCTGTTGCCTATCAACACAGGGATCTCTGGTTCAAATCCCCGCGTTACCTCCGGCTTGGTCAGGCATCCCTGTGTCTGCAAGTGGGAAGCCGAATGTGGGTATGTGTCCTAGTCGCTGCACTAGCACCTCCTGTGGTCAGCCTGTTTGTGGGGGGGGGGGGCGTGATCCTCCCACACGTAGTGTCCCCCTGGTGAAACTCCTCACTGTCAGGTGAAAAGAAGCGGCTGGCGCCTTCACATGTATTGGAGGAGACATGTGGTAGTCTGCAGCCCTCCCCGGATCGGCAGAGGGGGTGGAGCAGCAACCGGGATGGCTCGGAAGAGGGAGGCCAAGTACAATTGGGAAGGGGGGGGGGGCAGGAAACAGAATTGAAATGCAATGAAAAACGTGACAATGACCGATTCCACAATCAATATTAAAGTAGAACAGTGTGCCCGTATAGTTTGTAAAACATGTTAGCTTTGGTCTGAGGATGCCATTCTTAAAAAGGATAGGAACTGTTTACTGCTGAGCTGACGCCACACGAGCCAGAGGGGAGGACAGATTGGAGAAGATCATGGAGCTTTAAGACCCACTCTCTAAAAAGGAGCTTACTACTAAAACAAATCTTTTTATTAAAGAAGGAAACATTGCAAATTTAAACATCTTTTTCCTATGAAGAAGAATTGAATGAAAAACAGACGAATCACAGGCACTCGGCTCACAGGATTGCTGCCGTCTGTCTTTGCTGGCAAACACGTTCTTCCGCAGACCTACTGTACTACGAAGCAGGATTTGAGGTTAGCCAGGTAACTTCAGGTTTAATCCTGGGTTTTCAGTGTCAACGACGGTGGTTCACTTTTTACCCGGGTACATCGCCACGGTAGCTTATTCTGCACACCTAACCAGCTCCGGAGCAGGTTATGTTCAAGATAACAGATCAACTGCCTACTGACCAATCAGTTCTCTTGAAAAATGGCGTCACCATTCCTAGAAGATTCCATGGACCTCTGTGTGCAAATAGTGAGAGGGTGTCTTAGGAAGGCAAGAGATTTTAGAGACCGACAAAACCCTTTGGCTTTCCCTGATGAGTATATGTATCAAAGACAAGGATTCTCAGCAGAGGGAAGGGTTTATCTTTTTTGGACCCCCCCCCCCCAAAATTGTACTTGGCCAATTACCCCACTCTTCCGATCCGTCCCGGTCGCTGCTCCACCTCCTCTGCCAATTCGGGGAGGGCTACAGGCGACCACATGCCTCCTCCGATACATGTGGAGTCACCAGCCGCTTCTTTTCACCTGACGGTGAGGAGTTTCGCCAGGGGGACGTAGCACTTGGGAGGATCACGCTATTCCCCCCAGTTCCCCCACTCCCCTGAACAGGCGCCCCGACCAACCAGAGGAGACGCCAGTGCAGCGACCAGGACACATACCCACATCCGGCTTCCCACTCGCAGACATGGCCAATTGTGTCTGTAGGGATGCCCGACCAAGCCGGAGGTAACACTGGGATTCGAACCGGCGATCCCCGTGTTGGTAGGCAATGGAACAGAACACTACACTACCCGGACACCGGGAATGGTTCAGCTTTGTCAGCTTCTTGAGCCGTATGTTGCCAGTGCGACACATCAGAGCCGTGCACCTACAGTCCAGCAGACTGTATGCACTGGCTTGCATTTTTATGTATGCTGTGGGTGATGCGGGGAACCCAAGCAAAAACATGGTCAGCCGTGCAATTCGTCAGGTGGTTCTTACTCTAACAGAGCTATTTGACGTGTGTGTTGTGTTCCAAGGCCACTTGCCCATGCGGTCTGTTAAACAGGGCTGTTATGAAATAGCAGGTAGACAATAACTTGACTACTTGATCTATAAATAATGTAGACCACATGGTGTTTACAGTTGTATATTAAATGCAGCCTACTCCTTTCTCAGGGTTCCCCAGAGTGATAGGTGCCCCGTATTCCCATTACACCATGTCTAGGTGAGAATGAAGACAATTTTGCAATCACAAGTCATTCTACAGCATTAACGTCCAGGTAAAGGATAAATACGGATACTCATTGTGTGTTCATAATGGCACATCGCCTGCATGGACACCAAGGGTTTACAGCTGAAAGAATAAGGCGGTTGTGTTAGGCTTAGTGAAGCCAGCTAATGAGAAGATATCCTGGGTAGGTTGAACTTGCTTCATAGTATAGGCCTCTGATGGGCGGGGGGGGGGGGTAAAAATCAGGAGGAACATACTGTGAGCCCATCAAGAGTCTATCTTGCAAAGCAAGGCAGTGATGACTTGATTTGGTGGAAGGCAAACAAATGATACATGAGAGTGATTTTACAGTACAGGCTGCCAAAAAGTAGTAAAGACAGAAAGAAGAAGAAGAGTATTTCAAAAGCACTAGGCATAACAGACACCATATCAATGTCAACCTATTTAGGGGTGAGAACATAATTAGCTCTTGCTGCTTTTGTACTAGACCTTAAAAGACAATTCAGCTTTTTACAGCCTGGGTTACATATCACTTTACTCTCGGGTTCATTTTGGACACGGTACCTGCACTGGACTACGCTTTACGACACTGTCCTATGGGGCACATGCATGTCAGATGTTTCAACAGGACCAGTTTAACCCAATTATCTAAACCACATAGTATTTGGAAGTGAAAAAAACTTTGAAAATTAAAAGTTATTACTGGAAATGTCCAAAATTACCAACAGTTGATCACATTGTTAAGCTACTTCCTGGTTCAAGTTGAAGGAATGAGCAGTCTATACTTAACTGTAGATAGCAGTACCCATTGATAAACTAGCTGGTCAATGCAACAGAGGAGTCAAAGATAATAGGAAGTCGTGTAAACAGTGGAAACTTAAGTTAATAGTTTTGTTGTTGTTGTTGTTGTTATTATTGTTTGAAAGGACAGGTTCAAAGCTTGTATTCTGTGGCACCACAAGATGCTGTTGTCAAGTTGTGTCTAGCCTTGGTCCCGTGGCCAAGATCTCCACAATGAAGCTGGTGAGTAAAATGAGATCACAAGCGATATGCACAATGGCAAAAACAAGTATTCATTAACGCTGCATTGTCAGCAAGACGGCATTTTATCAAACGTTATATCCATGGAAATTGTTTAGTGATGCCACTTGTTAGCAAGACGAAGTTACAGTTGTCCTTGAAATATAAACCTTGTCGTCATCTCAACTGCTATGATGATGAACTGCTCAAACGCAACGTGAATTTGGACAACGTTAATGGCTCCTTGTCTGAACCAGCAGAGCACACAGGGACCTCTGTTAACGGAGTCAATTGTCCACTTGTGTTCAAATAAGAATCAAGAATGTTTCTCAAAAATCTCTCCTCAGTTATGACATGCCTCGAGTTAGCGTGCAGACCATTTCAGACAGTTTTCCTGTGAATTTTAGATGTGAAATAACGGGGGGGGGGGGGGGGGGCTGTGAGGTTCAGAAAAAATAAGAAATTCTGATTAAAAAAAAAAAGTTTCATGCGCCAATAACAAAGAGCTCCATTTTTTTAACCCCTGACATGAAACCAGTCAGATTGTCCTACCAGTTTTCCACATCAAACAGTCTAATTACCCCAGCAGCCTTATCTGACGTGAGCACTCTGCAGCACGATTTCACGAGCTTCCCAGTCGTCCATATCTCATGCTGAATTATCTTTGATGGAGATGGCGTATTTACCTGACAGGTGTCAGTCTAATTGAGTGGTGGATGTACTGTTGGTGGGAGCTGTCACTTGGCTCTATGGATCCATGTCTGGAGTGTTGTCACAGAAATGTAACCGCTGCTCATCCCACCGAAACGTCACCTGTCACCCAGACGTACACCGGGTTCTGCCCTTCCTGGCCCATATTTTACTCCCTCTCCCTCCCATTTCCTTCTCTTGGCTGTTCTTGTTGTGGCTTTCCTGTGCTAGTCTCTGTCAGAGGCACAACTAGTACGGGACGATATGGAAAAGACTTATCATGATAATCACATGCAATTTTACATGTCAATATATATCACTATATCTGCTTTCATTGGCAAAAGAAATTCCATGTTTGAAGTCAGATCAAAACTGAAACGCTAATGTTTTGGGGTTTTTTTCCAGTAGTGTACCGTGAGGTTTCAGTAATGGACTGAACCCCCCCCCCCCCGCCCTTCCACACACACATTTCTCAGATGGGTGCCCATACACCCAACACAGCCACACACAAGATACACTATCACGCACTGTATGCACCACTGGATCAACACCAACAAGACAGCTGATCTTCAACGACCACAGCGCAAACCACTGGGCTCTATAGCAACTGTTGCAGCATCACCACCAGATCTTCCCTTATGCCATTCAGCAACCAGACTGTGCACACACACACACAAACAACTATGAGTGCAGATCTCCGCCAGGCGAATTTCCCCTTCTCTGGTGCCCAGACTTGGCGACAAACCAGCCCTTTTTTCGTCTACCAGGAGAAGTGGCCCATATTAAAACACTTCAGATGCGTTTTAACCGTCACGGTTTTCATGATATAAAATGAATGTAGGCGAGTGATTTTCATTCATTCTAAAGGGTTAAAAAAAAGGTAAGAAAACATAGCTCAGCCATGGGAAATGTTTAACTGTAGCTACTGAGATGATTTCCAGCTGTGACTGTGATTAGTCCTACTACTGAAATTGTATTTTTATAGTAGGTTTTTAACATTGGAGACTATGGCACTTCTGGGTGGTGGCGAGGTGAATAAAGTGAATTATTTTTGGTTCATCCGGTGTTTCTCCAGTTCTCCTGTGCTGAGACCAGCAGTGAATTATTTGTTGATTTGCGAAACACGGTCGACGTCACGTTTACTTTCAACACGAATGGAAACGTTTTGGAGACAAAGCAAGAGAGGCGAGATTGAGATGGTTTGGACATGTGTGGAGGAGAGATGCTGGGTAGATTGGGAGAAGGATGCTGAATATGGAGCAGCCAGGGAAGAGGAAGGCCAAAGAGGAGGTTTACGGATGTGGTGAGGGAGGACATGCAGGTGGCTGGTGTGACAGAGGAAGACGCAGAGGACAGGAAGAAATGGAAACAGATGATCCGCGGTGGCGACCCCTAACGGGAGCAGCCGGAAGCAGTAATAGACTCACATCCGCTGTTGCTGCCGGCGCTCAATCACCTGTGCGCATGCGTAGAGCGACGGGGAGCAGCGTTGGTCGAGGGAGCGGCGATCGCGAGAGCAAACGTTTTCCGAAGGTTTTTAAATCACTGCAACCACGACAGGTTCTTGATCATGTAACCGACTAATAATTGAAATCTAGCTTGGCCACCCATCATACTGTAGCGAATTCGGGAGGGGGGGGCAGTCCGGGAACCGCCACAGTCGGTACGCGAACCCATATCTCCCGCTCCGCAAGCGACAACGTTAATCAGTCGGCTAAAGGGTCCGACCCGTTAGTCGAGGACCAACGTGTCTACTTACCCATGCACGTGACAATACAGTCACAACTGTGCGCAACACTTTTAGCCTGATAAGCTCGGTAGTTTGCGAGATTAGCCGCGGACAGACACATACGCGGCCAAACTTATCCCGCCTGGCGGACATAACACGTTTCCACAGGTGTTGAGTTCACCAGCCACTCGCGTAACTTCATGACAATTCAGTCAAGTATAGCCCCACAATACCCGCGCGCCGCGCCGCCTTCAGTTCAATAAGAGACATGCGCACACTAACCTGGACTTGAAGTCCCACCTCACTCGAGAGACTCGTGGCAGCCTCCTCTCGCAAAATTCTTCCAGTAAAATTTAGTCCACTTGGAAGACGAACAAAATACAGACAATCACACCAGACTCGTCAAAAAACACGGAAGCTGATCTGCGACAACACCGTCAGCAGCTGTCAATGTGGCGGCCATTACGCTTAGCTTGCGCACGACCCGCCAGAGGCTCAGGCTTCAAGTCAAGGTTGATGACCACACCTGCGCTCGCACTGATACGTCACAGGGCCGCGGGGCGTGCAGTCGCTACACGTCACATTTTGATTGGCCGATGATACGGTCACTCAAAGTTGTAATCAAGTTTGCAACTTCGGGCTTTCAAAGAAAGGCTAGCCATCTGTTCTTCCAGTGTATATCAAGAATGTTCTGGAGTGATGAAGCCAACTTTCTAAAAAGGAGAGTTAAGATGAATATTGCAATAGATATGTTTGATGTAATGCTACATTTTAGTAAAGATAAGACTGGAAATAACATGCTGTATCTCATACAACTAGTTATTATTTTTGGAAAATTCCATATTCATATGAAAAAATGGTCAGGAACCAAGCCACATTTCCTGCACTTTTATTAATGAATTTAAACAATATAGCACCATTTTATTTAATCTTAAATACAAAAACGCTATCAAGACTTTTAAGTTATTAGGCGATTTAATATGCTGCATAACACAATCTCTGGCACTGTAAAATGCAATATGTTTTTGTTTATTTTTGTCTCCTTTTTATTTTTGTTTTCTATTGTCTGTCTTTGTTTGTACCGTTGTATATGAAAATGTGTTCAATAAGGAATGGAGAAAAAAAAACGTAAAAAGAAAAGAAAAGAAAAGAAAGAAAGTCTAACAAACTAGTGCTGGTCCAAGCAGCTCTGATGCATTCAGATGACATAGGAAATCCCCGCTCAGCCCAACGAGAAAACAAGTGATTTGAATTCAGATAAATTTCAGGCACACTTCAGTTTAACTATGAAAAAAACATTTTTTTTTTTAAATTTTGACAAGGCCAGCAGAGAAGGCCCTGACAGCCCAGCACTGCTCATATCTCCTATCACCTCAGTTGTCATGCATTTTACACTTTCTCCTACCACTTCAGCTACTGGTGTTTTTTTGTTTTGTTGCTGATACTCATGATGTCATCAGACACTCATTTACATACAGCCAATCAGATCAAATCATCAACATATGAAACCCCACCCACTCTTACCACCCACTCTTGCTTCCACTTGTCGGTCAAAGGACAGTCGTGTATATTCATAACTGCTGCCTCATAGTTCTTGAGAGAGTTGGTAATAGTTATGGAAAACGGTATGAAAAAACAGCATTAGTCAATTACAAATTAAAGAATGTTGCTGAAATGGAACAGGTTGTGGCAAACAGTGAAGGTCAACTCAGCGGGCTTTTCAAGGTTACTCCTTCCGTAATTCTGCATCCTCCATCTTCTGTGCCATCTTCGAAGCTTTTAGGCAAGAAAGGTAAAATTTGACAACTGATTTCAATCTGACATTAAGAATCCAACCGAGGTTCATCAAACTGAACTGTTTTGTAATATAAACTATTACATCTAACAAACTATTTTCAAATAATACTCCCTAAAATATTTCAAAACTCACAGTTTGTGAGAAAATGCAGTCAATAGATTCCCATTATCTTGAATTTAGACTTAAAATTGTGTATTATGGTATGGCGATATCCAAATTTAATCTATATTGAAAGACGATAAAAGAAATGATACTGAATTGTTGCCCAGGCCTAAACAGAACCATAGATCAGATGAAAGCAACGGTTTCTAAACACATCTCCCTTGGTCTTTTTCCATGCACCATCCCCTATATATTAAAGTGTAGAAAAGGTATTCTCCTGAAACCCCATTATTTGAGATATCTCACAGCTGCCAGCATATGAAAAACCCCACCCTACCTGCTATATAGCGAGTCCATTTCTTATTCATTTGACTTGGGCTGGCTTTGCCTGCTAGTTCCTTGTATAATAACTTCCACTAACTTCAAATGAATTTTCTTCATTACAGAGCCCCATAGGCTCTGGAATAGCATGGTATGGTACACAACCGTGATTTTCTGTCCAAGATTTTTTTTATATATATCATTTTCTCTCACATTCTGAGGACAGGCGGATAGCTCAGAGAGCAGGCAGTGTGCACTATCTGGTGATTTATCTCCACTGTCTCCGCTCTCCTCAGGACAAGGCAGGGTAAGTTTTAAGTGGTGATAAAGGCTCAGTCTTATCGATTCCTCTAAATAGCTGACACTGGAAGTGGACCCTCTCACCTCTCTTTCCCCACCTCACTTTGGTCTGGTTAGCATACATGAAACTTTACACAAAGCATTTGTCACTTGTGAACCGAAACCGTGTTTTCAGAGGAAAGTAGGGAAGGAAAAATCCAGCGACACTTGGGTAAGAGGTGGCTTGGGGTGACATTTAGAGGCTGCAGTTTTGTTCCGCACCGATAGCAAACATGTTTGTCATTAGTTGACAATAATTATGGTGTCTTTTTTAAGCCTGAGAATAATGCTATACATATTTGGTTTTACCATTTTTGATTTGATAATAGGATATGTCCCCCTCGAAAGTCTTCAGATAGAATTGGCGCATGATATGTCACACCGGTGCTTATCTCATGTTGGTTTGAATACACAAAGAAGTTCCTCAAGTCAAGTTCAATTCATCGTCATATGCAAAATAAAACAATGAAAGGTGAAGTCAGGAAGAACCTGGCACACTGGTACGTGCTGGGGCGGCACGGTGGCCCAATGGTTATCACTGCTGTCTCACAGCAAGAAGGCCTTGGGTTCGAACCCCAGGCCGTCCCAGGTCCCTTTCTGTGTGGAGTTTGCATGTTCTCACCCCGTGTCTGTGTGGGTTTCCTCTCCGGGTGCTCCGGTTTCCCCACTACCAACAAAAAGACACGCATGTTAGGGTTAATACTCCTGCCTGTGCCTCTGAGCAAGGCAATGGAAAGAAGAACTGGAGTTGGTCCGTGGGCACTGCAGCTGCCCACTGCTCCTATACAATGGGATGGGTTCGAACAACCGTACAATGACAAAATAAAGTGGCTTTCTCAACAGGGGGGGGGATGTAGCCCACACTTAGTTGTGGATATTCATTTCTCATAAAAATATGTAAGTGCATCCAGGAGCAAGTGTGAACATATATGTATCCCATATGATCAATTCACGTGAGCAGTTAAAAATGACTCCTCATACAGCTCTCGAACTTATTCTATGTCCCTGGGTGTAAAACTAAGGTAATCTGTGGGTCACCAGCTGATACCATCTGGTTATCATGTTGGGAGGAGTGGGTTTTCGTTCCTCTTGAGGCCATCCAGGCATCATATCACAAAGGCAATGACCGACTCCTACTATACCGGCTTAGTAACCTTTGACTGCTGCTTGACCGCAAGAAGCAGCTAGAGAAATTCAACCAATCCCTGAGAGGAAAGGCCGACTTGTAACTTCTATACAGTTTGCATCACTCACCCGCTTAGTCCATGTGCAAACACAAGCATGCAAATACGTTTCCGAGAGAGTCATGAGCGGGGGATGAATCAGCCCATCTCCCACTTTCTGAAACAGCAGGTGATCTGTGAGCAAGACTAACCGAAACTTACATTCCGAATTCAAGTTAAACCGATTAAATCCACAAAACTTGTTTCAGGGGGAACATTTATGTCAAGGAGGGGAAAAGCCGGAGGGGAGCATTTTAAGCCTTGAGAAGAAAGAGACATAGGTTGTTCACGATATGGGTTCAAGTCAATATTAAGAAAGCGGTCTTTATGTTTTGTACATCACGGTATAAATTACACTATTTATGCACCATTCACACAGGTTCACACACAATTCTAGTAAGTCCAAATGTGAGATTCAGTCCAAGCAATCCATTATACAGTGTGTTTTGGATGGGAATCACTGAATTAAATAGCCTATTGAGGCCACAATGACTGAGCCGACAGAAGTGCCTAGGGTAAACGGGAGGAAAAGCCATATAATCGCGTGTGGTTGTGCAGCACTTATAATCTTATCGACAATAACACCAAGCCATTTTGCAGCGCGGCCCCTCCCCTCCCTTACAATGGAATCGAGTCATGCCATCGTGTCCGTGAGAGGGTTGGGCATCATTGTTCTTTTATGACAGAAACACCCGTGGAGGACACTATCAGTCTTCTCAGGGCCCATCTCATCCACCTGGATGATGTTAACAGCATCACACTGAGATTCCTGGAGCAAATCAAACAGCAGCCATAGTCAGTGGTACCAAAGCTCAATATTAACCTCCCCTTGAGCAACTACGCAGGAGTAAGCACGTTATTTTGTGACTTCTGTTCAGACACCAGTAGTATTTTTGTCTCTACTGTAAACAGCGAAGAGCAGTTAAAGGAAAATGATCAAGATTTGTAACTATCTATGTATGTACATATGCTGTAGGTTTACAACAAGGTAGTGAGACCAGCTATGTTATAGTATGGTTTGGAGACAGTGGCACTGATGAAAAGACAGGAGGCGGAGCTGGAGGTGGCAGAGTTAAAGATGCTAAGATTTTCTTTGTTTTGTTTTTTTCTTTTTTTTCTTTTGATTCCCCCTCCCCCTTTTCTCCCCAACTGCACTTGCCAATTACCCCACTCTCCGAGCCGTCCCGGTCACTGCTCCACCCCCTCTGCTGATCCAGGGAGGGCTGCGGACTACCACATGCCTCCTCCGACACATGTGGAGTCGCCAGCCGCTTCTATTTTTTTCTTTCCTTAAATTTATTTCTGATTTTTCCCTTTTTCTCCCAATTTAGTGGCCAATCGATCCCTATTTTAGTTCAAACACCCACCCTCGTACTGCATGCGTTCGCCAACTGCATCTCTCTGGTCGGCAGTCTCGAAGGAGACACCTCGCCGCTTCCGTGACAAGGCGAATCCAGGCTGAACCACTGCTTTTCTCGACACACACAGAGACGCATTCATGTGATGAACACAAGCCGACTCCGCCCCGTCCCGAAGACAGCATTGCCAATGATTGCCGCTTCATTGAATCCGGCCAGTCGGATCTGACGAGACCGGGGTTCCAGTGGGTAACAGCATCGACACAAAGCTAATGCTTAGACCGCTACACAACCGCGGACCCACCAGCCGCTTCTTTTCACCTGACAGTGAGGAGTTTCACCAGGGAGACGTAGCGCATGGGAGAATCACGCTATTCCCCCCAGTTCTTCCTCCACCCCAAACAGACGTCCCAACCTACCGGAGGAGGCGCTAGTGCAGCGACCAGGACACAGACCCACATTCAGCTTCCCACCTGCAGACACGGCCAATTGTGTCTGTAGGGACGCCCGACCAAGCCGGAGGCAACACAGGGATTCAAACGGGCAATCCCTGTGTTGTAGGGCAACAGAATAGACTGCTACGTTACCCGGACACCGATGCCAGATGCTGAAGATTTTCATTGGGAGTGATTGGGAGTGATGAAGGACAGGGTGAGGAACGAGTATATTAGAGGGACAGCTCAGGTTGGACGGTTTGGAGACAAAGCAAGAGAGACAAGATTGAGATGGCTTGGACATGTGTGGAGGAGAGATGCTGGGTATATTGGGAGAAGGATGCTGAATATGGAGCTGCCAGAGGAGAGGGGAAGAGGAGGGCCAAAGAGGAGGTTTATGGATGTGGTGAGAGAGGACATGCAGGTGGCTGGTGTGACAGAGGAAGATGCAGAGGACAGGAAACAGATGATCCGCTGTGGGGACCCCTAATGGGAGTAGCCAAAACTAGTAGTAGTAGTAGTAGTAGTAGTAGTAGTAGTAGTAGTAGTAGTAGGTACATGCATGTTTCAAGTAAGAGAAACAGTTGTTCTGGTAGTTCATTACTGCTGTAAGGCGTTTGTCTTGCCATGCGATATGATGATAGGAAAATCTAATAAATAATGGTAAACCAGGAAGTAAAGGTTGTAGTTTTCACATTCAGAGTCCACCAGCGATGTCACTGGCAGACACTTCTGTTCAATTTTGGTGGCAATTCAGAGACACAGTCAAAAATAAGGGGGTCTACAAATTCCTTTAATCCATGTCATCAGCTGATTGCAGAGACATACTAAGTGTAAAAGTCAAGAGTTTAACTGAGTACATCACGTTTTTTAGTGGTTGTATTCACTATCATGTCAGCAAAGGTAGGGGCGCAGTTTACAATTTGTGCCCCTTCTCTGTGGGAGGTTGTTAATTCTAATGGTTAGAAGAGAGATGGTATGGGATTGAGGTTTAAGGGGAGGACGAAATGATATGAGGAAATAGTTTCAACTTGATTACCATACCATACCATACTACACCACACCATACCATACATACCATACTAAACCATACTACCATACCATCCCATCCCATCCCATACCTTTAAACCTGCTTTCTTGAAGTACAAATCTTATGAGGTACAAATGATTTTTGCATGATGGTTTAACTTTCGAATCAATTTCTTTTTCTCAAATTGATGAACATTTACCAAAATGAGCACTAACAATACCTGATAATATCTCACAAAGTCTCATTGGTATTATTAGGTCAAGGCAAATCAATTCTGCCATAAACTGCATCCTACAGAGTCAGTCAAAGGGAAAGGAAAAAAGAAAGTCCCCAGATTACTTGGCAACTATATGTATTCCTTGGAGCTTGGCTGGTCTTTCCATCCAAATTAAGTAATTTCTAAATATGGATGACCATGTCAGGCCTCCTGTAAATCACAACCCCCGACATTAACCTCCACGTTCTGGAACAACGCCCAACAACAATCCTACTTCTTGTTAGCCTGTTTGAGAGCTTCAGAGAGGTGATTCTCTTCTTGGGTGTTTATCAACGTGCTCTGGTCGCTGTCTTTTTGCAATAGCGTTTTCTTCTTTTTGCAGATGTCAGGTCTCTTATTGCTTTGTTCTTTCAGTTTTCCAAGTGTTTAAAGTGACATAAACATGAACTTAATGAGTATAAGTTTATGTACACTACCGTTCAAAAGTTTGGGATCACATTGAAATGTCCATATTTTTGAAGGAAAAGCACTGTACTTTTCAATGAAGATAACTTTAAACTAGTCTTAACTTTAAAGAAATACACTCTATACATTGCTAATGTGGTAAATGACTATTCTAGCTGCAAATGTCTGGTTTTTGGTGCAATATCTACATAGGTGTATAGAGGCCCATTTCAAGCAACTATCACTCCAGTGTTCTAATGGTACAATGTGTTTGCTCATTGGCTCAGAAGGCTAATTGATGATTAGAAAACCCTTGTGCAATCATGTTCACACATCTGAAAACAGTTTAGCTCGTTACAGAAGCTACAAAACTGACCTTCCTTTCAGCAGATTGAGTTTCTGGAGCATCACATTTGTGGGGTCAATTAAACGCTCAAAATGGCCAGAAAAAGAGAACTTTCATCTGAAACTCGACAGTCTATTCTTGTTCTTAGAAATGAAGGCTATTCCATGCGAGAAATTGCTAAGAAATTGAAGATTTCCTACACCGGTGTGTACTACTCCCTTCAGAGGACAGCACAAACAGGCTCTAACCAGAGTAGAAAAAGAAGTGGGAGGCCGCGTTGCACAACTGAGCAAGAAGATAAGTACATTAGAGTCTCTAGTTTGAGAAACAGACGCCTCACAGGTCCCCAACTGGCATCTTCATTAAATAGTACCCGCAAAACACCAGTGTCAACATCTACAGTGAAGAGGCGGCTGCGGGATTCTGGGCTTCAGGGCACAGTGGCAAAGAAAAAGCCATACCTGAGACTGACCAATAAAAGAAAAAGATTAAGATGGGCAAAAGAACACAGACATTGGACAGAGGAAGACTGGAAAAAAGTGTTGTGGACGGATGAATCCAAGTTTGAGGTGTTTGGATCACAAAGAAGAACGTTTGTGAGACGCAGAACAAATGAAAAGATGCTGGAAGAATGCCTGACGCCATCTGTTAAGCATGGTGGAGGTAATGTGATGGTCTGGGGTTGCTTTGGTGCTGGTAAGGTGGGAGATTTGTACAGGGTAAAAGGGATTCTGAATAAGGAAGGCTATCACTCCATTTTGCAACGCCATGCCATACCCAGTGGACAGCGCTTGATTGGAGCCAATTTCATCCTACAACAGGACAATGACCCTAAACACACCTCCAAATTGTGCAAGAACTATTTAGAGCAGAAGCAGGCAGCTGGTATTCTATCGGTAATGGAGTGGCCAGCGCAGTCACCAGATCTGAACCCCATTGAGCTGTTGTGGGAGCAGCTTGACCGTATGGTACGCAAGAAGTGCCCATCCAACCAATCCAACTTGTGGGAGCTGCTTCTGGAAGCGTGGGGTGCAATTTCTCCAGATTACCTCAACAAATTAACAGCTAGAATGCCAAAGGTCTGCAATGCTGTAATTGCTGCAAATGGAGGATTCTTTGACAAAAGCAAAGTTTGATGTAAAAAAAATCTTATTTCAAATACAAATCATTATTTCTAACCTTGTCAATGTCTTGACTCTATTTTCTATTCATTTCACAACATATGGTGGTGAATAAATGTGACTTTTCATGGAAAACACAAAATTGTTTGGGTGATCCCAAACTTTTGAACGGTAGTGTATATCATCCTGTAGTATTATTTTGCATTCTGAGGAAGGTAACAATTCTTAATCCACTGCAACCCCCCCCCCTTTTCTCCCCAATTGTATCCGGACAACTACCCCACTCTTCCAAGCCGTCCTGGTCACTGCTCCACCCCCTCTGCCGATCCGGGGAGGGCTGCAGACTACCACATGCCTCCTCCCATACATGTGGAGTCACCAGCCGTTTCTTTTCACCTGACAGTGAGGAGTTTCACCAGCGGGATGTAGCACATGGGAGGATCACGCTACCCCCCCCCCCCCAACAGGCGCCCTGACCGATCAGAGGAGGCGCTAGTGCAGCGACCAGGACACACACCCCACATCCGGCTTCCCACCAGCAGACACGGCCAATTGTGTCAGTAGGGACGCCCGACCAAGCCGGAGGCAACACAGGGATTCGAACCAGCGATCCCCATGTTGGTAGGCAACGGAATAGACTGCTGTGCTAGCCGGACGCCCCATCCAGTGCCGTTCTTCATGAGCTTCCACTTCCCACACATGCACACGCTTGGTTGGGTTACAACGAAATAATTCTCGTGCACAGCACACCAGGCATTTTCTCATGCTCGCCAGAGACACATTTGTACAAAACAAAATACAGAAAGTCTCTCGAGGGACTCCATACATAACCAGTGCATGGCCAAAGATGTGTACTCGCCACAGCCATCTAACACTCCAACACATCGAACGCTCCGAGAGGAGAATTACAGGCTGAGCCCGAAGTTCATTGTGCGTGAGGTCGCCCGCACCGAATGCTGTGCCTCGCGCTTCTGCGTCGAAGGGTCCTCCTTCAAACCCATTTATCATCTCAACAACAGCCCACCAACCCGACTGATCCCAGCAGGGAAGCTGCCGACATTCCAAGTTCCTGAAACCGCTTCATTTAATTTCAAATAAGAACAACCAGCACTGGAAACGCGCACACACACACGCACGCGCGCCTTGGCCTGCTTGTCAGAGTGTGTATTTAAATGTGTTTTAATAAGAAAGCCTCAAAAAGAAAAGAAAAAAATAATGCAGGGCTGTTATTTTTTTCTTTCGTGAAACAAATTGAACTTTGCTCTGCACATCAGTTATCATTTCTTCCACCAGTTCTGAATCACAGCATGCCATCTTTGAAGAGGGTGACATGCTGAGGCGTGCTCCCTCCGCAAAAGCTGAAAATTATTTTTTCACTGATGAGATAAGTTTTTTTTTTTTCCCCTCCCGATGACAAATGTGCCAATCGGAAAATTTCTCTTTTGAGTTACGGCATAACAGGCACAAAATTCCCATGATTGGTTTTCAGACAGAGTGATGCCGTTCAAATGGCCTGTGTGCCACACACAGACCACGGAAAGTCCGTATTCTGAGAAAACAAACTAAATTGTGAGGGTCTTACCACTTGTAAAGCATGTTTATATGACCATGTTATACATAATTAATTTGTAAATCCATGTGATCTGCCATAGCCCAACCCCATTCATAAAGAAGAATGCCGAGCGAGTCTGTTAATGTCGATTCTGTGCAAACTAGAAGTCCTCAAGTTTGGCAGACGATCAAAGACAAAAACAGGTGCAGTCGTCTCATTTAATTCCTTAATTCAGACTGAATCCTACATGAGTTCATTATCGGCGAGGACCCTGTGTACAAAATTTCAAGACATCTACATTTTCCCCGTCCATTAGGGAAACAGCAGCCTCCCATAACTCAGTGTAATAAGTGAGGATGTGCAAGCCATGCAGATGACACCACTGGCGGTGCCATCCGTATGACTTCATTACCCATGTGTTTGACCTGATGCTATAAAATGACTATCAAATGCACAATAGTACATGTACAAAGCATGAGAGGTGAGACTGAGATGGTTTGGACATGTGTGGAGGAGAGATGCTGAGTATATTGGGAGAAGGATGCTGAATATGGAGCTGCCAGGGAAGAGGAAAAGAGGAAGACCCAAGAGGAGGTTTATGGATGTGGTGAGGGAGGACATGCAGGTGGCTGGTGTGACAGAGGAAGATGCAGAGGACAGGAAGAGATGGAAACGGATGATCTGCTGTGGCGACCCCTAAGGGGAGCAGCTGGAAGTAGTAATAGTAGTAGTAGTACACTAATAGTAGTAGGAGTAGTAGTACAGTAGTAGTAGTAGTAGTACAGTAGTAGTAGTAGTAAGGATACTTCCCTTCTGGAGTGCCAAGGTCACCCCCTTCGGCCAGAGTTTGAGCTGTTACCCTCAGGTCATCGGTTGAGGACGCCCTGTATTAGGACCAAGAGATACAAGGCTTCCTTTGTCCCCACTGCCATCCAATTGTTAAATGGTAGATAGTATTCATCTGTTGTCTCCAGATCGCTTGTTTCCATGGTCTGTATATTTGAACTCCTTTGGTTCTCCTTGTCCGCTATGTCCTGTTGGTTTTTGTTGTCCATCAGTGACGTGTCAATTCTGCCTTGGTGTTCTGTATGTTATATATACTGGCTGCAAACTCATTTCCCCAGAAGGGACAATAAAGATACTTTGACGAGTAGCAGTAGTACAGCAGTAGTAGTAGTTGTAGTACAGTAGTAGTAGTAGCATTAGTAGTAGTAGTACAGCAGTAGTTGTAGTTGTAGTACAGTAGTAGTAGCAGTAGTAGTAGTAGTAGCATTAATAGTAGTACAGTAATAGTAGTAGTAGTTTAAGTAGTAGTAGTAGTACAGTAGTAGTAGCATTAGTAGTAGAAGTAGGAGTAGTAGTAGTAGTACAGTAATAGTAGTAGTAGTTGTAGTAGTAATAATCGTACAGTAATAGTAGTAGTAGTAGTAGTAATAGTAGTACAGTAGCAGTTGTAGTAGTAATAGTATTACAGTAGTAGTAGTAGTAATAGTAGTACAGTAGCAGTTGTAGTAGTAATAGTATTACAGTAGTAGTAGTAGTAGTAGTAGGTACATGCATGGTTCAGATAAGAGAAGCGATGGTTCTGGTAGTTCATTATTGCTATAAGGTTTTTGTCTTGCCATGCAACAATTTAAATGATGAGAGGGAATTCTAATAAATAATGTAATTCCATTAATGGTAATATTATCAATAGTAATATATATCATTTGTAGATAATTGGGTATATCCCAAGATGTAATTTCATTTCTAATAAGAGAAACGTTTCCACAGGATGGCAACGCCACAATTTATCAAATGCAAAGTTTTAAAAACAAAAACAATGATAATCATCAGCTGGTTTCGGGATGGAGGTCCCTGACAAGTCCTAGTACCAGTACTGTTTAGCTGAGTGATTACTAATACCAGTACTGCTTAGTTGGGTGATTACTAATACCAGTACTGCTTAGTTGGGTGATTACTAATACCAGTACTGCTTAGTTGGGTGAATACTAGTACCAGTACTGTTTAGTTGAGTGAGTACAAGCCATGCCTGACACGTGTGCTCCACAGTGCCACGCTGTCTTCATGTGGCTTTATTTCCGCTGCAAATGGTGACGTCACTTCCTCTTTGAAACGCATGAAATTACCCGCAAGACTTCCTCCTACTCTGCATGTAAATCATCTAAGTAGTGGTCATCTCGGTGCTGCAAATGAAATAAGTAGTCCGGGGTAACAAGTGAAATACAGCGGCTGTACCTAAAGGTTGGATTAGATCGCAGCGCGTGCCTCTGGGAGTGCTGAATAATGAGCCCCGGAGCGGAGAGTGGCGGGGCAACCGGAGGCCTTTGGTGACTAATAAATGTATGGAAATCAAACAGCTAGAACAGTGGTTCTCAACCTTTTTGGGGTCCTGGACCCCCTGCGTATTTTTGATCTACCCTGAGGACCCCTCCACCTGATCTAGGGGGAGGGGGGTTGCAATTTGATAGAAACAGTAGAAACCGCATTTTAAATTGCATTATAGCATTTATTCACTCTTTGGGGCAAAATAAGAGCTTTCAGTTGTAACTTAGATATAGTTAACAAAACAGAATATGTATTAGGTAACTTTCAGATATATGTAACAAAACAGAATATGTATTCAGTAACTTTCAGATATATTGTAACAACAGAATATGTATTCAGTAACTTTTAACAATGCAAACGGGAGCGAGATCTCTTATTAATATACAATAAATTACACTTGTGAAACAGATGTAATTAGAGAAAAAAGTCCTGTTACCCTTTATAGGTTAGGTAGATAAAGGTCTCGGTCACATTTGAGTAAAATAATCCTATTTCTATAAATGTCATAGGATCTTTTTTTTTAAAGATATTTTATTTTCACGGACCCCTTGCAATTACACCACGGACCACTAGGGGTCCGCGGACCCCCGGTTGAGAAACACTGAGCTAGAAAGCACGTCTTTCGCTTGTAACGAGGGGCGGAGACGGAGCACGTTTCCACCGAGCAACACCTTCCGAGAGATGCTGGTGGCTGCGTGGATTCATATCGTCGGCCCTCGTTTGAAGTCGGCAAGTACGTTTTCACAGCGGGAGCACAGTTAGGCAGGGTGGAGACCTATAGCTGCGCTGCTTCCCTGCACTAAGCGGGGGAAACTTGACCGGGCTAAAGAGCAAGATTCCCAACCCCGCTGCGCACGCGAGCGCACGCACACATACATGACGACAGACACACACACGAAATGATTCTCTATGATGCTGTATAATTAAGCAGTTTTAGCTACTTATTAATTCAACTGAACCATCAAAATGAATTAAACCGGCGGCGTCCGGGTAGCGTAGTGGTCTATTCCGTTACCTACCCACACGGTGATCGCTGGTTCGAATCCCCGTGTTTACCTCCGGCTTGGTCGGGCGTCCCTTCAGACACAATCGGCTATGTCTGTGGCTGGGAAGCCGGATGTGGGTATGTGTCCTGGTCGCCGCACTAGCGCCTCCTCTGGTCGGTCGGGGCGCCTGTTCAGGGGCAAGGAGGAACTGGGGGAAATAACGTGATCTTCCCACGCGCTACGTCCCCCTGGAAAAACCCCCCACTGTCAGGTGAAAAGAAGTGGCTGGTGACTCCACATGTATGGGAGGAGGCACGTGGTAGTCTGCAGCCCTCCCCGGATCGGCAGAGGGGGCGGAGCAGCGACCGGGGCAGCTTGGAAAAGTGGGGTAATTGGCCGGATACAATTGGGGAGAAAAAGTCCAAAAATTGAAAAAAGAAAAAAAAAGAGGTAAGCCTTTGCCGTGTGTCCTTGTCTGGGGCAGGATTTTGGGCTTCTGGGCCGGGCCTTATTCCTTCACTGAGTTTATGATCCTTACTGTTAGAGGTGCCGGGGTTCGGTCTGTGTCCTTCACCCGCAGTATGGGAAAGTCTTTGTGTTCTGACACCCGGAGGCACTGGTGTCACAGACTGGCGTTTAAAAAAAGATCTAAGAGCAGCCGGTCAGACCGCTGCGAATCGGCTTAGACACCAGCATGGCCTATTACCAATTACCCCACAATGCAATCCAGCACCCTTCTCACACAGCGCGGAGCCCTTGGCGGCAAAATATGCAGCATCTTGCCACGGCTCTTCCCCGATGAACAGCCAGCAGATGGGTCGGATAACCTCCACCCATCTGCGTGTGCCCACGACAGTGGACAATGTCTGACTCTGCATCTGACCCCCAACTATCAAGCGAAATCATTCAGTCAGGAACTTGGGGGCCCCCTTTATGTTACAGTCACGGCGTCTGTTTGCCGCTGATAACAGGGTCGCCCCGTGCCTGGGTCTGAGCCCACAGCCATCCCACATAAAGGTTTAAAAATCCATCAGCCAAATGATGATCAAGTCAGGGTAGGAAAAAAAGAAGATTAAAGCAAAAGAATATCATCAGAGAAAGTGAGAGGACGGATGTGGGGTGTCTATAGTACCACAATGGGGTCTGGACTGTCAATGGCTTGGATATAAGGGCCGCCTTTGAAGGAATAACTAGAGGCCACGGCGTCATTGTGGGTCATTTCTTAGTTCCGCTTCTCTTTTCAGCCTCCAGTCAGTCACAGCTACTACGTCTGTAGCGACGCCACACGAGCCGTGCACGCCGGAGACGGTGCAGCCATCATGATATTTATTCTGGGGGACAAAAATTATAAGATCCCCCATCCTATTAAAGCATGAAATACTAGGCAGCATGTCAATTTGCACCATGTTAAAAGCAATTAAGCTTCCAACAGCGTCATACCAGAGATAGCCTGCATTGGGTTATTCATTGAAAATGTGTAGCAATTAACATCATCTATTACGAGCATAATTACAGAATTAAGGCTCACAAATCTGCATCCTGCAGCAGTTGTAAGGATCCGTTTCCCCCCCAAAAAAATCATTTTCCAAGACTCAGATACCAAGCCAAAGCCATAATTGGTTAAACTTGACACGACAAACAATTAGCCGCATAGATGTCGCTTATCTGAGGTCTGCGGACGCCGCCCTTATCAGCTGAAGTGTGCACACACACACACACACACACACACACACACACACACACACACACACACACACACACACACACACACACACACACACACACAGGAGCTAACGGTTTACATGCTATCGTTTACAAAAACACAAGCCATCACCGGGAGGCTGAATTACTAATAGGATGTGGTTCAGGGGGGATTTGTTTACCATTTACATAGAAATAACAAAGTGACGTCCTGACAGCTCAGTTCTCCCGAAGCTGAGGTAGGGGGAGCCGTTATTTGTTGATTATTTTCTTCTAGCAATCTTATTTACCGAAGGTGCTCAGCCAGACGAATGAGAAGAATAAGACATGCAGACACACAACCCATTAAGGAGCCATTTAACCTTTGTGCGGGGGTAAAACAAGGGGCGTTAAATGGGCGATGGAGAGAGAGGGAGTCAATGGAGGCTTGCTTGTGGAGTGATTGAGCCCAATGTCTCGTTTGTGGTACAATATCCAAATCCATCAGCAGCTGACACCATTCTCCTCACTGACTACTTCAAAAAAGATCAAATGAAGCATCGTGAGAAGCACATTTGCTGTCCGGGTTCCTCAGCGTGGAGGTTATTTGCACCACCGTGAGGAGGTGATCGGTGTGTTGGTGCATTAATGCAGTGCAATGCAATTTTTTTGGGGGGGGGGTCCCCCCTTTTTCCTCCCCAAATTGTACCCAGCCAATTACCCCACTCTTCTGGTCGCTGCTCCACCCCCTCTGCCGATCCGGGGAGGGCTGCAGACTACCACACGCCTCCCCCGATACGTGTGGAGTCGCCAGCCGCTTCTTTTCACCTGACAGGAGTTTCACCAGGGGGACATGACGCATGGGAGGATCACGCTTTTCACCCCAGTCCCCCCCCCCCAGCAGACGCCACTGACCAACCAAAGGAGGCGCTAGTGCAGCGACCAGGATACACACCCACATCCGGCTTCCCACCCGCAGACATGGCCAATTGTGTCTGTGGGGACACCCGACCAAGCCGGAGGTAACACAGGGATTCGAACCGGCGATTCCGTGTTGGTAGGCAACAGAATAGATCGCCACTGTAACCGGATGCCCCAGTGCAATGTAATTTAATGAATAGTTGCAACAGTAACATAAGTTTTGTAGGTGATCAATTTTATCCAGTGATGTAATTTTCTAGTCTCCCTGCCTGCCGCCCAGTGCCTGCTGGGACAGGTTCCAGCGTCCCCCCAACCCTGACAGCAGGATAAGCGGTTTGGATAAAGGATGGATGGATAAAAAAAAAAATGTTTAAAAAAAAGAAGGAAAAAAAAATCACAGGATGGCAATGCCACAATATATCAAAAGCAACGTTTTTAAGCTAATAATAATCATCTGGTTGAGGGATCGAGGGCCCTGATGAAGCATCCTAATACTAGTAGAACCATAATACTAGTAGAATAATAATAATACTACAGTAGTAGAATCCGCATACTAGTACTGTTTAGCATCAAAGGAGTGGAGTGATTACAGCCGTGGCTGAGGTCACGGGCGTCTTGGCTGCGGAGTGAGTAGAGTAAATGTTTAGTTTGTGCTATAATATGCAAATCCACTGGCAGTTGGCTCCATTCCCCTGACTGACAACCGTACAGAGAAACACAAAGGTTTGTGCGTTTGCGCTGTGCCATTTTTCTGTCTTCGTGAGTGTGAGGAAGTGTAATCTGTACCAGTGTAAGTCAGCATGTGTGGTGGTACACAAAGGAGGTGTATTTAAATTAAAATACTATTGGTTAATAATATCTTTTTAACTTTGAACACAGATTCTCTCCTGTGAACTAAGGCCATCTAGGGCATCCGGGTGGCATGGCGGTCTATTCCGTTGCCTACCAACACGGGGATCGCCGGTTCGAATCCCTGTGTTACCTCCAGCTTGGTCAGGCATCCCTACAGAAACAATTGGCCATGTCTACGGCGGGTGGGAAGCCAGATGTGGGTATGTGTCCTGATCGCTGCACTAGCGCCTCCTCCGGTTGGTCGGGGCACCTGTCCGGGGGGGGGGGGGGTAGCGTGATCCTCCCATGCACTACGTCCCCCTGGTGAAACTCCTCACTGTCAGGTGAAAAGAAGCGACTGGCGGTGCCACATGTATTGGAGGAGGCATGTGGTAGTCTGCAGCCCTCCCCAGATCAGCAGAGGGGGTGGAGCAGCAACCGGGACGGCTCGGAGAGTGGGGTAACTGGACGGGTACAATTGGGGAGAAAAAGGGGGAAAAATACAACAACAAAAAAAAAGAAAAAAGTATAGCTCAGCACAACATAAAAGTGAGGGTAATTACATACTGTAAAGCAGAAGGTGGACTTGATGCAATGAATTATATTGACCTCAGTCATACATATATAAGTGAATTGGCTTAAGAGACTTTTAAATAACATTCCATATAATATCTCTGGTAAATTGGGGGCATAGAACTTATACTGCTGTGTGATTATTCTACAACTAAACTTCCAATTACACTGTCCAAATGTCACCAACAAGCACTTTTGGATTAGAAAATTTGTTACTTCCACCATCTTTCCCCTCACGGTTCATTTCTTTGAAATAATTGTGATATTATTACCAAAAATAAGTAATTTTTTTCCCAAAATAGGTACAAAAGGGGCATTAATCATGTTTTGTTAGACAATAAGGGAGAGATACTATCACACGAACCATTCATGACTCAACGTAACTTCCCACTTCCTTTTCAAAGAATAGATTGGTTACTAATGCGATTCACAACTACTGCTGAAAAATCATCTAAGTTACAATTCCCCCAAAGTAGCACTGGATGGTACCAAAAACTGACAGTAAATGTAATAACAAACATATCCATAATATATTGCAGGAAAGAAATGATTACTCCCAGAGGAAAACTTTTAGGATGCCGTCACAGCATCCATCAACTGGTGTAAAGCTTGGCTAATCCCCTTTTAATATTGTATAAATAATAAGATAAAAGAAGTGCACTTTAAAGTATTGCATACTGTTTAACGTGTTTACTTCTTAGTTTCAAACTATACTGATGTTGGAGATGTCTGTACATTCTGTAAAGACCATAGTGAACCTGCGTGGGCTAGCAGTGGTCTGCGTGGGCTAGCAGTTAGCCTAGCCTGCCTCGATTATGCGTCCTGTCAGACTGCCCTCCATGTTTCCTCCTCGGGCACAGCTCCAGGCAGGGGCCGTGGTCCCTGTGGAAACCGGACGAAGCAGACCAAGCCCTCCCAGCCAGACACCCCTGACCCACCTCCCCGCACTCCACACGACGACATCAAAAACACCAGTCAACGCCAGGTGAGGCCGCTGCCAGACCGCCCTCGGTGTTATCGGACGTGCCGGTCTGCATGGGCTAGCAGTTAGCTTAGCCTGCCCCGCTTCCGCGTCCTGTCAGACCACCCTCGGTGTTACCTCCTTGGGTGCAGTAGACCACGCTCTCGCAGCCGATCCAGAGCCAGCTCTCCCAGACAACAAACCAAGACAAACATTTAGATGCAGACGTGGATAAAGACACTGCATCGATGGTACTAGGTGAGGCCGCTGCAAAAGTGAATTCGCGCCACCATCTTCCCACACCGGAAGCAACACTTGTTGGTCCAAGATATCCTGATTTCCATATAACTTTGAAAGACGCTGTGTACTCTAATTATGAAAAAAAGACAGTAGTTTGGAGTTCATCTTGTTATTTTGATGGCTAAGTTTTATATTCATAAACAGAAGTTTGCATCAGCTATGCCTACTGCACATCAGTTTTGTGCAGAATTTTATTTCTAAGAAGAAAGCCACTTTATTTTGTCATTGTATTCTTACAATGAATGTGTTCTCTGCATTTAACCCATCCTATTGTATAGGAGCAGTGGGTAGCTGAAGCACTCAAGGACCAACTCCAGTTCTTATTTCCATTGCCTTGCTCAGGGACACAGACAGGAGTATTAACCCTAACATACATGTCTTTTTGATGGTGGGAGGAAAGCCACGCAGACACAGGGAGAACATGCAAACTCCACACAGAAAGGACCTGGGACAGCCTGGGGTTCAAACCCAGGATCGTCTTGCTGTGAGGCAACAGTGCTAACCATGGGGCTCACCAGTGGATCACTGAGCCTCCAGTAGTTACTCCTCCATAGTTGCTCAAGGGAAGGTTAATATTGGGCTTTGGGCTATGGCTGCTGTTTGATTTGCTCCCAGAATCTCGCTGTGATGCTGTTAACATCATCCAGGTGGATGAGATGGGCCCTGAGAAGACTGATACGTGTCCTCCATGGGTGCCTCCGTCATAAAAAAAACGATGATTCCTGACCTTCTCACAGACAAGATGGCATGTGACTCGATTCTATTGCAAGGGAAGGAAGGGGGGGAGCTGCAAAATGGCTTGGTGTTATTGTCGATAAGATTGTAAGTGCTGCACGCCAACACTCTCTGAGTTGGGTTATTACTTTGTGGTGCCCCGTTATTATTTTGTCTGGTTTTTCCTCCCTTGTCTACTGTTCCCAGATCGATGTATAAATTGAGTTATGTTCAATAAAGAAGCATAAAAAGCATAATAACAACAACGTGAAATCAAAACTAACTGGATCAAATGTATACAATGCAACAACATGAACATTGCTTCGGACCTTCAGGAGTGAAAAGGTCTTTAGTTGAAATTTAACTAAAAGCATTGCAAATTCGATTTAACACGTAATTTGTTCTTTTTTTCCTTATTACCCTCGTTTTATTCCTTTTTCTGTATGCCTTCCTAATCTGAGTGATGGCTGTACTCTAAGCAGTGGCGGCTGGCCAGTACAGGGCGCTGGGGCGCCACCACTTCAAACAGCAAGAGATGAAAATCTGCTTAATTATGTTAAATATAATTTAGTTGTATAATGCAAATAATTATGAAATAAAAGTGTTTTTCAGTCTGTGAGCGCCTGTCAGCAGCCATTACATATTGGTTTCAAATGGTATTTGGCTGATTTCTGTCTAAATACATGTACTTCCTGGGTGAGGGGCGCCGGCCAAACGAGACCTTATGTAAGCCCTCAAGCTTGTGGCGAGCAGGTCACCTGAGGCTGCTGTCTGATTGGTTTCTTCAGATTTTCCATGCGCTCCAGACACGCCCACTTTTATTGGCAGCGAATTGGTATTGTTTTAATGTTTTTTGATCCAATGTGATTGGGCAATTCCCGTGGCTGTCAATCATGTTCACACCCACCACGACGCCTCGTCTCGACTGTCAATCATCCACCGCCTACGAACCTTGATAAAATCTATAGGCTACATTGTCCTTCTTAATAACTCTGTGACTGCGTGGACATTAAAGCAGCTGTCAGGTGTGCTGCGCCAAGGTAAATTGCGCCCCCCCCCAACATTTTCAGCACCAGCCGCCACTGACTCTGAGTTGTTCCAACTCCCTCACTGTGTACGGAACAGGACCAGGCAAGACGATCCTTCCTGTAAAGACTTTAATTTGCTTCATTTCGTGTGGCTTTCACACGGAGCTGAGTGAATGCAAACTGCTCAAATGTGCTTTACATTTCTCAGCCTGTTTCTTGCATAAATTCATACTATGATGGATATGTTTAGAGGCATTCTAGACAGTAATTGAAACCGTGGTGAGACTGGGAAAAATAATCAATTTATAAGATGTAAACATAACGTATACCAAGATTTAAAGCCTGTGTAATCACTCTGACATAGACGAAATTGGTTGTTTCTCGCAAAAAGAGAAGAAAAAACAAACTAGTAAAACACATGTAACTACACCTAAAATTGGCCGTTTGGATGAACGCAGTTTGGCTTTGGTGCTTTTATGGTCCAGGACTGTTCCACTGGTTTGTGCTTTGCTTTCTAAAACTGTGATAAAAAAACAACTTTTTTTGACTGAAATCTGATTTACTCACGTGCTAAAACCATGCGATTGCTTGGTGCTTCCTGCTGTTTATACTTATCAGTCTTACGATGACAGGATTTTGCCTCATTGCTCCCGGATGCACAAGTTGACTGCATGTAATTATGAGCCTCGCGCTTGACTTGGCTGGAAACCCATCAAAGCGGCGAGTTGGAAAAGGCGGAGGGAGGAACGTCTTGTTTACGACGTGTTCCTCCGTGCTGTCTTGGCTGCAGACTGCTGCGTGGTCCGGGGCATCTATGCCACTCACGGCAAACATGTTCATCTCACTTGCACCAGTTTTTCCTGAATGTTCGAGAAAGAAACAGGGGGATTCGGCGGGAAGCGTCAGGAAGCCAAACGGGAATTTTCACATGGCAGCCCAAGCATAACTCCTCACACACACACACTTCCTCCCTGGTTCCCTTACTATTTTTTTTCCCGTCCCGGTCGCTGCTCCGCCCCCTCTGCCGGTCCGGGGAGGGCTGCAGACGACCACGTGCCTCCTCCGATACACGTGGAGTCGCCAGCCGCTTCTTTTCACCTGACAGTGAGGAGTTTCCCCAGGGGGACGTAGCAGGTGGAAGGATCACGCTATCCCCCCTAGTTTCCCCTCTCCCCTGAACAGGCGCCCCGACCGACCGACCAGAGGAAGGCGCTAGTGCAGCAACCAGGACACATACCCACATTCGGCTTCCCACCCGCAGACACGGCCAACTGTTTCTGTAGGGACGCCCGACCAAGCTGGAGGTAACACGGGGATTCGGACCCGCGAGCCCCGTGTTGGTAGGCAACGGAACAGACCGCCAAGCTACCGGGACCCGTTCCCTCGCACACTCTCTTTGTTTGTTTTTTGTTTTATTCCTTTTCTTTGTGAATGAATGTGAGCGCGAGCGCGCATGCGTGTGATGAGGTGATTTGAGGAGGAGAACAAGATAATAAGACAGGGGGGAAGACATTACAGCAGATGGCGAGATGAGGCCCGATGCATTCAGCGCCGAGTGCACTGTGATGGAAAAAATAATAATAAAAAAAAAAACTCTAAAGGAAAACAGAAAAGAAAGGAACACAGGCTCCCTGTTTCCAGCTCATTGTTCCCGCTCTCACGCTCAAACATGGCTTCTTCTCCTTCTATTCTGTCTCCATCACCTCGTCATATTTCCATCATTATCCCGCCCATCACCACTTTCGTTCTTTTTTTCCCGCTCTCCCAGAGGCTCTTTTTTTTTCGCCCCACAAACCGTGCAAAGTTAACCGCATCCGCCACAGACTGGTGTGCATGTTGCAGGTCCTCCTTTTGACCTGAGTCCTCATAGTGTGTTGGTGGCTTCACGTCATATTAGCAGTAGGAGGACATCACCAGGGGTGCAGCACAAAATTCTGGGCCCGATACATAAGCAGTCTCCGTGGGCCCTTTCTTCTTTAGCTAGTTAGCCATCATAGCTTTCCTCTTTAGCTAGTTAGCTAGCCACCTTTTTTTAAAAGCTCCTAGCTCACCTTCCTTTTGGAAGAAGTTACTCAACAGCTGTTTTTCCTCATTTTGCCTTCTCTCCCTTTCCTTTTTTTCTTTTCTACTACTACTACTACTACTACTACTACTTTTGGCTGCTCCCATTAGGGGGCGCCACAGCGGATCATCTGTTTCCATATCTTCCTGTCTTCTGCATCTTCCTCTGTCACACCAGCCACCTGCATGTCCTCCCTCACCACATCCATAAACCTCCTCTTTGGCCTTCTTCTTTTCCTCGTCCCTGGCAGCTCCATATTCAGCATCCTTCTCCCAATATACCCAGCATCTCTCCTCCACACATGTCCAAACCATCTCAATCTTGCCTCTCTTGCTTTGTCTCCGAACCGTCCAACCTGAGCTGCCCCTCTAATATACTCGTTCCTAATCCTGTCCTTCTTCGTCACTCCCAGTGAAAATCTTATCATCTTCAACTCTGCCACCTCCAGCTCCGCCTCCTGTCTTTTCATCACCTCTCTACTGCACTCCCCGTTACTTTGGACAGTTGACCCCAAGCATTTAAACTCATATGCCTTCGTCACCTCCACTCCTTGCATCCTGACCATTCCAATGTCCTCCCTCTCATTCACGCATAGGTATTCTGTCTTGCTCCTACTGATTTTCATTCCTCTTCTCTCCAGTGCATACCTCCACCTCCCTAGGCTCTCCTCAACCTGCACCCTACTCTTGCTACAGATCACAATGTCATCCGCGAACATCAGAGTCCATGGAGACTCCTGCCTGATCTTGTCCGTCAACCTGTCCATCACCATTGCAAACAAGAAAGGGCTCAGAGCCGATCCTTGATGTAATCCCACCTCCACCTTGAACCCATCTGTCATTCCAACCGCACACCTCACCACTGTCACACCGCCCTCATCCAGATCCTGCACCACTCCTACATACTTCTCTGCAACTCCCGACTTCCTCATACAATACCACACCTCCTCTCTCGGCACCCCGTTGTATGCTTTCTCTAAATCCACAAAGACACAATGCTTTTTTTTTTCTGGAACCCAGATTTTGCTTTCTTTGGGAAAGACATGACCATGCATGTGCTTGTATCAGCTGTCACTCGCGACAGGACTAGAGGAGCTGCATTGAGAGATGCTCGTGAGGGGAGGACTAAACCATTTTGCGTCTTTTGTAAGGGGTGAGAGGGGCCTCAGAGAGCCACCACTATTTTCTTGAAGTCCCTCAACCGATGTATTGAGCTAATTCTAACTGAAGTTATGACACCAATTAATTAGAAATAAAAATTTGCAAACCAAAACAAACTTTTAATTCCAGGCTTCCCGAACCCCCCCCCACCCCACCCCCCACCCCACCCCCGGGGCCTGGTAGGTCCCTTTCTTTTCTCCCACTACGATGCCGCTGGACATCACACTCCCATCCCTTCACAGGAGAGTCCGCCAGCTCTCTTCTGATGCAGCCTGTAGGCATAATTGTTGTCTTTTGTGTTGCTGATAAACTAACGCTGCGCTTCCTCTGCGTGTGAATATTGTGCTTGCTTCAGCAAATTCCCCCTGAGACAATAAAGGGGGGAAAAACTGCACAATCATTCACAATCCTTCCGCTGGAAATTAAGCCAGACTCGTCGTCTAGTCAATCACGTGCAACGTTTGTCATCTCGAGATGGGCTGTTGCGTCAGTCAGTCATCCCCGCGACGGGATAAATCTCCTGTCAAGTCTAAACGTGGAAACGCTTAAGAGAGGTGAGAACTGTGATTCAGTTGAAAGATTCCTATTTTCTTACCATCTCTTCGTATGACTGTACGCCGTCATATATCTTATCTGGAGAACAAGGTGCAGATCTGTTTATACACAGAAGAAGAAGTTTGCTACGTAAGGAGCTTTGGCCATTTTGTGAAAATACTTTACGTAAAAGGACCAAAGTTCCCTCCCATAATGATCCCATTTCTTCTTTTTATTTTTGCATTCACTGCATAATCAAGCTCATTAAATTTGGAGAGTGGCGTCCAGGTGGCGTAGCGGTCTATTCCATTGGCTACCAAAACGGGAATCGCCGGTTCGAATCCCCGTTACCTGCGGCTTGGCCGGGCGTCCCTACAGACACATTTGGCCGTGTCTGCGGCTGGGAAGCCGGATGTGGGTATGTGTCGTAGTCACTGCACTAGCACCTCCCCTGGTCGGTCGGGGCGCCTGTTCGGGGGGAGGGGGAACTGGGGGGGGAGGGTAGCGTGATCCCCCCCATGTGCTCCGTCCCCCTGGTGAAACTCCTCACTGTCAGGTGAAAAGAAGCGGCTGGCGACTCCACATGTATCACAGGAGGCATGTGGTGGTCTGCAGCCCTCCCCGGATCGGCAGAGGGGGTGGAGCAGTGACCGGGACGCCTCGGAACAGCGGGGTAATTGGCCAGGTAGGATTGGGGAGAAAAAGGAGAGGGCGGGGGGACTATTCATGTATGTCATTGTTTGTTCTCCCCAGTTGTACTTGGCCAATTGCCCAAGTACAACTGGGGAGAAAAGGGGAGAGAAAAAAAAAACACTTTGGAGAGTAAACGTGTAAAACATAGCGAAAGGCTGATGAACCTACATCAGGACACAGCTCAGTTTGCATCTCTTGGTCCACGTGAGGATGCTCAAAGGGGAAAGAAAAATATTCCCTAATCCTGGTTTTCTAGAATAGTCTTGTTGTTACTGCTTAATACTCTCTCTCAAAGTCAGCACTGACCCTGCGAAGTTATCGCTGCATTTAAGTTAGAGCCGCTCAGTGAGCAGTGAATGGAAGATTCAGGTCGAAAACGAATCGGTTCTGGGCGCCCCGGAAGATGAATGGTTACGGTGCGCGCCACAACCCACACCATCTCAGGTTTGATCCAGCCAGTGACCTCTGTTGTGTGTCGCATCCATCTCTCTCCCTCCCCCCTTGTTTACTGTCCACCACTTCACTATCCTCTATCCAATATCGGCAAAAATGTTGGGGGAAAAAAATCATCTTGGAAAAAACAAATTAATTCGTTCTGAATAGCAACCACGCACGGGTACTGCTGAATGGGCTAACCTAACACTTATACCATCTTTTCAACCTTGATCTCCATCACCCCTCCCACCCAGATGTTGCATCCCAACGACGCCGCACCTTCGCGCAGGGCTGCGCCGACGCGGTTCTCCAACCTCGCCCGAATGCACAGCTCACACCTTTGTTCGAGTTCAAGGCAAAAGATTTGTTTAGGAAAATCAGTGCACAAAAAAACAAACAAACAACAACAACAATTAAATGCACTCTCAACTATCATGAAATGCCAAAATATTGTCTGACTCGCGCCTTTACCATCCACACATCGGTGATTGCAACAAAGAAACGAGTCAAAGAGCAATCAAAACATTCCCACGCGAACGCTCTCGTTTCCACCTCTCATTTCTAACCCCGTCTTAAATAACTTTCCTCTACTCGGACAATAAAAGCAGCATATGCGTGCAACAGTTCATCTATTGAATAGCTTCGCTGTTCTGTTGGACTGCAGAGCCTTGACGTGCAGCGTGCCACTGCCAGTAATGGTCATGGCGTGGCACCACTATACATACACACACGTGTGTGCATACAGAATGTTATTATCATGAAATACCAGATTGTGGCCTTTTCCCTGAGCCCCTTTAACATGGCTTTAATACCTTTTTAATATGGCTAATCATCACATCAGTGTGACAGCATCACGGATTAGCGAGCAATTTGTGACATTAAAAATTGATAAAGCCACTTATTAACACTCACGCGGTTTCTTGTCAACAGCAACAACAAAATATGCATTAATAAGCACACAGCAGCCACTGAATGGGATTCATTAAAATGCAAAATAATAAACTGCCATCTGAGTTGGGCTTTGGTGAAAAACAAGCGATGTGAAATGACTTCCACACCTCCGACTCGAGCGCGCAGAGAAAACGCTGAATAGCGCACGTGTGCGATTTTAACCAGGCGCACGTGCAGCAGCAGCAGCAACAACAACAACTTAGTTTTGTATGGCGCCTTTTAAGGAACCCAAGGACGCTTTAAACTAGACAGAAAAAAAAGAAGAAAAAAGACGATAACAGAAAATCAAAATAGCTAAGATTGCCTCAAGTGGGTGAAAAGAAACAGGCGTACGGGCGTCGCCGGTTGGAATGAATCCCCTCGTTACTTCCGGCTTGGTCGGGCGTCCCTACAGAATAAAGGCTCGGTGCATTCATGTCGCGCTGCAGAACTTCCGGGTGTGTCTGTTTTCATAAGGACTTCTGGTAAACCCGGACGCTTACAAAAAATCAGTGGATCAAACAGGGCGAAAAGGGGGGGGGAGGGGTCAAGTATCAACGCCGTGAATCAGGCTCCAGCGAGCGCTGCTGTGCGCCGCCGCAGTGCGCGACTTCGGCGCGCTACAGTTGTCCCGTAAGTTTCCATTCATCCCCTGGTAACTGCGAGGAAAGAGCGAAGTGGCTAGCGGAGATTCTGAGGGATGCATTTTACTCCCACCAGGAGTACAAAAGTGTGTAGTCGGCATTTTGAACACACCTGACTTCGCTGTGCCAGCTACAGGTGTGTTAAGGAGGCTCAAGAAAGGAGCTGCCCCCACACTCTGGGCGTGCAATGCGCACTCCAAACCCGCACCCAGGCTGGGTGTGTGGGAGCGCTGGGAGCCTGCTGCCGGCGCCCCTCTGCCAGCTCTGGACTCCTCTGATAATGATGTGGAGCCCACCTTGTAGTGATATAACGCCATGTATATCCACTGGAACTACACTAGGTGGTATGTACTACCCGGACTGTTATTATGGTTACACCACTACCATGTATGGTTATTACGTCTGCCTACTGAGCCACGATTAAACCTGAGTTCTATAACCCAGTGTGGTCATTGATCCTCGACCAATACTACCCCAAGTATTACTTCACACCTCTACTCTGTGTCTATAGACGCCGTGAAAGGGAGTAAAATAGGAAGGTGGGGCTACGGGTTCGTATACAAATACTATTCTGAATAAGAGTTAACTATACCCAGCAAAATTAAGCTTAATGGACTCGACTTATTATTCAGAACGAAACAACTGGACCAGACAACCTCCTTATATGAGCAGGTGATGTATTGGATTTAGGAATGTGAATAAAGTTGAGCTGTGATAGCAGCAATGCAGAAAGGCGCACAGTTATCAGTTATGTCAAATGCCACAAAAAGGGAAATGCAAATAAAGAATAATGTGACTCCAGTTAATAGTTGCACAACCAATAACTTGGTGCATCCCAAGTATACCAGTGCTTTTGAGATGGGAAAATTATCTAATATATATATAGATATATCTATATATCTATATATATATCTATATCTATCTATATATATATATATATATATAATTCTAATTGTTATAGAATAGAGTGGGAAAGAATTTGTATAAAGTGAGACCAGGATTATGATAGTAGTATTATATCTATTTAGTGGACAATATGACACTAGCTGTGAGTATACCCCCAAATAAAGCAAAACACAAAATATCTTTTGCTCAATATCACAAATGTAACAATATTGGTGGGCCCACACACTTTATGACACAAATAAAATAACCCCAAAAGCTGGCATAAACAAATAAACGTTGCAGGCCTGGGTGTTGCTTGGGTGCGTGGTGACCCGCGCGCTATTTGCAATGTAAGCAAAACAGTCTGCATGTACTTCACATCAAGGACCAACAATTCAGTTGATCCAGACATTTTATTAAACGGTTAAGTTATCAATACGGTGACACACGTAAAATATTTAGGCATCATAATGGACAAGCACTTGTCTTTTAAAAAACATGCCAGTAAGGTAACCAGGAACGTTAAATTCAATTTGAATAATTTTAAGAACATCAGGCATCAAATGTCTTCATCTGCTGCAAATCTTTTTCTACACGCCATGATTTTCCCTCATCTGTTGTACTGTATAAACACTTGGTCCCAAACAGGAGTGACCACCCTCAAGCCAGTATATTCTCTATTTCAACAGATTTTTAAAATATTGGATAAAAAAAACCAAGGGAATATCACCACTGCCATATCCTGAAAAAATATAACTTTCTTAATTTTGATAATTTTTTGTTTTATTCAGATGTATGCCTGATGTTCAAGATTATTCATGGACTCGCCCCCCCCCCCCCCGAGAGCATGCCCGGCCTCTCCTGACGATGACAGAACTGTAAGGGTCAGGACCAGAGCATCTTCAAGGGGAGATTTGGTACCACAGTTTAGGAAGACTACTTTTGGTCAATCAGCATTTCCAGTAAAAGTGGTGGGAAAGTGGAATTCCCTTCCCCCTAATGTCAGGGGGTCAGCCAGCTTTGCGGTGTTTAAAAAGCATCTTAAGCTTTGGTTAAAATCAGCACAAACGTGTAATCACAAATAAATGTCCTTGCTTTAATATTTTGCACATATTTTAGATTTCACTCAGGGTTTTTGTGTTACTTTTTATTCGGAGTAGTTACTATATTTTTCTTAGTCAGGGGCAGCCTGGGGTTCTGGATGGAACCAGCCCAGGTGCAACCTGGCTGTAGACTTGTGTGTAATTTATATTTCCTGCCACTGAATAGGCCAGATTGATTTTTATAGCTGTTGTCACAGTTTAGGTCAGATTGTTATTCATTGATGTTTCAGGTCAGATTACTATTTATATTTATTGTTGCTGAATAGATGAAATCCATATTTATTATGTTGTTGTCAAATAGGCCAGATTGCTATTTATAGCCACTGTTTTAAATAGATCAGATTATATTTATAACTTTTGAGATTGGTTTTCTGATGTATTGTCATGTTTTTATTTTGTCTTGATTGTTCTTTGCCTATCCAATAGTTTTTTTTAATGTATTGTTATGTTTTTACTTCTGTATTAATTGTTGTCTGTTTGTCTACCCAGGGATTGCAGATGCAAATTAGCTGCCAGCTAACTGGTGCAGCTGTAAAACTGTGCGTTGTCCCTGTCAAATAAACAATAAACTAAACTAAACTAAACTAATTGGCCCCTTCGCTCAACAGAGCCGGATGAGACTGTACTTACTAATGTCCGCGGGTGGTCGTGTGGGACAAGTAGTGCCGCCTGGTGGCCAGGAGAGCTCTGTACGCGCCCACGTAGCAGAGCGGGAACAATGACCAAAATCCAGCAATGACCGGGTCGCTGTACTGCCGTATACTACGGCTCCGTCCCCCGAGCTACCGGCTCACCGAAACAAGGCAGAGTAATTACGATACAGATAAGCTAACTTGCTAGCATATCTGACTAGCAAGACCACCGGTAATGGACACTGTGGTCAGCTAACTTACAGATAAGCTAACTTGCTAGCATATGTGACTAGCAAGACCACCGGTAATGGACACTGTGGTCAGCTAACTTACAGATAAGCTAACTCGCTAGCATATCTGACTAGCAAGACACTCGTAAAAAACCACTGGGGTCGTACAGAAAGTAAAACGCGTCTTTCAAACGTGCTATAAAACCGAGTCGACTCCTATATGTTGTCAGTAAAAGACCGTATTTCGAATGACAACTGCCGCCATTAAAGTAAAGGTTAGATTAGCCTAACTACCCAAGCTAATCGGGAGCAATCGGCTAACGTAAGCTGATTGAGCTAGCAAACGAAGTTAACAGTGAGAATTAACGTACACAACCTCAAACTTCTGAACATAACCTGACTCAACATACCTTGCAATTTACACGTTTGACCAGCGTATAAGAGGCGACTCTAACGAGTATATAATTAAAGCCGCATACAGGATAATGCTGAGGAGACTGCAAACAGTGGAACGCCACTTGACTTCAAACCGTCACTCCCGAACTCTCTAGACTCCTCCTTCTTCTTCCCTCAAGTCTTCTCTGCTCCCGCCCCGCCCCCGCCCCTATCCAATCACAATAAAGAACTGCCCTTATGGACGTTTGACATCAACCAATAAAACGCTCTTATATGCCATATAGGGTAGGTTGTACACTCGCTATGCCGCGTGTGTGGCCATGCATTCCAATCAAACTTGCTTAGTTTTTTCTTCTTCTTCTTCTTTTAGGGCAGACGGGATGCGAACCTCATACGTTAGCAAATCCCTACTAACACAATAAAACTACATGCATTTAACAACTGTACTAAACCCAGCCTTTTCTCACCCGGCCTACAACGAGATGGACGTCAGCAGCTGCCTGCAAGAGCACGACTATTGCGTCACTCCTCATCCTGCCGCATTGGACGATGCCCTGGCCCAAAATGAGTCAATGAGGAAACAAATAGAAGCGCTCCAGAAACAACTAGACCCCGTCCAGCTATAGTCCAAATTCAGGCTGCGGCGATTTGCAGGTTCCGATGAGGACATTCGGCTTTACACCAGGTATGTCTTGATTTGTATCCTATCATTTAATCGCACCTGTCAGCTAGCTAGCTAGCGCTAGCATAGTTCTGATGACGCCATTACTCACCCCCGTAGTTGTCGATGTAGCTAGAAATATAGATCTTAAACCCCTTTTCTTTTTTGCTCGTCTGAGCTACTGAGGCACTCACTATGCGGTGTATATCGTTGACCGTGATTTTAGGGAGGTCCTGCAGACAGCGAGTGTAAAACAAAGCCATCTCTTCGCCCAACAAACCAGACCGGAAGTTCTTGTGCAAGTAGTCATACGTCGGAAGTCGAACCACACCATCTTAACGCACCCAGGCTATTGGCCGCGTCTGCGGGTGGGGAGCCGGATGTGGGTATGTGTCCTGGTCACTGCACTAGCGCCTCCTCTGGTCGGTCGGGACGCCTGTTCAGGGGGGAGGGGGAACTGGGGGGGAACAGAGTGATCCTTTCACGCGCTACGACTGGCGACTCCACATGTATGGGAGGAGGCATGTGGTAGTCTGCAGCCCTCCCCGGATCGGCAGGGGGGGTGGAGCAGCGACCGGGACGGCTCGGAAGAGTGTGGTGATTGGCCGGATACAATTGGGGAGAAAAGGGGGGGAAATTAAAAAAAAATAAACAGGCGTACACAAAGGCAAGGATGGAAAGAATGGGGCACATCATTGTGCACAGTTGTGCACGGTGGTCCCCTCACATGGCCTCTTCATCCGTGCTCGGCGTCCGTGTGCTTTAAGCAGTGTGATCATGCGGTGAGACGCTGCACACGGAGCAATATCTTGTTGAAAGGACCGGCTGACAAATGAACATGAACATAAATTATGGCCTCGTGCTGGGCAGAATGCATAATTAACGCGCAAGATTACAAGGCTCTGTTTATTTTGTTATGAAAGATTTATGGACAAAGCTCCTTTTAAGGGATGTGCAGACGAGTTCAAGATTTGGTGCGCCGGAGCAGGCTTGCATGATACACACATTACACATTATACCCCCGAGCAGAGTGCCTAGACGGTAAAAGCAAAATTGTGCTTAGAGATATCATTTTGACGTTACCTTCATCACAAAACTGCTTTTCCTTTGTGGACAACTTTTATTTTTAACAACAGCTAGCACTGTCCTCCGTTCACTGATGGCTTTGAAATCCAATTCCCCGAGATGCTTTCTCCCTGCATTTAAAAAGCAAAATTTTGTTGAGTATGCTTTTTTTTTTTTTTGAGCAACGGCACCACTCACATCCATACAACTACACCCGCCCATACAGAGGCTGCTCAGTACCAACCGCGTCACCCTGCTAGCACATGAAAGCTACACGTGCCTTGCTTTTACATAATGAAGCTAATGGGAGAGCGGCCTTTTTGTCCACAGCCACCCACTTACAGCACGGCAGAAGCTGTACACGCCTCTAAACTTCTGCACAAAGGGACTATATATATGTGGGCGGCACGGTGGGGCAGTGGTTAGCGCTGTCGCCTCACAGCAAAACCTGGGTCCGAACCCCGAGGTTGTCCAACCTTGGGGGTCATCCCAGGTTTGAATCCCCATGTAACCTCTGGCTTGGTCGGGCGTCCCTACAGAAACGATTGGCCGTGTCTGTGGGTGGGAAGCCAGATGTGGGTAGGTGTCCTGATAGCTGCACTAGCGCCTCCTCTGGTCGGTCAGGGCTTCTGTTTGAGGAGGGGGAGAGGCAACTGGGGGGAATAGCTGCCCCCCCCACGTGCTACGTCCCCCTGGCAAAACTCATCACTGTCAGGTGAAAAGAAGCGGCTTGCGACTCCACATGTATCGGAGGAGGCATGTGGTAGTGTGCAGCCCCCCCCCCCGGAATGGCAGAGAGGGTGGAGAAGCAACCAGGATGGCTCGGAAGAGTGGGGCTGGGTACAATTGGGGAGGAAAAAAAAGGGGGAGATACATGCATGTTAGGGTTAATACTCCTGTCTGTGCCCCTGAGCAAGGCAATGGACAGAAGAACTGGAGTTGTTCCCCGGGTCCTGCAGCTGCCCACCGCTCCTGGCTACACGGCTCGGATGGGTTAAATGCAGAGAAAGAACTCCCCCATGGGGATTAATTAAGTCGTAAAACAATAAATGTGCTCGATATGACAAGTCTTAACAACAAGACAAACACAACAAGTAAATTCTGTGCACATTCTGTGCTTCTAATCCAGTAAATCGTTCCTGTTTTTTTTGTTTTTTTTTACTGCACTTCTGATATCAATTAAGAAAAACAGGACTGGTTCCCATCTACGTATTAGCACGATGACATCTAAATAAACGGCACATTTTCCCTGCTTCATTTTGGGGAATGGGGAAGGATGTGACCCCGATGAAATTGATAAAGCGGTTAATGGGCCTTTATATTACACCTGCCCGGCTCTTCTCTCAGGACATTAAAAGCTGTATCACCTAGCGCATAAAACTAACAAGCAGTTACAACCAGGCAATCCCGCCAAACGTTCGGCGTGCCAGCTAAATTTCCCGGAAGCAGGCGCAGAAATAAAAATGTCACGGAAATCCTCTGGATGCTGCTTAGTTTGAAGCGCGTATGAAACGGAGTCGCCATAGCAACGCCGTTCATACGACGGTTTCCATTCACACACCGGCAATATATGGCTTTATTATAACCAACACAGCAGCAGAAGGTCTTACAAGATAGCTCACGGGCTCAGTGGAAATATGGTTGCTTTAGTAATAACTTTTTTTTTTTAATTAGCTAATCTGGTGGCAGTAACTTCTCCCGCCCCCCTGGAGAGTTAACCAACATCCTACGTAGTTACTCAGATGTCTCCGAGTCATCACAGGCTCCTCGGCTAATAAGCCGCTGGTCACTGTGGCCGTGCAACTTCTCTCACTTGACGCCCACAAAGTGTGATTAATGACACTTGATGAGGAAACATTAGCAGCCCATCAAGGCTCTGGTTGTTTTTTCCCCCACTGAGCACACTGTAATTTAATGAGCAGCGGGGAATGGAGACAACAAGTGAGATAATCAAGATGAAGCCAATTTGCACATGTCAATGGTGGCAGCATTGTGACAAAACAAGCCGGCTAGATGGAGAGAGATGGAGAATATGCAGCAAGCATATTTTCCATGGCTTTGTTACCACCAACGCTATTCTAATTCCTTTCACGTTTCCTGTTTTACCTCCTGTAGAGCCGGGTCCAAACTATGGGCCTGAGGCACTATAGGGCAGATGTCACTTGACTGACAGTACTCGTCGTAATATGTGGGCTGTTCCGAGTAGGGCGATCTTCTGGACCGCATGGATGTTGATGTTGCCTGGCATACGGTGGGTGAACTTTTCCATCCCCTTCTTCATGAGTCCAAGAGCTCCGATGACCACTGGTGTGGTTTCGGTCTTCATACCCCACATCCTGTTGTTTTCAATCTCCAGGTCTTTGTACTTGGTCAGCTTCTCTGTGACTTTCACTGAGGTGTTTATTATTATTATTATTATTATTATTATTATTATTATTATTATAATCCGTCTATCCATCCATCCATTATCTGAACCACTTATCCTGCTCTCAGGGTCGCGGGGGTGCTGGAGCCTATTCCAGCAGTCATTGGGCGGCAGGCGGGGAGACACCCTGGACAGGCCGCCAGGGTGTCCAGGGTGACATTCATTTCCTAGCCCTTAACCCTAACCTTAACCACGCAAACTACATGCCTAACCCTAACCCTTACCCTAACCTTACCCTAACCCTAATTCTAACCTTAACCCTAAAACCAAGTCCTAACCCTAGAATAGACCCTTTTCCTTGTGAGGACCTCTAAAAGGGCCACACAAGGTAGGTGGTTTCTGGTTTTTCTATCCCAATGAGGACATTTGGTCCACATTAGGATAATTAAACATGTACACACACACACACACACACACATTCATACCTAGGGACAATTTAGTATGGCCGATTCACCTGACCTACATGTCTTTGGACTGTGGGAGGAAACCGGAGCCCCAGGAGGAAACCCACGCAGACACGGGGAGAACATGCAAACTCCACACAGAGGACGACCCGGGACGACCCCCAAGGTTGGACTACCCCGAGGCTCGAATCCAGGGCCTTCTTGCTGTGAGGCGACTTATTATTATTATTATTATTATTATTATTATTTCGTTGTTGTTGCTCCAACTGGCAATGAAAATGAATGTGAAAATGTGATTCTGGTAACAACATGCATGTTACGGAGGACGTGTGAGGGCACTGGTGAAATGTCCCCGGATTTGTTGGCACTGCGACTAATTAACTGGCCTGTTGATCAGGGAACCAGTAAAGCCTTTAAAGCGGCAAAGGAAAACAGAGACACGCTGCTCATTATGTTTACTGTGGCTGTCTGGGCAGACTTTGGGCTGGCTCGGGTCCCATATTGGTTCTGACAGGGGGTTCTGGACGTCCTTCCAAGGGCTCCTGCATATTCTGTGCAGCGTGTGTCTACCTGCACTCTAATGCTTCAGTGACAGAGTTAATAAGAGCTTTGGCTGCCACCGGTGAGAACCGACGTGCACAAAAAAGAAAAAAAGCCTTGTCATTCAAACAGGCATTTGTCATTGCAGAACTCATTGTCATGCAGGTTTAATCCACAGACCTTGTTGCGAGCAGCTTCGCGTAGGAGCTTTTTGCTTAGACCGAGCTACACTTACATGAGTCTGCTCACAGCAAGGTCTGTGTATTATCTTGAGTAACCGGGTCGCGACTCCCGGAAAGAGACGTTGCTGTTGAGTTATTCAGATTTTTTATTTTGGTTTTTTTTTTTTTGTCGCTTCGGGCAACACAAGCCACGCGCCGTCCAGTTCCGTCGTGTTGGAGAGAAGGCAGACTTCTCCACGGCCGACATCTCCAAACCTCGGCGACTCACACCGGAATGATCCGGATGAGGGTAAACGGCGCTACATGTAAGAGAGAGCAGACTACCACACGCCTCCACCCATACATGTGGAGTCGCCAGCCGCTTCTTTTCACCTGACAGCGAGGAGTTTCGCCAGGGGGACGTAGAGCGTGGGGGGATCAGGCTATTCCCTCCCAGTTCCCCCGCCCCCCCCCCCTCCGGACAGGCGCGCCGACCAACCAGAGGAGGCGCTAGTGCAGCGACCACCCACATCCGGCTTCCTACCCGCAGACAAGGCCAATTGTGTCTGTAGGGATGCCCGACCAAGCCGGGGGTAACACGGGGACTCGAGCCTCTGATCCCCGTGTTGGTAGGCAACGGAACAGACCGCTACGCCACCCGGACGCCAATGCTGCCCAATATACTCGGCATCCCTTATCATATCCACATATTCCAGTACTCAGTTTCTTCCTATTAAAACTGTAAAGACGAATGAGGAGTGTCAGAAAGGAAAGAGAGTGAGGAGGAGGAGGAGAGAGGATGGAGGAGGGGTGTGGGGGCTGGAAGCCTATAGGCCTTGTTTAGACTGCAGGCAAATTGGATTTGTTTCTCAAATCAGATCTTCAAGACAGACTGTTGGCAGTGTTATTTGCAAGTGATCAGATTGGATTTGTGTGTCCGGACATCACCAACCGTTTTTTTTGACGTCACCGACCTATCTGCACGGGTTGCTGTGGTAACAACGTAGGCGTGAGTAACTATGTATGCCGGTGCCGGTGACGCGGTTTAGCAATGCAGAAGCACGAGAAGTGGCGATCCATCAGCTCGCGGTCAAGTCACGGTGCAGAACTCCTCTGTCGCACCAGACAAACTTTTATTTCGAGCCTCATTAACAAATTCAACTATTACCTATTAATAAAGAAAAAACAGACACATACAAAGCAGACATACGAGCCAGGGGCCTTTTTCTAAATAAAAACATTAAAGATAGAACACAAACAGTTTTTGCAGCTTTCTTGTTTTTTGAGTCACATATATACAGTGTTTATGTACTGTTTGGATTAATTTTCAAATGTTACAAATAAAGGTTTAGAATGGCGAAATTTGGGGGGCATCCGGGTAGCGTAGCGGTCTATTCCGTTGCCTAACAACACGGGGATCACCGGTTCGAATCCCCGTGTTACCCCCAGCTTGGTCGGGCGTCCCTACAGACATAGTTGGCCGTGTCTGTGGGTGGGAAGCCGGATGTGGGTATGTGTCCTGGTCGCTGTACTAGCGCCTCCTCTGGTCAGTCGAGGCGCCTGTTCGGGGCGGGGGGGGGGGAAGGAGGGACCGGGGTGAATAGCGTCCCCCTGGTGAAACTCCTCACTGTCAGGTGAAAAGAAGCAGCTGGCGACTCCACATGTGTCAGAGGAGGCATGTGGTAGTCTGCAGCCCTCCCCCGGATTGGCAGATGGGGTGGAGCAGCGACCGAGACAGCTTGGAAGAGTGGGGTAATTAGCAGGATACAATGAGGGAGAAAAAGAGGGAGAAAAAAATGGCTAAATGTGGATTTTTGGATGTGTTATTTTGCCAAAACAATAAAACTCAGCGACGGTGGGGGCTGGTATACATTACGATGCTCCGTGCCGCAGCACGGTGACGGAGTAACAGCAACTAAAAGCTGTGCAATCCCCTCTCTTTATCAGGTGGGAAATGTTAGCATACTTGTACCGATAACTAAAGAACATTTGGGATTTGTTAAATTCATTATTAGCGTGTCCCAACTGCAAAGTCTGCTGTTCCCTCTGTCACAATCCAGCATCCTGAATATGTGGACCATCTCTGCTGAGCAAGTCGCATCGCTGCACACGACCGTGGTGCTTAAAAAGGAGAGTCAACCCTGAGTAACTGTGCACTGGAATCTACTACTACTACTACTACTACTACTACTACCACTACTACTGCTACTGCTACTGCTACTACTACTACTACTACCACTACTACCACTACTACCGCTACTACTGATACTACTGATACTACTACTACTACTACTACCACTACTACTGCTACTGCTACTACTACTACCACTACTACTACTACCACTACTACTGCTACTACTGATACTACTACTACTACTGCTACTACTACTGATACTACTACTACTACTACTGATACTACTACTACTACTACTACCACTACTACTACTACTACTACTACTACTGCTACTACTACTACTGATACTGCTACTGCTACTACTACTACCACTACTACTACTACCACTACTACTGCTACTACTGATACTACTACTACTACTGCTACTACTACTACTGCTACTACTGATACTACTACTACTACTGCTACTGCTACTGCTACTACTACTGCTACTGCTACTACTGATACTACTACTACTGCTACTACTACTACTGATACTTCTACTACTACTACTACTGCTACTACTACTACTGATACTACTACTACTGCTACTACTACTACTGATACTACTACTACTACTACTGATACTACTACTACTACTACTACCACTACTACTACTACTACTACTACTGATACTACTACTACTGCTACTACTACTACTGATACTACTACTACTACTGATACTACTACTACTACTACTACTACTACTACTGCTACTACTACTACTGATACTACTACTACTACTGCTACTACTACTGATACTACTACTACTGCTACTACTACTACTGATACTACTACTACTACTACTACTGCTACTACTACTACTACTACTACTTTCAGCTGCTCCCGTTAGGGGTCACCACAGCGGATCATCTGTTTCCATCTCTTCCTGTCTTCTCCATCTTCCTCTGTCACACCAGCCACCTGCATGTCCTCCCTCACCACATCCATAAACCTCCTCTTTGGCCTTCCTCTTCTCCTCTTCCCTGGCTGCTCCATATTCAGCATCCTTCTCCCAATCTACCCAGCATCTCTCCTCCACACATGTCCAAGCCATCTCAATCTTGCCTCTCTTGCCTCGTCTCCAAACAGTGATAATAATAATATGCCCCGCTACTCGGTGGAATTTTTGCCGCATTATGTTTTGTGGTTCCAGGTGCGCAGGAAATCCAACACGATCACTGCGGCGTCGACACAATGTCAAGGCCGCTGATCTTATGGTGCTGCTAACTGTGGATGTGTACTGAATCCCCACCACTAAACGTTGAAATGCCCCTGTGGCAAAATATCTCAGCGCAACACAAACTTGAACCGAGGGACTGAGAGCCCCGTTCCTATCAGTTTCCTGTTGTGTGGTCGGTAAATCAGTGGTGTGGTCGGTAAATATGTTGTGTGGTCGGTAAATCAGTTGTGTGGTCGGTAAATCAGTCGTGTGGTCGGTAAATCAGTCGTGTGGTCGGTAAATCAGTCGTGTGGTCGGTAAATCAGTTGTGTGGTGGGTAAATCAGTTGTGTGGTGGGTAAATCAGTTGTGTGGTCGGTAAATCAGTTGTGTGGTCGGTAAATCAGTTGTGTGGTCGGTAAATCAGTCGTGTGCTGGGTAAATCAGTCGTGTGGTCGGTAAATCAGTCGTGTGGTCGGTAAATCAGTTGTGTGGTGGGTAAATCAGTTGTGTGGTGGGTAAATCAGTTGTGTGGTGGGTAAATCAGTGGTGTGGTGGGTAAATCAGTGGTGTGGTGGGTAAATCAGTCGTGTGGTGGGTAAATCAGTTGTGTGGTCGATAAATCAGTGGTGTGGTGGGTAAATCAGTTGTGTGGTGGGTAAATCAGTCGTGTGGTGGGTAAATCAGTTGTGTGGTCGGTAAATCAGTGGTGTGGTGGGTAAATCAGTTGTGTGGTCGGTAAATCAGTCGTGTGGTCGGTAAATCAGTTGTGTGGTGGGTAAATCAGTCGTGTGGTCGGTAAATCAGTGGTGTGGTGGGTAAATCAGTCGTGTGGTGGGTAAATCAGTCGTGTGGTCGGTAAATCAGTCGTGTGGTCGGTAAATCAGTGGTGTGGTGGGTAAATCAGTTGTGTGGTCGGTAAATCAGGTGTGTGGTCGGTAAATCAGTGGTGTGGTCGGTAAATCAGTGGTGTGGTGGGTAAATCAGTTGTGTGGTGGGTAAATCAGTTGTGTGGTCGGTAAATCAGTTGTGTGGTCGGTAAATCAGTGGTGTGGTCGGTAAATCAGTGGTGTGGTCGGTAAATCAGTGGTGTGGTGGGTAAATCAGTTGTGTGGTGGGTAAATCAGTTGTGTGGTCGGTAAATCAGTTGTGTGGTCGGTAAATCAGTGGTGTGGTCAGTAAATCAGTGGTGTGGTCGGTAAATCAGTTGTGTGGTCGGTAAATCAGTGGTGTGGTGGGTAAATCAGTGGTGTGGTGGGTAAATCAGTTGTGTGGTCGGTAAATCAGTGGTGTGGTGGGTAAATCAGTGGTGTGGTGGGTAAATCAGTTGTGTGGTCGGTAAATCAGTTGTGTGGTCAGTAAATCAGTTGTGTGGTGGGTAAATCAGTCGTGTGGTCGGTAAATCAGTTGTGTGGTGGGTAAATCAGTTGTGTGGTGGGTAAATCAGTTGTGTGGTCGGTAAATCAGTGGTGTGGTGGGAAAATCAGTGGTGTGGTGGGTAAATCAGTTGTGTGGTCGGTAAATCAGTGGTGTGGTGGGTAAATCAGTGGTGTGGTGGGTAAATCAGTTCTGTGGTCGGTAAATCAGTCGTGTGGTGGGTAAATCAGTCGTGTGGTGGGTAAATCAGTTGTGTGGTGGGTAAATCAGTCGTGTGGTCGGTAAATCAGTGGTGTGGTGGGTAAATCAGTTGTGTGGTCGGTAAATCAGTGGTGTGGTGGGTAAATCAGTGGTGTGGTGGGTAAATCAGTTGTGTGGTCGGTAAATCAGTGGTGTGGTCGGTAAATCAGTGGTGTGGTGGGTAAATCAGTGGTGTGGTGGGTAAATCAGTTGTGTGGTCGGTAAATCAGTCGTGTGGTCGGTAAATCAGTCGTGTGGTCGGTAAATCAGTTGTGTGGTGGGTAAATCAGTGGTGTGGTCGGTAAATCAGTCGTGTGGTCGGTAAATCAGTGGTGTGGTGGGTAAATCAGTTGTGTGGTGGGTAAATCAGTGGTGTGGTGGGTAAATCAGTTGTGTGGTGGGTAAATCAGTGGTGTGGTGGGTAAATCAGTGGTGTGGTGGGTAAATCAGTGGTGTGGTGGGTAAATCAGTTGTGTGGTCGATAAATCAGTGGTGTGGTGGGTAAATCAGTGGTGTGGTGGGTAAATCAGTTGTGTGGTCGGTAAATCAGTCGTGTGGTCGGTAAATCAGTCGTGTGGTCGGTAAATCAGTGGTGTGGTCGGTAAATCAGTGGTGTGGTGGGTAAATCAGTTGTGTGGTCGGTAAATCAGTCGTGTGGTGGGTAAATCAGTTGTGTGGTGGGTAAATCAGTTGTGTGGTGGGTAAATCAGTTGTGTGGTGGGTAAATCAGTTGTGTGGTCGGTAAATCAGTTGTGTGGTCGGTAAATCAGTTGTGTGGTGGGTAAATCAGTTGTGTGGTCGGTAAATCAGTTGTGTGGTGGATAAATCAGTTGTGTGGTGGGTAAATCAGTTGTGTGGTGGATAAATCAGTTGTGTGGTGGGTAAATCAGTTGTGTGGTCGGTCGAATCCCCGTGTTACCCCCCGGCTTGGTCGAGCATCCCTACAGACACAATTGGCCGTGTCTGCAGGTGGGAAGCCGGATGTGGGTATGTGTCCTGGTCGCTGCACTAGCGCCTCCTAGTGCAGCGGGGCGCCTGCTCAGGGGGGAGAGGGGACTGGGGGGAATAGCGTCAATCAATCAATAAGGGAGAAATTGTTCCTTCTGATCATCAAATTGGAACTAACTTATATGGCTCGAGTATATTTACAGTGTAAATCCACCCCTTACGTCCACACCAAGCCACGTTCAGACTTCTGCACAGCCGGTGCAGCGGGGCAGCTGGTCCCGGGGGACCCGCACCTCATCCAGGCCCCCGAATCTCACCTCAAATGAGCTCGCTGGGGAGAGAGAAATGAAAACCCTCCCCGCCCCCGCCGGGACATGCATCTTCACTTTATATCTGCAGAACTTTCTGGATGGCGAACACATACGGCATGCAGGGGCCAAAAAGATGGAGCTGTGGAGGAGGAGGAGGAGGAGGAGGAGGAGGAGGAGGAGGAGGAGGGAATTACGTCTCGGACAAGAAGTGCCCCAAGCCATCTATCTGTCATAGGAGACGGCTGGGAGATGATTGCATGACACTGTGAGAAAGAGAGAAAGCAAACTAATCGGCCAGCATCAATCTAATCTTGACACGTGGCCTAACCACGGACGACAAGCTTGAAGAGAAGGGGTGTGATACGCCGCTCCACGGGAAAGACCTCAGAAACCACGACGGGTCTGCATGGAAGGGCGGAGGAAGCGCTCAGTTTGAATTAACAGCGCATACATTAGCGGCGTGTGTGTGTGTGTGTGCGTCTATATTTTTCTCTTTCAAGTTGGGGCGTCTGTTCTAGTTGATTTTGCCCTAAAGCCCTCAGGTACTCTGTGAAAATAGGACCTCAGGAATGAGGGGGTCTACCTGGGCCTGCACAGGCTGCATGACTGAAGAAGGAGAACTCCGTTGTTATTGCAGCCGGGGTGTTGCCTTTGTAGCTTTTGCCATCGTTCGTATCAGCTACACATGGTTTTGCTCTTTGGCCTCGGGCTGGAGATCTTGGCTATGGGGCCGTCGCTGGACTCCTTACAGCTTCACGACGGCGTCTCAAGTCAAGTCCAGTCAATTCTAGTTGTGTAGCCCAATATCACAAATTACAAATGTGCCTCAGGGGGCTTCACAGCAACACGACATCCTGTCCTTAGACCCACTCGTCGCATAAGGAACAACTCCCTAAAAAAAAAAACCTCCTTCAACAGGGAGGAACAATAGGGAGAAACCTCAGGGAGAGCGACAGAGGAGGTCTTACAGGGCAACTGAACTCGAGCGTCACAAGTTTTTAAAAATAAGTCCAATTGAACAGCTTCTAAGTGTGTGTTTGGTTTTTTAAAAAAAGTTCCTCCATGAAGCTGCTCACAAAAGGGTCTGTGGGTGATCTGGAGTCACCGGGTCATGACTTCTGGAAAGACACTGCTGTTGAGTTTCACAAGCCGAGTGCCATCCGGCCCCACTGTATCCGAGAGAAGGCGAACACCTCCAGAACTCAGCAACGCACACCCAAATGATCCAGATGGATCAACAGAACCACAGGTAAGAGGAAAAACATGTGTTTCTGATTTTGGGGTGAACTATCCCTTTAAGGATTGCATTCTGTGGGGCTTCCGGGTAGCGTAGCGGTCTATTCCGGATCGACGGTTCGAATCCCTGTGTTCCCTCCGGCTTGGTCCGGCGTCCCTACAGACACCGTTGGCTGTATCTGCGGGTGGGAAGCCGGATGTGGGTATGTGTCGCCTTTGGTCGGTCGGGACACCTGTGGGGTGGAGGGGGGGGACTGGGGGGGATAGCGTGATCCTCCCACGTGCTACGCCCCCCCTGGTGAAACTCCTCTCCGTCAGGTGAAAAGAAGCGGCTGGCGACTCCACGTGTATCGGAGGAGGCCATGTGGTAGTCTGCAGCCCTCCCCGGAATGGCAGAGGAGGCGGATCAGCGACCGGGATGGCTCGGAAGAGTGGGGTAATTGGCCAAGTACAATTGGGGGGGGGGGGGGCTGATGAAAAAAGACGTAGGTGTTAAAAAATGTCTCCTTTAACAATCATCAAAACCTTGACAAACAAAGAAACGGTGCCCGGCCCCGAGAGACCGGTACAAGAGCAGTACTTCACACAGCAGCCTCGCTGCCTGGTCCACCGGCCCTGGGTTTGCTCCAGAGCCTCCTCAGATTACACAAAGATGTGTAACGGTTATTGTCTTTCAAATGAAACAATAAGAGCGGAGCCAAAATTAAAAAAAACCAAGGGCGCCGTGGCAACAAAAAGTGTGGAGTGTAGTCAGCGAGGCACGGCACCCGAAATGGAGCATCGCGGGAGCTGCTGGGAATTCAGAAATCAATTTGGGATGATTGATTGGCACATATTTCACACACGGGTCCGACTCA